>NC_044924.1:9931939-10017521 GCF_003576645.1 Ipomoea triloba | reverse complement strand
GGGGGGGGGGGGGGGGGGGGGGGGGGGGGGGGGGGGGGGGGGGGGGGGGGGGGGGGGGGGGGGGGGGGGGGGGGGGGGGGGGGGGGGGGGTGTTTCTTCAATTCTATGCTGCGCTGTTGCATGCATGCAGGCTGGCATCTGCAAGTAGAGACAATTAAGTGAGGCATGCGGCATTTCTACAAGCTTACAACCGCTTGCTTCCTCCATGCTAATCGACACTCTTCTATCTGCATGCGTACCGTTTCTCTCATATGCATCACTTTATAAATTTGAAGTAAAAAACAACACTATTTTTACAGTGTTTAATTTCATGGGAATATATAGTTTGTACGTACCGTTTGACCCAGGACGGATTGGGAGCTGAGCTATATATAGTGATATACTATTGGAAACGGATGTATTTTGATTTTGGGCCGAGGCTACTGAAAGCTCGATCAAGTCTAGCACCATGTGGCTAGAGGATTGTTGGACGGAGGTTTAAAGGACCAAGTCCAAAGTCCTCATATGAGAGTCAAGTCACGGGGTTGCAATTAAGGTTGGCTAAGAGAATTGTAGGGCTAAGGCTGATAAAAGTCAAGTCTAGCACTAGATAAATAGGGATTGAAGGGCGGAAGCTTGAAGAGTCAAGTCCAGTACTCTGTCGAAAATGTGACGGTATAAAAAAATAAAGTTATGTACTACATACCAGCTATTGCTTTTAATGTAATGATAAATTCTTGATCTTAACAATTGACACAATTAAAAAAAATAAAATTGGACAATATATGTTAGGTCACATAAAGGGGTTTTATACTTCAAAATACATACCCCACAAATTTCAGTCATGCTAAAAACTAAACGAGATTAATTCAAGGTGCAGTGTATGTCATACACTATCCTTAAGAACTTATTCATCATTCCTTAAAACCAATTGCATCAATTGTAGTGTGCAAAATATTCTACCCAATACAAGGTAATTATATATAGAAGTCCTGATTCATTTCCACCCCACCTAGAAGCATGCTTTGAAGGATCATCGATTGTAATGTACAAAATATTTTTTACTCATAAGATATTTATAAGAAAGTAGAGTTCGCAGTGACAAATTTTCAAGCTTTCTAAGCTCATATGCCCAATCGTATTCATATTGTATTTGTTTCACCATTTTCCTTTGTTTCTATTATTAAATTAACCTGATATTATTGTCTATAGGCCTTCACATATGTCTCTCTTTCTCTCTCTCTGCATATTGTAATGTTTGATCGATCCTAACTTATTGGGATCAATGAAGAAGGCAAAAATTATGAACTACTCTTACAATAAGTTAAAGTCCCTGATTGATATGTTTATGGTGAGAATAATTAAATTAGAGTTCATCTACATCTTGCCCTAAGCATAAAGTATTAATACAAGTAACCAAATCAATGGATGGTAGTACATAAGAGAGAATCCGAGGCTTAGATTCCATTTGCTGCTAAAGAAACAGTGCATGTGTGTTTATGCTTGTTTCGTTAGTGATTTAAGTGGAAAAGCTAATTTTGTTTAAGTAAATATTAATAATAGAAGATCATTCTTTAGTTGCAGTGGAGCCAACTAATTTATGATCAACTAATGAATATAAAGAATTTTATTGTCATGTTAGAAAATAAACATTATGAGACAAATTCATGCGGAGAAGATTGATGAATAGGGTACTAAGGCTCAATCGATCGGCTTTGTAGTGGTCGATTGGTATGGTCCTCATTCTTAGGAACTAGTCGGACCACGGGCCCTCAGCTATGGCACAATGTGGATGACCTTCGGAGGCCAAAGGGCAGTATAAATAAGGCGGAGTTCGCAACCAACAGACTCTATGCGTGCATGAGGGAGTCCATTATTTAATAGGAATTTATTACTAATATGATTTTGCTTATCTATTCACAATGTAAAAAAGATTCCCTATGACTGAAAACTTTAGAAATTAATTTCACTCTTAGACACCTACTCTTCTTCTATAAAGACACGCACATTCCCAGGGTGTAAAATAGACCCTGAATTGTCCTTACTCATATACTTTGTTTCATTGTTCTCGTTATTTCAACACTGTTCTATAGTTTGAGCACTAGTGTTGGCTTGTCGTCAATTACTTAAAAATCATAAAACCAACAAAGATATTATTATTATTATTATTATAAATGCAATTAAGCAAGCATTATAGTAGGACCAAAAGCTTGTTAACGTATGAGAAGGCAACAAAAGAGTGGTTCACGCCAACTAATTAAATAATATAATGAATGCTACTTCAATAGTGGACTAAGGTGCAGCATTAAAGACTATTATTCAATTCCCACTTACTATGTTGTTCAGATCACTTGTTTGTCGTTCCCTAATCGCTATGTTTTGTTTAGTCTTAGCTTCTTCATTCGCTTCCAATTGTCGGATCCATCGATGTACGCTTAGTTGAAGCTGTATGTTGACTGTTGAGTGAGTTGCATGTGACAATTTATATATATAATGCCACACATTCCAACCTAGCTATAGCTATCCTAGCATCTTGGATTAATATACTTCATCCAACTATGGCTTCATCATATGTTTCTCTGTTGTGCTCAACAGTTTTGATTGATTATATTCAAGTTTGAATATTATTGTTAATTGTTATTAACAATCTCTTTCTCAGAAAATAATAGGTGTATAGTGGATGATGGTCTAATTCCAACCAGGCAAGGTGAATATACAAATTATAGTTGACTAATTGAATTGGTGCAAAGCCTTAATGTTATACCTTCAAGAATGCTATTATAAGTAGGTGTAATTGTGGATTAATTACACTAGAATGTCAAGGTGGGTTAAGACTTACGAACTAGAACTAGTTTTAACTTGCTTTGCAGTGGAGTGAGAGTTGAAAAGTTTTTACCCATGAAGAAGTAGGTTATTAGTGATTTTCTTTAAAAAGAAAAAAGAAAAAAATGTGGCGTCTCTTTGTTATATTCCTATATTTCTAAAATATCCATACTTGTTAGACCATATTATGCATTATTATTCACTGTATTTGTATATAATATAAATATAAATTAATTCATTCTGTATTAAAAATTAGTACAAGCTAAGATTATAAATGAAATATCATTAGCCATCAAAATCTATATAATTCTATATATATCTAAAAACATAATAAGTCTCAATCCAAGTTATACCCCCGGTTTATGTCCGTTTTTTCCGTTAATTTTTGTTGTACCTTATGCTATAAAAGTTGTACTACATAATTTTTTGGACAGAAATATCCCTACCGTTATAACTTCTGTTATCTTTCCACATTATAATTACCATGCACATGCATACACAATATGTTTTCTTACATTCTTCAATGGTAAGTTTGAATTCATTTATATTTTAATTAAATATTAACATAGTTATATTTAATAATTTATTTCTATAATTCTTACTTCAATAAATTATAACAAATTTTATTCATTTTCAAATACAAAAATATTGTAATACAACGTTGAGTACCCTTAAAATTACAGTGGAATATATTCATCACAATGAATTTGAATTCTTGTATTAATTTCAAATACATACACAACAAAAATTTTACTCGAATATCTATGAAATTTTGCCAACTAAAAAAATGCATTATATCTATTTCAAAATTATTTACTAATTGAGTTTAAATATTAGGCATAAGTCTTCGCGCAAAGCGCGTAGAAAATACTAGTATATATATATATATATATATATATAGAATAGAGTTCAGGTGTGGTCGCGCCTTCCCGTGCGGTTGGTGCGGTTTACATCACTCAATGTTAAGAAATGCACCACACAAATATGCACTATTAGGTACACATCACCAAAAAACACACCACTAGGTATGAAAAAATACACCACACAGTGTTCAGAAATGCACAATTAGAAACAAGAGAGTTATGAGGTGTTTTTATGCATTTTCATTGTGGTGCGTTTCTTAACATTGAGTGGTGCATTTATTAACATTGAGTGTTGTAAACCGCACCGACCGCACGAGAAGGCGCAACCACATTTGAATAGAAATATATATATATATATGTATGTATGTATGTATTCTATTCCTAATTTTCCTATAATAAAATATACGGAGTAATATGTTATATACAATACAATTATAAAGCAAACCTTTGAGGCTTGCCCATCCGCATGGAGCTAGCTAGTTAGGACTAAAGAAATTTGGCCTACGAAGGCCCGCCAAAATTCTTGCATGTTGTGGGATGGGCTAGCCTTCAGTTACACCCTTAGAGTACACTAATATAGTTAATGCCCAATCATTAATTTAACAGGTGACCGAATGGAGCACTTAATCATTAATGTTCGCAAATTTTACTGTGGACCGCGGTCCACAATGCATGATTGTCCATGCATCAAAACGATATCGTTTTGATTAATGAAAAAAAAAAGGAAAAAACGGTTGCACCGTTAGTTCTGTGTGTATAACATATTCAATTTCATTTTATATACAATACAGTTCTTTTTTAACACAATTACAGTTTCTTTCCGATATAAGTATAGTTTTATTCGATATTATACACTCAAATATGTGAAACTGTTATTCAGTTTCATTTTATATACACTGCAGTTTCCTTTCAACACAACTACAGTATCATTTTGATATAACTACAATTTTATTTGATAATTTAAAAATAAATGTAAGACAGTATTATTTGAGATGAACTATAGTTTTATTTACAGAGTTCCGTTAAGACTTGAAGGCAGTCGTTTCTTTATTTAAAGAAACTAGACCATGATCTACGATATAACAACTGATTAATGTCACTTTTGATAACCAATTTGAGCCTTACAGATTAGTCCATAATAGTATGGTTATCCAGTATCCACTAATTAAAGCGTAGTCCATAATATTATGGATTTTGTTTTTAAGGCCCAACTTCTTTGGTTTGGGCTTATGCACATAATCTCACCTTTTGGACTAAAAAAGTGCATTATGGCTGAAACTTTGAGCTAATATATATATACTCTGTTGTGAATTTGGGTGTATCCTCATATAAATCTTGTATAATTGTACGCAATAATCATACAGAGAGAAAGAGGAGAAGAAGATCATAATGAACTCCATAACTCATAATCACTTTCTCATTCGATCAAGACGAATACCAATACAACATGGGTAAACAAAATACAATCATGTTTCTCATATATACAACCAACTAATTTGTTGGGATAAATATGTCTAACTCAAACGTATGGGCCCAATTAAGTATTTATTTGAAAGGCCCAAACTTGAAGCCTGTTATTCTGGTCAGGCTTGAGACAAAGTTAATTCTATTACGATACTATGGATCAATATCTATCTTGCATTATGAATCTTAATTAAAAAATTATCTATTTTCCATTTTCCAAATTCTTCAGATTTCTAGTTAGTGAAAGGGTCCTTAGTGTCTATAGTTGATATATTCTATACTTGCAATTAAAAGTTTATGTGTCTATAAAGAAATTGAAGATACATAATATGTTAATTACATACTATTATACGTTTACAGTTAACAAATAAGTGCATGTAGTTACCATGTTACGTGTCTATAGTTAATATGATAGACACATAATCTAAAAGTTATTTTGAATTAATATCCACAAGATAAGATACATCTTAGTCCATGGTATAATTTGCCTAGCATGAAAACTATTGTCACCATCTGTGAGATTACTGAGATATAATACGTCATCGAGGCTAATACTTGTATAGATAGTAACTCAAGACATTGTTTTAGGGATCTACTTTTATTATTTTCGAACCGTTGCACGGTCCGAATTGTACCACCAATTGAGAAGAGCCAATGAAAGACAAAGATCATAATTGAATCTTATAAACTTATAATAAAATATGATAAAATAAATATAAAAATGGTTGCATTAACAAGAATCAGATTCTACTCCATGCTGGTTGCAGTCTTGCAGAGTATGTGACAAGGAAATTCAAATTTCAAAAAAGAAAATGTGGGTGGAGGTTATAGACGGTTGGTCCACCACAACGGTTAGAATGTTACATTTATTCAGCTCCTAATTTTATTTTTAGTTCTTGCATACCGTAACAAGTTAATGTTGGATACTTGGATTTATTTCAACCACTTGCTTTATTTACTCTTATTTTAGTTACTAATTTTACATGTGTATTACGCTACTGATTTAATGTTTAATGTTTGTATTTAAATAATTAATTCAAAGTATATTAATTATAAATTATATAGGAGAAATTTGCCGATGATCTTGTGGTCTAGTGGCATCCGATTGTACTCCTCATGTCGAGTCAGTAACACTCAAAAAAAATATAGGAGAAAAGAAAACTAAGAACCAATCAAGCCGCCCAGATCTAACGAATCAGAGACACTATTTTTTTTTTAAAAAAAATGCAGTGATATTTTTGTAAATAATTGAATTTTGAAGTGCAAGTAGCATTTTCATATAGTGCACCTAAGTGCAAGTAAAATTTATTAAAAGTGCAACAAATAATGTACACTATTGAAATGTATTAAGAGCATTAATATTAAGTGCATCTAATGTCAGAATTAGTTGCACCAAACGTTATCATTAAGTGCACCAATGCGAAAGATATTATCACTATGTGTATCAATGCTAAAAGGTAAATTACTTGTACTATTAAGTGAAAATGGTTGCACTTTTAATTGATTTTACTTACGCTTTTTACTTGCAGACTTGCACTAGTTACTTGCACTTTTAACATATGTTATTTGCACTAAGGGGCTGTTTGGTTGAATTTTTTTGAATACTATTGACCCTGTTACATGTAGTATCTGTATATATACCTTCTCAACCTACTGAAGCCCAACAAAGTCAACATTGCCCCCACTGAGGCTCGAACCCATGACCCCCATTGAATTGTAATTCACTGAATTTGACAACTACGGTGTTTGGTTGGAGGGAATTGCAATTCCCTCCAAATGGTGAATTACAATTCATGGGGTACCAGTGGAGAGGAGGGGCATTTATATTGGTGTAAAGACCATTTTTTTCCCTCCTTTTTTTTTTACTACTACTACTGCTGCTGTTGCTTCCCTCCTCCCAACTAAACACCCTATAAAGTTTGAGTTATTTATGAAAATGCCATCGCGTCTTTTTTTTTTTAAATGATCTGTTAAATCTGAACACGTAGACGGTTGCAACTGATTTTCAGTTCTTTCATAGACATACGTTTTCACCTAAGCGCACCCCTAATATATATGCATGTATGTGATAGAACTAAATTCTTCTATTGCTTTGTGTGTATAACAATAAATGTACAGTATAGAAATAGATGCAAGAATTTAGCCTCCAAGTAGCCTTTTATTCATTATTCTTCAATAAAGGAGAGAGAATAGAGAGCATTCTTGCTTCTTAGCCTTTTAGAGAGAAGTAGAGAGAGGGCCCCAAACTGTTTGACCTTGACCCGTCTAGAAAACGAGAGCGTGGATATATCGGAGGTAGAGTCGGGGAATATTCCATATCAGTATGTATATGTAAATTTAGTGTTGTAAGAACAATTTTGTCTAAGAAAAAATAATAATATAATATTTGTAAAGTAATGTACAGTTGTACAATTATAGAAATACAGACAAAAAATATTAATACCATAATGACATAAATCATTCTTAATAATGCAAAAGTATAATATTGAGTCTTGTTTTAAATAATTAAAAAAAATTAAATAAACGATAAAAAAGGGGGAAAAAAATATTTAACCTAGATTTGTTTTTTTTTTTTAAATGCAAGAAAATGATTTTCACGATTCCTTATTTGTAATCTTGGATGTTCAACTATGAATGCTATGTATATAGTTTGGCTAATTAATTGACCAAAGTTTATGTTAAATTTTATATTATATTTTTTTAATACACTCTAACATATATTAATAGAACCATTGTATATGTTCAAATGCCAACTTTGATTGGGATGGGGTTCGAACCTAAGACCTTCCTTATGGGAATTAAGTTAAGAATATAAATAGTTAACCGAATATTTCGTTACTAAAGTTTACACTGACGATATGCGATGATATTTTGAAAAAGTAAATGATATAATAGAGGGTAATGTAGAAAAAATAATTTAAAAAAATACAAAAATCAAAATAATATGAGACATTCATTTCATCAAACAATTGGACCAACATTTTTTAGTTCCTGTTATTGGCTTAACTTTATTGGCTCTTATTATATTATACTAGTTTTATACGCGCATTGCACGTATGGGTTAATGCCCAATGTTTATATTTAAATAAATATTTGAAAGTATATCAATGCAATATTATATAGGAGAAGTTTATACCTGGGTAATTGAATGTCGAATTTTTTTATTTAAATATCTAACTCAAAGTATATGAATCCAAGATAATATAGAAAATTCATTATAATTATTACTAAAATAAATGTTTGCAACCTTGTAAAATCGATAGTCTAAATATTTGGTCTAAAAATGATAGTCTAAATAAATACTACTTTTCATTTGAATTTTTTATTCTTAATTCTCTTTTGAGTAACATTGTTATTGTCTTCATCTTTACTATTTGTTCTATTCCTTTTTGTTGGTAGTGTGTTATTTGCAATTCGGTTATTGTTGGTAGCATAGATGACAACGTCATGCAATGAGATTATGATATAGGAGATATGGACTTTCCTTTAGGTGTTCTGCTTGGGGTTCATTTGGTTCAACTATTATTGTTGAATGAGTTACTGTGGATAAAGAAATCCCTAGTTTAAGAAAGAAGATTAAATATATTAATAAAAATTTGAAAATTTAAAATATTATATATTCCAAAGATATTAAAAGGTAGTTTCTCGCTTCAATTTGATGGGTATTGGGTTATTTGAGTACTTTCATTGTCAACAAATCCCCCAAGTAGTTAATATGATTGGTTTCAAACTATTCTTTTTTATTTTTTTCATGGTATTAAAGAAATACATATGTATCATTTTTTGGTATAATTACTAATTTATTTAATTAAATAAGAGTAAAATAGAGCGATTCCGCTTCAATTTGTTGGGTTATTTGAGTACTCTCTTTGTCAACCAATTCCCAAGTAGTTAATATAATTAGTTTCAAATTATTTTAAAAAAAAATTTCATAGTACTAATAAAATACTTGGTAAATAAATATATAGCATTATTTTGTACTATAACTTTGATATTTAATTACAAGATATTGTAAAAATAAGATAATGGACAATGTAATTAATATCAATTGATAAATTTGAATGTAAAGAATCTTTGAATGAGAGAAAATAAAGAAAATATAACTAATGAAATTATTTCTCTTATTTAATTTAATTTTTTGATAATGAATAATTTTTTCAAATAAAGGTATTGTAGACACATAATTCTAAATTAAAGAAATACATATGTATCATTTTTTGTTGTAGCTACTAATTTATTTAATTTAATAAGAGTAAATAGAGTGAGAAACTTAATTATGTCAAATTTGATTGAGATGAGGTTCGAACCAAAGATCTTTCTTATAGAAATTAATGGGTAAGTTAAAACTTAACGGAATATTAACGGAGAAGAGAATATTTAACGGAAAACTTAACGGATAATCATAAAAGTAAGGTTAAATTAGGTAATCTCTATTAATAATATTAATCTGAATTATCTTAGCCATCTATTTGATTAAATAATTCATCTGAACCATCCATTTGATTACCGCCATTTTTTCTACCCATTTTAGGCCTAACTCTCTTTGGCTCTTATTAGTATAGTAGATATACTAGTTTTACACGTGCATTGCGCAAATGGGCTAATGCCCAATGTTTATATTTAAATAAATATTTGAAAGTATATCAATGCAAGATTATATAAGAGAAGTTTATACATAGGTAATTGAATGTCGAATTTATTATTTAAATATGTAACTCAAAGTTTAAGAATCCAATATAATATATGAAATTCATTATAATTTCCACTAAAATAAATGTTTTTGCAACTTTGTAAAATCGATAGTCTAAATACTTTGTCTAAAAATGATAGTCTAAATAAATACGGTTTCAATTTTTCTAAGTATTCTTAATTCTCTTTTGAGTAACAGTGTGAATACTTGGTATTAATCGCGTAACTTCAAATTATTATTTTTTTAAAAAAATTTTTCATGGTATTAATAAAATACTTGGTAAATAAATATATATTTTTCATGGTATTAATAAAATACTTGGTAAATAAATATATAGCATTCATGGTATTAATAAAATACTTGGTAAATAAATATATAGCATTATTTTGTATTATAACTTTGATATTTAATTACAAGATATTGTAAAAATAAGATAATCGACAATGCAATGAATATCAATTGATAAATTTGAATGTAAAGAATCTTTGCATAGGAGAAAATAAAGACAATATAACTAATGAAATTATTTCTCTTAGTTAATTTAATTTTTTAATAATGAATAATTTTTTCAAATAAAGGTATTGTAAACACATAATTCTAAATTAAAGAAATACATATGTATCATTTTTTGTTGTAGCTACTAATTTATTTAATTTAATAAGAGTAAAATAGAGTGAAGAACTTAATTATGCCAAATTTGATTGGGATGAGGTTCGAACCTAAGACCTTTCTTATAGAAATTAATAGGTAAGTTAAAAGTTAATGAAATATTAACGGAGAAGAGAATATTTAACGGAAAACTTAACGGATAATCATATAATTAATGATAAATTAGGAAATCTCAAGGAAAAATATAAATCTAAACAATCTAAACCTTCCATTTGATTAAATAATTTGACCGCCATTTTTTCTACCCATTTTAGACATAACTCTCTTTGGCTCTTATTAGTATGTATGTATATATATATATATATATATATATATATATATATATTAGTAAACTAACATTTATATGTGTAATGCACAAAGATTTTGATCCAATATTAAAATCTATTAAAATTGTTAATAAAAATAAAAAAAATGTTAATTACCTTTAATTTTACGTCATGATGTGACAAAATCTTAGTCATTAGTTCTTCTTTTTTAATTTTAATTCTATTAAAGTTTAGGATTATTGTGAATGGTAAAATTAGGGGTGTGTAGCATAATTCATAAAAATAATTTTAAAATATTATTTTGGAAGTTATACATATGAAAATTTTATATTTTGAAAAAAAAAAAAAAGAAGAAGAAGAAGAAGATACAAGTTGATAAATATCATAAATTAATTATTATCATATTATTTTTGTTTATTATTGAAGAAAGAAAGTAATTCAAATATGTAACTACGTAAGCCAATAATTTTGGGATAAAATTAATATAATGACTAATAAATATGGTATGGTTAATTAGATTAATATTTAATTTAATTAATTTTACTTTTTTTCAAAATTTTTTTTTAATTTCCTTAATAAAATGTTACTTAATTGGTTTTAACAGGAGATTAACGAAGTTATATATAATGGAATGAATGTAACTTTGTCAAGTTAAAGTATAATATATAACATTAAAAAAGTACTAAAAAAATATAACATTAAAAAAAAAAGACAAAAAGACAAAAAAAGACACACAAAAAAAAAGACAAAAATTAATGATATAACTTGAATTTATACATATAATATTTTTAGATATTTTCTAACATATATTAGTTAATAATTAATTAGTTGTGACCATAGTTCAGTTCTAATTTCGAAGGTTCACAATTACTGAATATATGAAATTAGAATTGGAACCTATTAGAAAGGTTCGACTCTAGTGATATATGTGCATCGATTTAGATTCAAATCGCAAGTGCAACCCTTTTTTCATTTTTTAAATTCCAACTTTCATTATTTTCGATTTTCAAAATTGTGAATTTGAAGTTGCAAATGCAATGTGTGCGTATGTATTTGTATTAGAAAACTTAAATAAACTAAATTTTTTTAAAAATGATTCATAATTGGAATTAGTTCAAAAAAAAATCATGAATCTAAATTGGAACCTTTAGATTCGGTATAGGGTTCCGATTATGATCTTTAAACGAAACTATCGTACTCGTGACCTGACTCTAATATCTTTTGTTAAGATTAAGTGCTTATCATTACGCCAAAAATTATAGCTAACAGTGATGACAAAATTTTATTTCCTTATACTATCACATTTCTCGAGAGGTAAGGTGTTGGACTTGCTCTTCGGATCTCTACCTAATAATCCTCTAGCCACCTAATGCTCAATAGTTATTGTGTGGACCACGGTCTAAAAACGACGTTGTTTTGTGCAATTTTTGTTTTTTCATGCGATCCGTTGCAATATACATTTTTATAACTCATAATGTACATTATTCTAACACATAATGTTTATCTTACCCATAAGTTTCGTTATTCTAACACATAATGTATATTATTCTAATAATACATAATGTACATTCTTACCCAAAAAATTTATTATTGTAACACATAATGTACATTATTCTAACACATAATGCATATTATTCTAACACATGATGCATATTATTCTAACTCATAAGGTACATCATTCTAACTCATAAAATTCAATAACGTCATTTTGAACCGTGATCCACATAACTGTGTGGACCGTAATTTACCCCTAATGCTAGATTTGGCCTTTCACTAACCTTCGCCCAACACTAACATAATGCATTTCAGTCTTTGCAGTTGAAAGTAACAGGGTGTTTGGTTGGAGGGAATTTAAATTTCATTCTCACTTAATTCCCACCTAATTCCGAAGGCAACTAAATTCCTTCGTTTGGTTGGAGGGAATTGCAATTCCGCGGAATTGCAATTCCCTCATTTTCATGGAATTAGAATCCCATGGATTATAGGAATAAAAATAGATACTCCTGAGACAAAATTACCCTTCTCTTTTTTAACCTAAAATTGATATCTAACCTTTACTTTTAATTTTTTTTTTTCGAAATATCATTCTCTTTTAGTTAATACCGTGTATTATCATGTTTTCTCATAACTCTTAAATATTTAAATTTGATGTGTGTATATAACGTATTTATCTAAATTTTGAAAAGCAAAATTTGCTGTTTGTGCGCCGATCTGTTAATAATAATAATAATAATAATAATAATAATAACAACAACAACAACAACAATGGGCATTTTAGACTTTATACTACTTATTTCCTTTCAATTCCCATGTATACCAAACATTGGAATTGAAATTCCTAGTAATTTTATTCCATCCAACCAAACACTGGAATTTAAACTCCCACTTTATTCCCACTTTATTCTTTTCCCATGGAATTGCAATTCCTTTCCCACCTAATTCCTTCCCTCCAACCAAACGACCTGTAAAATTGGAGTAATGAAATCATTTTTCATCCCACATTTTCTTTCCACCTAACCACACACTTAAACTAAATGTCAACAACGTGGGGCTCAATAATTTATCTTAATTAATCACCATAGTAGGACTTTAAAATGCACCAAATTCATTTGGACACGTCACTAGGAAATAAAACTGCAATATTTTATAGAATAAAGTATACCATTAAATAAATGCTAATATTATCATATATAAAATTAGAGGTGACCGCAATTTAAATTTGATTCAAGCTAGACTTTTCTGAAGGGTTAAAAGAAAACATGACTCAGACCACCAATTCTAAGGGTCTCGAGTCCGACTCAGACAATTTTCAAACCCGGTCTCGAATCAAGGGAGGACTAAAACGTCCCGAAAGAGTTGGTCAAGTATAATTCGTTTCATTGGTCACATCTATCTGGAAATATGTCAAATCGTTAAGTATAGTGTGAATGTTTGGATACAACAAATTATTGGGTAGGATTTGGTGGCGTTTGTGAAATGGGTATCTTAGTGGCATAAGATAATAACAAAGAAAGAAATAGTAAAGCAGGGCATTGGCAGCTCTTTATCCCTGCCTTTTTCTTTGTAAAGTGGGTGGCTTTTGTTCTGCTTTACCCTTTTCCCATCCCATCCCATACTATACTTCCCAAACCGAATATGTAAGAAACTTGCTTCTCACTCATACTTTCATTTTCTTTTCTTCTTTTCCTTGCTTTTTAATATCATTGTAATCATAATTACATAGTTTAACGCCTAAATATTTATATATAATAAATGTGTAAATGCCGTTGTTGCGAATCTTGCGATGTCACCTAATTTAGAACGAGGTGTTAAAATTTTCGTAGAACCCCGCCTTTGGTGTGTTTCTCACTCTAGAGAAATCTTGTAGAGCAAGGAGTAATCTAGATTTTGTTGAGGTCGACCCTCCTACTTATTCAAAAAAAAAAATGTAAGGTAAAAATTCAAACTTGAAACCTATGCACTAATCTAAAATTAGAGTATCTGTAATTGTGTAGTTTTTAGCACAAATTTTTAGGTGCCTACTAGGAGAGAGAACATGTGAGAGAGAAGGAAAAGAAGAAGAAGAAAAAAAATCAGCAGCATAAATAACGCTCCCAGTGGGCGTGCGCCCACTGGCGCTCCTGGTGGGCCTCATGCGAACGAATGAGCTGCTTTGTTTTCTGGTGGGGCTCATTATGCCTGCAAAAATCAAGGTGCATGCAGGAGAACTTTGAACACTCTCTTTCCTCTCTCTCATTCACATTAGTCTTGAAACTTGCAAAAATCATCTAAAATCTCCTTATTGGGGATGCTATTATGTTGCAAAGCCAATGCCACCCAACTATAAGGTAGAAAATATAGAACATCTATTCTGATTCTCTGACCAATTCTAGTAATGTTTTATTTTACTTTGAAGTATTTGGAAACCCTAAAACCATTCAATGGATTTCTGGACTTTTGCCATGTGGGAGAAGGGGGGAAATAATTGTCAAAGTGTCATGGTTTCGTAGTTCTTACCTTACCAAAAGTGAGATGTACAACTGTATAAGGTATAGACTCAAAGTACACTCTGGTGCAATCATTAAATGATTCTAGTACAATTTTTTTTCAATTGGAATATGAATAACTTTTATACACAAAATATTATTTATATAAAATATTATATCTATTAAATAACTTAACTTACCACGCATATATTATTAAGAATATAAATATTAGTTTTGCCCCAAAAGTGATAGTCAAATGGGTAGAGCATGATTTTTATGTCAGAATGTCATAATTCTTGCCAACACTTATTCGTCGCAGATGTTATATCGTAGACTATGGCGCTTTGTGGACCATCATCCAAAAACGGCACCGTTTGTTTAAGTAAAGAAACGGTTGTTGCCACCAAATCTTAACGGAGCTCTGTAAATGAAACTACAGTTGTGTTGAAAGGAAACTGCAGTGTATATAAAATAAATTGAATAACAGTTTCACATATTTGAATGTATATTGTCCAATGAAACTGTAATTATATCGAAATGATATTGTAGTTGTGTTGAAAGGAAATTATAGTGTATTATAAAAGAAATTGTAGTTGTGTTGAAAGGAAACTGCAGTGTATATAAAATGAAACTGAATAACAGTTTCACATATTTGAGTGTATAATGTTGAATGAAACTGTAGTTATATCGAAAAGAAAATTGTAGTTGTGTTGAAAGAAAACTACAGTGTATATAAAATGAAACTGAGTATGTTTTGCGGAATGGTGCGGAACAGGTGCCGTTTTTACCGTTTCTTTTCATTAATCAAAACGACGTCCACGATCTATAGTAAAATTTGTGTATTCGTCGAACTCGTTGTACTTACAAAAATGACACTCTTTGAATTTCTCGACCTCATTATAACATAATTTTTCTTCATGCATTTTCCATTAAAACCATTTAAGGCAATTGAGAGCATATATATGAAAATTTTTAAGATGTTGATTAATACAATAATCTTTTGTACGCAATATCACTCTAAAGTTAATACGGAGTAGTAAATACTTTGAGTTTCTACTAAGTCCTATAGGATTTTGCCCCCTAGTACCCAATACAAGCTTAAAGCCTCTTTCAAAGCTTTTAGCTTGTACTCACTTGTTAGCAAAAGAAAATTGGGATAGGATTCTATAGGAGCTCCCCTTTTGAAATCGGACGTGAATGTTTCCTTTCATCTGGCTCAAGTAGGTACACCAAATTAAAAGAAATAAAATAAAGACAATGAGTTCTCATTTTCACATTCTAGAAAACTCAAAAATCAAAATAAAATATAAAAAAAAAAAAAAAAAAAGTCTACTCCTTACTCAAGTTCCTAGTGAAGATTAAGCAATATTTCATTGATCCCGCCTTTGTTATTTCATTTAGATTTCAATTAGTATTTTTAGATTTTCTTAATTCTTTGAATTAAATTACTTCAATTAGAATTATGACATAAATGAAATGTAAAATTCTAGAGTAGTTTACTTCCCCTCAAATGATCAATCTGCTACATCTTAATAAAGGAGTACCTTTGAATTCCTAAGGGATTTACTTGTCTATAGATTGTTCCATTCAATCTTTTAGGTCACAGTTTTACCTCCATGGTTAGATGGTTGGGTGGGTGTTAAAAGTGATCACTGGTCTCAATCACTCATCAAAACTCATCAATAGTGGAGGGTTCTAGTAAAAGAAAAAGAAAAAACACAATCAATTTTATAATTATTAGAAACTCTAAAATTTACCTATCTATAAATCTCATTCTAACATTTTCACCCTTATTTTTTTAGTAACCTTCAACTATTGATTTATTCAAATAGACACTCATTTCGTCATTTTCAATTTTCACCCTTATTTTTTTATCAACCTTTAAGTATTGATTTATTCAAATAGGTAGAACATATTAGTCTTTACTTTTTACCAAAAGCTTGTTCTCAATAAACCCTTTAACTAATAAGAGAGAGGTGCATTCAACTCATTCCAAACGCAACATATATATATGGTCAAATATTTGAATCACAATTCTCCAACTGTCAGGAAATTGACAATTTCAACCTAAGAAAGTAAAAAATTGGAAAGATAATATATAGAGATAGGACCACCAAAAATTACTAGTAAAAAGAAAGCATATCTAAATACATAAGCATTGAAAGGAACAAGTAACCACATATATTTATAATGTAATATAACTAACTTGAAAATGATGTACAAACCACCACAGCTAACCAATGAAATATGGAGCAATCATCAATAATAGGCTGTCTACTATGATAGTTCATGTGTAGTGGAGTACTTGGAAGCAATTAAAAGCATGTAAGTTCCCCTTCCAACAAGGTACATTATGGGCAAATTGAAGTTGAATCAAGAGAGAAATGACAAGAATCCATAGCTGAGAGTTGAGACCTGTTTTTTTGTTACAAACCTGTTTACAGGGGTATTTCCCTTGGGATCTAAAGTCAGACATCAAAAGCTAAGAACAAGACAACCAAAAGCAAAATAAGAAGAAGAAGAAGAAAACTTACAACCCGACACAAAAAACACCCATATATAATTAAGACTGTCTTTACTTAAATACATCACACACATGGCCTAATTAGTCACGGGACTTTTGATTAGGGGGTGGAGATTTCAGCGTAGCGTTTCTATGCTCTTGCTCAGCTCCTCCAACTTCTTCATCCTCAACTTCTCGCTCTCGCTCACCAGCTGCAAGTGTTGTCAAGTGCGGAACAATTGGACAGTGTGGTAAGTACGTTGTACGATTGAAAGTATGAGAGGTAAAGACGAGTAGTGAAATTGTGAAAAGCAATGAAAACCTACGTTACTGACCTCCGTCAACCTTGTGATTAGCTGTACTTTCTCCTTGTGCTTCTCATTGAAGGCCTCGAGAGCTTCTTTGTACTCTCTCTCCTGTTATCAACAATGCAGAATTATAGTCCAATACGGTTCTTAAAATGCTTAAACAAGCAAAATATTCCCCTCTGTAAGCTCTTTACGATGAGTAAAACCACAACTTTAGCAAAAACATAAAGGCCACCGTGCAGGTGAATACAAAAGGATAACAAGGGCATCATGATTTCAGAAAACATGAGTGGTCCATTAATACAGCCAAACCATCCATTGCTTTCCTCCATTAAAGATTTATTTACATAGGTTGTACTAATTAGGTTATTTCATGGACTTAGCCACGCTCCCCACCCCACCCAATTTCACCCTTCCGCCATTGTGTGTGTGTGTGTGTGGGGTGGGGGGTTAAGCCGTTAAGGGACATGTAGATTACCAAATAATGAATGGATATGAAATGGAAGATATGTGAACACAAATTCAAGAAAATACTGTTGAGATGTTTCACCTTCTTCTGGCAAGTCTGTCCCAATGGTTTTAACTCCTTGTTAACCGTATCAATCTTCTTGCGAACCAGAGAAACTTCCTTCTTCATTGGATCTGCTAGCGCTTCTAGTTCCTAACAATATTGAGTACCCATAATTGAGTTCAAAGGTACAATGATGGATGAGCTGGAGATAACAGAGAAGAGACAAATCTTGACACCAGTGACCGTTGCATTTTGAAAATTTCAAGAACATTTTGGAATCTTTACATTGTTTACAATACCCACCACTCAAATTTTCTTGGAATTATAGAACTTATCTCTATTCTAGAAAAGGAATAGGCAAAACCAGTTTCCTTTCCTCCATCTAATTAAGAATCAGTAGATTC
This sequence comes from Ipomoea triloba, assembly GCF_003576645.1. Lineage (NCBI taxonomy): Eukaryota > Viridiplantae > Streptophyta > Magnoliopsida > Solanales > Convolvulaceae > Ipomoea > Ipomoea triloba. The sequence continues at coordinate 9,999,076 of NC_044924.1, read as the reverse complement.
TGGTACTGGTTCAAAGTATGAAACCTCAAATTAAGGTGGCTAATTTGTGAGCTGAGGATAGATGATTTGACAAATAAGACTCAAATCCAACACCCTTTGTGAAATTGTGAGTGGGTTTTGCCCCCCACCCCACCACAAAGGGGTGGGTGGGGTATACAAAGACATATACTTTCAAATTAACCTATTTTACTGTTCATAAGCTTGAGCAGAAATTCAAGATCTAGACGATATACGGCCGCAATTACATGGCTACCAAAATTAATTTCACTCTTTAGGTATCCTATTACATGACAGTGGAAAAAAATTTCATCTTTTACCACCAAAATTTGGAAGAAAAAATTGGTAAAAAATATTTCAAAAAATAAAATAAAATAAAATAAAAGTTGAAGCATCTGAATTTCTTTAAAGTACACAAGAAGTTCAAGGAGACTGTGAGGATAAATTTAGATTCCTGGATAAGGGAAATAAAATATTTTTGAAAAAAAGGACAGTAATACTGCTAAATAAAGACAAATTCGGGTAAAAAAATCAAAAAAATTTTGACAGGAAAATGAGAAATGAGAAAAGGGGCATGAAAATACCTCGCGAATGGTAGCCAAACGCCTGGTTTCTTCTTCAATACGGCCAAGCTGAGCCTGGACTTTCTCCCTGACCTCGAGCTTCTTCTTCTCAATCTCCTCTTCTTTAGCCTTGAAGGTGGAGAGGGCAGACCTAGACATCTCCTCGTCTTCCTTAGTCATGGTGCCATTGAAGCTCAAGCTCCCGGAAATTTGGCCGGACTGCATCAGTGTCTGAAGCTGAGTCTGAGACTCTCCTCCTTGTCTCTGGTTCTGCATCGTCTCTCTCTCTCCTCCTGCTACTTCTTCTTCTACCACTTCCGCCGTAGCTTCTTCTGCTTCTGCTGCTTCTTCTTCTTGTTGTTTGCACTGAAAACACTGAAGAAAAAGCGAAACCCTTCTTTTCCCCTCAATTTTTTCTGGTTTTTATTTTGCGGCTTCTTTGGTTTTATGTTGTGTTTCTCTCTCTATCTCTATCTGTATCTAGGGAGAGTATTTCTCTCTCTAAATGAGTCTATGCTTATGCTTTTGCTTTTGCTTTGGGTTTGGTGGTGTGGGGAGTGGGGAGAGGGGCTCTCTCGGTTTTGTACTGTTAGCAGGTGCTTATGAACAAGGCAGCTGCCTGCCTGGCCTCCCTTCACGCCTGTTCCCCTTTCTTACAATCCACACTAACTATATTTTTCCCATTTTCTTATTCAAATTTTCTCATATCAACAACTGGAAATACTAAATACTTTTAACTTTTAATTTTTTACTAATCTTTCCATGGTAAAACATAATTAGTTTCGATGTATAATTTTTTCTTCCAAAACTTCACCCCTAGACCAACTGAGCTGTCCAAGCACGTTAAGTTAGACCAAACTATTTTCAATGGTAGATTGCGCGATGTAATTGTCTATTTGTCTCAAAGAACAAATTTTTGTATTAAATTACTTTATTTTAAAAAATTACTTATAAGTGTCATAGAACTCCAAATCCAACAACTCTAACAACTTGAAGCAGTAAATAAATGGAAAATTAATACAAAAAAAAAATCTTATAAAGATGTGTCATATTAAAGAACTTTTTGTTATGCCTTGTTTTGAATAAGAATCAAATTCTACAAATATCACAAATGCACAATTTAAATTAATTTCACAGTGATAGGGATACCTTATATTGTACATTAAAGAATTATTTTAGATTGTCAAAATTTTAAAATTCACTTATAATTTCCAACACAATTCCAATAAACCTTTTAAATTATTTTATGTCAAACTATTCATACATATATAACCATCAATAAAATTGTTGGCAATTACTTCTAATAATAACTAAAATTCTTGGTAATTAATTTTCCAAATACTTAAGTCAATATAGAATTATTAGTAATTAACTTCTAACCAAACGTCTCCCACAGGGTACTCTCGTATTGACCTTGTGGGTTGAATGAACCAATTGGAAAAGGTGACTATCAACAACACAATAAATGTACGGTCTTATGCCAAATCCATGGGTTGTCTCACCACTTGTGTCTCTCTTTTTAGTTGTTTATTTTACCTCATGAACTTAATTGTTCAACAAGTTTGAATTTCAACTTTGAAGCCAAGATCATTGGGTGTCAGAGATTAAGAAATTATTCAAAAATGTAGGTAAAAGTTTGGTATAAAAAATGGATAGGAAGAGAAATGAGGAGTCTTCCCTTCCATCATATTGTCAAAAGGAGAAGACATGGATTAGAGTAATGCATTTGTTTTGAAACATTAATGTGTGGATCATTTATTAAATACGGAGTATAAGGCAAATTAATCGGTCAAACATTCACCTTTGATTATTTTAAAAGTTTCTCGAATAGTATTGTGTACATGAATATCATGATGTATGAATTATTTAGAGCCAACATTATAAGGGAATCAACTTAGGGATTCTATAAATTTATTTCTTTAATATAACAAAACTAATTAGGTTGTAAGGTGTAAGATGCTTTAAAAATATATTGAATTTAAAAATTAATTGTGTCATTTATCAAAACCTTTAGGGGGGGCGGGGGGGGGCGGGGGAGAAAGAGAGATTAAACAAATGAGCAAGGAATTACCATTTTTTTGAAATTTAGGTGCACGTTATAAGAATTTCAAGCCTAGATGAGTTGCCAAAAGTTCTCTAAGCACTAGTTTGAAGTCCGCTTACAATCAATTTAATCAATTAAACATCACATTTTGGTTCACCAATTTTTACCATTTCTGTACTAAAATCAACGCATCAAGTACACAAAGCGTTAATGAATCACCTTGCTTTTGAGGTCTGCATATTTAATTCTTCCCCAACAGTAAAATGGAGAATTTGATGAAGCAAATTAAACTTTATTGATCCAAAAAAAACCAACACTACATGAAATGTTCAACAAAAATTTTCATATGAGAGCTAAAGAACTGAATAATTAATACAAAGAAAATTTTAATGAGTTTATGATTCCATGATGCTTTTGCTGCATAAACTTGGCTTTAATCCACAATCAAATTGCCCCAGAGCAACAGAGCCAACATTATGTAGAACATGAATATTTAACTCGAATCGATGTCACTGTCAAACTCATTCAAGCTTTGAAATTGATTATTTGATGATGAAGTCACTAACTACATCAAATTGGCCAGCATCTATTGTGACTCCATCAACCTTGTGCATGTAGTATTGAAGCAAACGTAAGAGACGAGGGAGTGACAACAATTGGTTGAGCCTCACCAACCAAGATCTTTTATTCCTAAGATATTTAATTGGCCCGTACTGCTTGCCTCTTCAACCAATTCCATCACAATAAGTGGTAACTTTGCTTAATAACAATATGTTTTGGTTCAATCCCCTATGTTCCGTCAAATGCAAAGTTTAGTACAATTGAAGCTTCACACAAACAAGATTTCAGGATTGATTCATCTAGAGTTAAAAAATTTGTCGAGTCTTGAAGTGTTTTTTTGGTTGGGCGAATTAGATTGAAGGTAGTGTGCATCATGCCATCATTGACTCCCTTTAGCTTAGCCCTCTCCCGCATGATGCCAAGACGTTTTTCATTTTTGTCAAATTAGACATTTTTATGTTAACTATAATGAATATTTTGCTTTTTGACTTTATTTTTCTTGAAATCCCAAATATAGGAAAATCCAAAAAAAAATAACTTCCGGATGTCGTTTTTCAGGTTTCTAAACGGACCCTTAAAGTAATATGTGTACTTTGTAATTGTTAATTGTGCACTTTTTAACTAAATGTGCATTTCTAAAAGATTCTAAGAAGTCCAGAGTATAATGTTAAAAGATTCACAGTCAAGTTGGTGATAATTATAAAAATGTAACCATTTTTTTACTCTGTATTTGATCTTATCCATTTGATTTTTTTTTGATAAAAGACTGAAATTGATTATTAATTTTTTTCTGAGACCTTGTTGTCATTTGATTATATATATATATATATATCATTTATTAGATATGACACTAGTCAGTAAGCAACACCTCTTAAAATGTTTCTCAAAAAACATGAATTACACACATGCTAGTATGCTACAATTAAATATCATGATAATCATTACAATTATAATAAATTATATTAAATACATACGCGTAAAAAAAGACAATATCGAAGTGATTTTTAGGAAATGCTGTCAGACAAAATTTTTGTTGTTTATTTTGGGACAATAAACACACATAATTAATAAGTAGCTCATAATTAAATACGGAGTATCAAACATTCATTTTTGGGATGTAAATGTTATTACACTTAAAATGCAAAAATCAAAAGTAAAAAAATTCTGAAACAATTCATACCATGAAGTGAAGCACCGACAAGTTTTTTGGCTTTTTTTTTCTAGTCTTCTTAGGTAATTGAAATTTTTTGTTCTTTTTTTTTTTTAATAGTAAACCAATAATTTCTAAATATATATAAAATGCATACTCCTGCATTTCTCAATAGTGGAGATTTTGGTGTGATTTGTGAGGAGATTTTGTAGGCATGATTTGGAAAGCGAAAATAGGAGTGGGAAAGAAAAGGAAAAAATAAAACAAAATATAAAACTGAAAAAAAAAAAAAAAGCGTATTTACACGCCCAGGCGAACACGTGCACTACACGCGCCCGACTGGGCACGAGAATTGCGCCTCACGCACATGAGGCGCAACTTCTTTCTCACACTGGGGGACCCACCAAATTCTGCAAGAACCCTTTATTTGGTGGGCAACCTCTCATCCTCACCCTCTCTCTCCTCCAACATGTCAAAAAACTCCTCAAAAACTGTGCTAAAATGGCTAATGTGGATGGCCTAAAAAATATTACTGTTAGCACATGATTTGCATTGAGTGGGTGGGAGGAAAACAAATTAACTTACGAAAAATTTTACCCAATTTCGTCCTCCTATCAATTTGAGCCGTAGAATGATAACGGATGATGAAATTGGGTAAGATTTTCAAAGTTACTTAATTTGGTAAAAATGATTGTCAACGATCAAATCGGTAAGTTTGCTATAATCAAGGGACCAAATCGATCATTAACTCTATTATAACTAATTATGCTAACTTCCAAAGGGGTTTTTATTGTTTTTTTAAAAAAAATAATATAAACAACATTGTTTCCGATTTCTGAGACATCAAAAATATAATTTTAATTTATTATCCTCTCAGAATAAAACAATGAATTTATTAAGAAAGAAAGTGGAGATTTGTAGAGTACAAATTAAAGCCATTAAACTTGAGCTTTGGTATAGAAAAAACTTGGTCATTGAAACTTTAGAAAAAGAGTCATTGACGTTGTCAATGGCCCTGTTTGGCTGTTTCCATTAATTGAAACGCAATATTATTGTCTTTTGTTGTTAAATCTTACGAATTTAGTCATTTCTTAAAATGCCGCCACCACATTATTATATTATATGAAGATTTTAAAATTTAGGGGTTTAGGGGAATGTTCAAATGCAATGATTAAATGTATACGTTTTTAATTTTGTCTATGTTTTTTTTTTAATTTTGTCTATGTTAGTTAACTATATAACAATAAATGTTTTTATTTCATTTTTTAAATTTAAATAAGAGTATTATTTTGGGTAATGAACAAAATATTTTTTATTAGACATCTTAATGTAATTGAATATTTCAAGAATAGTTGGTTCGAGCGCCGGTGAGGGCAGTATTGACCATTTGTGGTATAGTAAATTGAGAAAGTAGTTATGAACAGATACTACATTGTAACAGAGTCAGTAGTATTTAAAAAAAATAGTTGGTTGTTTTAGACATGCATTAATTAGTTTAATATGTTCTTGAGTATTTGTTATTTTATCTTTATTTTTTTGTACAAGTTTATGAGTTAGTTGCATCATGTGGATTCTCTTTTATAATGTTCAATATGTGTTTCTATTACGAAGAAATGTAATTGCAAGGCTGGAGTCATATACCTAAAAAAATCATGCATATACTACCCTTCAATCCCATTTTATGTATGACTACATTTTAATTTTTAATTTTTCATAATAATATTAAGTTTAATATTAGTATATAAAAATTTTATAATTAGACTATTAAACACAAAATAAAAAAAATACTAAAGTAAAAAAAGTAAAGAATAAAGAGATGTTTTGACTAATGAATAATAGACATAGAATATAAATGAGATAAAAGAAATACTCCGTATAATGCTCTGTATTAGTTTACAACTTTACACTCAATTCTTTCAATATGGGACAAGGCAATTTTCTAAGAGATGCTTTTGTGTCTCCTCGATATACCATGTCACTTGGTATTTCAACTAATCAAATTTAAACATTTTATTAATTTTTAGACAAAAAAAATTGTTCTAACAAAATCAATGAAATTTTCAAATTTGATTGGTTGGATACCAATACCAAGTGGCGTAGTATTTAAGGACATACAATTCTATCTTTTTTTTTTTTGAATACTATTGGCTCTATCTTCTTTTTTTTTTGAATACTACTGGCTCTATTACATTTTTTTTTTAATACTACTGACTCTATTACAATTTTTTTTTAATACTACTGGCTCTATTACAATGTGGTATCTGTTCATAACTACTTTCTCAACCTATTAAAGCACAAGAGTCAAAACTATTTTCTCAACCTATTAAAGCACAAGAGTCAATATTGCCTCCACTGAGGCTCGAACCCACCACCTCCCGTATAAAGGGAAGGGTTTGATGCCACTAGGAAGGGTTTCGAAATAAACATATAAAATTAAACATATGAAATAATGTATCTTTTTCATCATCATCTTCTTCTTCTTCTTCTTGGGAAAAAGGGTTAAATGCACACCAAACTTTAATAGAAAAGTCAATTAGACATGTTATTTTGGTGCATTGAAACTAAAAAACCAGTTAGTGACATGTAATAGCAAATCACTAGCTGACTATCTTTCCAGCCAAGACCGGTGACCCTCCAACTAACTTATGGAGAGCATAACACTACCAAAATGATCGCCTTCTACTTGAGAAGGTACCAAAAAGGTTGCCTCTTGTCGGAGAAGGCGACTAAAATGGTCGCATTTGTTTGGGGATGGCAACCATTTAGTCACCTTCTGCCAAAGAAGGTGACCTGGTCACCTTCTTCAAAGGCTACGGTGACGATATGATGGCCGATCGACAATCGCCAACCGTAGTGTTTGTCCTTGGAATCTCGTCGGGGTTGATCGGAGGGTTACTAAGGGTCGTTAGAATCTTAGTGACCTACTGTTACATGTCACACATAAGTTTTTAAGCTTCAATGCACCAAAAATAACATGCTAATGGATCTAGTTGCACATTTTGAAAGGTTATTTGACTTTTTTTTTTTTTAAACACAAGAGAAATCTAAGTATTACTCGAGGATGTACACTTATTAAACTCCCGCCTTGTGACTCTAGCTGATAAATGATCATAAAGAAATAAACAAATTTATGTCTATAGTTGACCGGCTCAAACCAATGAGACCAATAGGTCACTCCTACTAAAAGTCGAACTTGTAACTATATAATTAGTAAATCAATATGCTGACAAATTTGGTTGAGATTATCTCTTTATTTAGGATGTTGTGGGTTCACTCAAATTGATTAAAATCTTTGACGGACCACACTCAAAATATATATTGTTTCATCAATAAAAAACAATCAAGTAAGCTTAAAAAAAAAAAAAAAACAATCAAGTAATGAATTATGAAATTATTTCCAAATGAAGTACCGGGTAAAATTAACAACTTAAAATGTAAGGAAGGATTGATTTGTACGATCGTAAAAGATCCGTCATTCCTAGATCATAACTTGGGTGCGGGTGGGGTGAGGTATGTGGACGGTCACCAAGCAATTCTATAAGCAATCTTTTTGCCTGCCTAAAAGATGGACAGCCTGACATGTGCAATTGATTGCGCTGTCCTTAGATAAAGTTTTCAACAAGCTAAGCAAATTATAAGGCCTCCCACCCCCGCCTCGACGGTCCACTCCTCTCCTCAAAATTTTGTACTCTTCTTGCTGCCTAACGAGTCAATATTATATCGATCAGAGTCTATATAACCGTGTGTATCATAGATAAAAAGTATATTATTTAAATATTAAAACTATCAAATAATGTACATTCAGTAAACAAATAATATAATTTCTTTTATAATCAACACAGCGGTTTGTGGATCACATACAAATTTGCATGCGTAACGTTAATTCTACACCCAATGCTTAGTTGCATTAATTCCCACATTATATTGTTTAGGGCCAAGGCACGCCACTCATTGTTGCATTATTTGTTGTTAGGTAACAAAGCCCCCTGCCTGCACACTTTCCCACATTACAATGCCCAAACAAACAGTGTTTATTAAAGAAGGTTTTATGTTGAAATTAATGCTAATCTCAGGTGGCATTCTTTGAAATACCCAGCTTCGGGTATCTATATAATATAAGCTTTATTTATAGAGTAGGCTTTGCTTACGATTTTATTGCAAAGTTTTTAACAATGTAATATGGTCATGTATTTGTTCAAGACGTGGTTATAGGTCTATGGAGTTGGAGAGCCACTCTTTGTGGGCTATAACACTAAAATTAACTATAAAAATCTTCTCTTTCACCGTCTTATAGTGATTTTTTACAAATTCTTGTACAAATTGAATGATTATCCATTATATTCAAAATCATATCAGACTTTGAAGAATCCCGCGCACATATACATGTTTGTTGTCAATATCTAATTTCTTACAAATAGTGTGACCTAAAATTTATGTGACTAGATTTAATCCCCTTCACATTTTTTTTTAAAGATTATTACATTTTAAAAAAAAAATAACCTCAATCAACTGTTATAAATTTAAAATTATAAAAGTCATTCTTAATTAAAGTATTTATGATCTTTATTTGTTTTTAATTAATTCTATCCCTGAGAGGGGAATGAAAAGTTTGGCATAGAAAGGCTGGCCTGACTCACCTCCACACCCAATTCGAGGATCCAAATTCTCAATGCAGAGTCACAACTCACAAGTGCCAAGCAATCCAAACAAAATAAATCTTTTTTTAACAAATAAAATAATTTAATGAAATCCTTGGCAACAATATAATTACATCAAAATGCAACCAACCAATCGTTTAAGGAAAAATAATACTCCGTATTAATACTCGTTTTCAAGATACTGAAGCATGCCGTTTGACCATAAAATCTTTAGCATATTATCATATTTAATACACATACCAAGTTTATTTATCAACCTACTGAAGCACAAAGAGTCAACAGTTGACTTCACTGACGTTCAAACCCACTCTCATAATCCATGCGGGAGTGTAAACCGGGACACCGGGTGCCACTAGACCACAAGGTCATAGGCAACACCTAATTACTTTAGTAACGTTTCTAACGTAATTCAAATCATACATATATAAAACTAAACTTGTTTCATTCGAATAATAGTTGTTGGCTAATAAATAAATCAGTAAACAAAATGGGATAAAAGCAATTGCAGCTCAGCTAACCTTTTGACAAATATCACTTCCTTTCCATTTTGGACTTCCAAATTAAAGAAGAATCCCACTTTACTATAATATATTATGTCGAAGATTTTCACTTTGTTTCTTTACATAATTATTTCCTTTTTTTTTTTTGCAAAAAAATAATATTTAAGTTGGATTTATTTTAGCTGTGTAAATGATATTATTTTTTTCTTGCGATTTATATATTCTGAAAAAACAAATATTGCACATATTCTTACTTTTTATTTTAATTTTTATTGTCTACTCACATGACATATTCTAATTAATTTAGAAAAAATAAATAACAATTATTTTTACCAATAAAATAAAAACATGTAATAAGAAATTAAATTATGTCAGAATATCATTAAAAAAATACTACGTGCATTCCGATTTTTTGCTCTTACACATAAAATCTTGATGTAAACATTTGTATGGAGACCCATATGAAAAAAATAACTTATCAGTGTCTGCCACATCAGAAATAGATTTTAAGGAGTAAAATTTAAGAGTCAAAAATGTAATAGAACTTATATTATTATCATTTTCCATATTTTTATTCTAAAATGATATAATCACAAAGATAATGGGTCGACTCTGTCTTTTTCTTTTGCACAATGAGGGGGACCAATCCACCACCACTTGACATTTGACAAGATTCAAAATCAACATCAAATCATAATCAAGATCAATGGCTGCGATTGCTTGATCGCGGCCTTAGGAATCTCTTGCGCTGGACCAGTGTGGTTGCCGGCTGAGATACTCCAACCTAAATTTGACGATTCCTATGTTAATTTGACAATTTCTTGATACATACGGATTTTAAATTGCTAAAAGTGTTTAAATTATTATTTGTTCAATTAGACGACACAAAAACAAAGCCTTTTTTTAAAAAAAAATTTAAATTTCAGATACGAGATTGGTAGATGACTTAATTACAACTATTTAGCTTGCTAAACAGTTGCTTAATGGTGTAATGTAATTTGATTAACACGGGGAATTAAAGAAAAGAACAAAAGTAGGATGGCCGAAATAAAAGAATCTTTTTATTTATTTAATAATTTGCTAAGTCATGCCATGATAAGTACAGAGTTTTTGCATAAATGATTGCAAATTAAAGTATGTGTAGGGGAAGGGGTATCAATGTCTAATGAACAAAATAATATCTGGTTGTGGTTGGAGGCAGTTAACCCAACTATCTCTCCGAATTGCGGCCTAAACTTAATTTTGTCGCTAATAAAACAAAATTCTCATACGAAATTAATTTATCTATAAATTATATCTCTAACTTTTTTTAATGGCAATAACCCTGCTATTTCATTGTTGTATCTGATTGGATTACTTAGCTGAATAACTCTGAATTTGAGAATATTTTCTTTCCGTAATCGCTTAAATTAAGGTAGTTTTCGCTGTTTCTGGTGGCGCCTCCATCTTTCGGGGAGAATATTCTGATCAAAGGAGATGGCACAGACTGGCTTACGACAAAATTGATGTTGAATCCAATGGGAAAAACGAGGGAGGAGGTTCGGAAGATGGTATCCCAATTGTTCACTTGCCAAAGGACTTGCAGAAATAATTAGTTTGTCTTTGGAGAAATGCGCTCATCATCAAGTTTTTCGGGAAGGTGGTAGGCTTCACTTAGTTTCAACAACGCTTGCCATAACCTTGGAATATTCAAGGTAAGATAGGAACTTATTAGTCTAGGTTACGAATTTTATGTGGTTGGTTTTAAATTGGCCAAAGATTGTATGCACACACTTGTTGATGGACCCTGGAAACATTTTGATCACTATTTGGTTGTTTATAGATGTCAAGATGGTAGCCAGACTTCAACCTGATGACAACGCTAATAAATAAAATGGTTGTCTAGGTTTGGTTGCCGAGATTACTTATACAAGGGTAGCGAAAAACCCTGTACAAACGTGGCAGATACGCGGATTCGTACTAGTGTATGTTTTTTCTTTTATAAGTAAAAAATATTTTATTCCTGATTTAGAATTACATTTGTTAGTATAAGTATTATATATTTACATATTGATCCGATCCGTGATACGGCCTCACACAAGTGTTACAATTTTGATTTTTAATGTTTGAAATCTTGTATTATAAATTATTATTTTTAGATTTAAAATTCGCACCCAATCCGTTAAATCCGCTATTAGCATATCAAATCGGATTGGATTCGAACTCTTTGCAAATGCGGATGTGGATGAGATTTTTCAAATTCATTTTTAGCTGATTGAGTGCGAATGCACCCCAAATCTGCTCTAATTCACTTCGTGCTCACCCCTAGTACACGCTATATGATAAAATGACGAATTTTAGACATATTGAATGTCAATTCAATTACAAAGTATTGGTATAACATATGTTTTTTTTGTCATTGCTCCGGTTACCTCATAACAGTTGTCACATTCGTAAGTTAACCTATATAACAACAAATTTAATGTGTAAATTAAAAAGAAAAATAATACTAAAAATGTTTACTTAGAGATTCTTTTTATACTTATGACCTTAGCAGTACGCAAGAGCTTGGAACTATCTATATGGACTTTCAATTCATTAGCTGAGTTGACCAAGAATTTTCTGTAGCTTGGAATCAGGTCCAACTCCTCCTTTGATCATGACATATGCATTTAATATAGATGAAGTGTCTCTTACTCAACACAAAAAAATAAATATTTCTTCCCACTACTAATGTGATTTTATTTTATTTCAAAAAAAGTCTAAATCAATGTAGAAATCTTTAAGGTTAAATGCATTATAACAGAAAAAATTATAAGGAAAATGATCAAATAAGTCCCTAAATATTATCTGAAAAGTCAATTAAGCCCCTAAACATTTAAAAAGTGCAAGTAGACCCTTTAACATGTTAAATTAAGGCATAGAAATTCAAAAATCGGTAAATAAACTGTAATTGCAGGTCATTTACTGTTCCGGCAAAAATTCGGCCAACTAAACTTAAAACCTTGTGATTAACAAGCTAACTATCAGACTAACTTGACTAGAGTTGTCCGAATTCATAAAATATTTATTATTGGGAAATGATATGGTTAGTAAACAACAGAGTTGGTAGTGTTTGGACATTTACAAAATATATAATTTTATTATTTTTAGTAAAATATGAACGAGACCTTATTGGTTTAAATGGTACTATATTTGTATTCATTTAGCAAAAGAATCAAAATTTGGTTGCCTGCTTCTTGCCGCAATATCAGACAATTCTGATAGCTATGTGGTTCACCCATTTGTGGATTTTCTATTGGATATTTTATGCAAAGAGATATTTTCATTTAGGGTTAAGTCAAAAAGAAAATACCTATCAGTTTCTGTTAGCTGAAGTTGATTGAATCTTTGGTGATCATGTGTCGCTTGACAACGATTGGTATTTTATTTTTATTGTTGTGCATGCTGCACACCTTTCCCTTAATTGTAGTTGGTATTTTTTTTTTTTTTTTTTTGCAATAATTTTTAGGAGTTATTTGTTGTAATAGTTAGATAAATTTTATAGTAATGTATGGATTATTAGGTACATGGTAGTTTAATTAGATAAAGTTTTTCTATTGAGAAGATAAATTTCTTTTGAAGTAAAGAATTATTGAAAAGGAGCTCAGACCGTAAAACAAGAGCACAAAGTGGATGCATAATAAGTTCAACAAATAATGACTATACTCCATATTATTTTTTTAAGTACTACTAACTCTAGTATAATGTAGTATTTGTAACCCAATGGAGTAGCTCAAGTGGCAAGTGAGCTCTCTTTGTGGGGAGGAATTTGGGGAGAACCCGGATTCAACTCCCACAAGTGATGATTCCCCCTGGGCCAGCTCCTGTGCCTCTCGGAGCGGACATGGGTGGACCCCGGACCGTTAAACGGACGGAGGGAGAGAAAGGGATCTACCAAAAAAAATAATGTAGTATTTGTGCTGACTGTTTATACATATTTTCTCAACCTATTAAAGTACAAAAAGTCAATGCACTCACTGAGATCACTTATATTATTTAATTACATGTAATTGTTTTTTTTTTTTTACTATTACTAACTCCATGTAATTGGGATTTATAAGTTTTGATAATTGTAGTTGAAGAAGATATTGTCCAAGTATGGTTAAAGCCCAAAAACAATGAATTGGATGTCACTTTTCAAATTGGGAAGTTTAGATTCACCAATTTTCCAACCTAAAAAAATAATTTGCACACGTGTAAGAAATCTTTTATAATCATTATATTCTGAATTTCCAAAGATTTGGAAGGTATCCCTAACTGGACGAATACTTTCGCCATCACTATTTGGTGGCTTTGGAAGTGGCGGAATGATATGATCTTTCAAGGAAAAGCCTAGACTATCCAAATGAAAATGGAATGGATCGAAAAACAACGGCAAGATATTAAAAGAGCTTTCACCAGAGCCAATATTCCAGGAGGAACCCATGGCCGATATTGCTCCAAAAATCTTAAGTGGCAGCCCAAAACAAATGCTCAGTACATATTAAACATTGATGGTAGCTTCAAACACAATGACAACCTAGCTGGAGGTGGCGGAGTCCTAAGAGATAGGAATATATTTGAGGTCCACTTCCCGAGTTGACACGCTGAACAGAGTTGTGCGGCACAAACTTTATTTGGAATGATCAGGCAATTTTTGAGTATTTTCTAAAGAACTTGGTGATTTGGGTGACCCAACCGTTGATGCCAGACTATGGATGATGCCCGAGCAGAAAGAAAGGCAGAATGAACTCGTGGCACCAGTAACTTGTAAAGGCCCCCGCTAGTTGATCCTTTAAGCAGAATCGCCCGGGTGTTGCAATCCTTCACAAGAAACATATTTTTGTGAAATTCAAAGAACACATTATTTTCGTTTGTAAAACGATAAACTGACAATAGAGGTAAAGTTAAATTGGGAACATGTAATATATTGGTCATTTTTAACGATTTAGACTCGGAAGGGATAATCGCTTGCCCCACACGTGAAACGTTCAGACCTGCGCCATTACCAACTGTTAAAACGTCATTCCCAGAGTAAGGTTCGGACTGCTGCAACATTGCATCTGCCAGTGTTGCGTGCGTGGATGCTCCAGTATCAGCGAACCAGGAATCCGCCCCAGCCGACACTCCCGGTCACCAACAACAATGGCGTTGGCCTGAGCAGACGAGCGGTCATCATACCGGCGGAAGCAGTTCACGGCTGTATGGCCGTGAGNCATCATACCGGCGGAAGCAGTTCACGGCTGTATGGCCGTGAGATCTGCAGATCTGGCACCGTGGACCTCCACCACGCCCGTAGTTGTGACCGCCTCTGCCACGATTGCCTCTCCCGCGGCCGTTGGACGATTGGCGGCCACCTTGATGGTATTGATTTCCGCCATGTCTCCCGCGACCAGCAACAAAGGCCGCCGGCGCTGCACCAGGAGCACCATAATCCGCCGGCGGGTGATCATCGGAGTGGATGAACTCCTGTGCTTGAAGCAAATCGGCCAGCTGCGACAATGAGACCTCCATGCCCGTGAGGGAGCTCGCCATAGCTCGGAATTCAGGCCGCAGCCCCCGAAGAACGTAAAGGATTTGCTCGTCTTTGGACAGCGGGCGACCGGCGAGAGAGAGTGCCTCCACCAACATCTGAGCCTTGCCGAAGTAGTCAGCCGGTGTTGAATTACCTTGCCTCAGCGTCTGAAATTGCCCCAACAGGCTGAGGCACCGTGTGCGGGTGGTGGAGGCCAATGCCGAGGAGATGGAGTCCCAGACCTCTTTGGCGGTGTTCCGGCCAACGGCAAGGTGCATAACTTCAGCGGAGAGCGACGAAATCAGCAAAGAGAGGATCGATTGATCCTGTTGATTCCATATGACATATGCAGGGTTCGGCGTCGTGACTACAGCAGCGGACGCACCTGTCACCGGCGGAGCGACAGTAACAGTGGACGGCGGACATGGAGTGGTGCCGTCAATGAACCCAAGCAAGCCCTGGCCTTTGTGGAATGGAATTAGTTGTGTTCTCCAAAATAGGTAGTTATAAGAGTTTAGTTTCAAAGAGACAAAGTGGTGTGCAGATGTAAGAGTGATGGGTGTGATCGGGGAAGATGGTGGAATAGTGGGTGGGCTAATGGCATTATCGGCGGTGGGAGGTGATGCCATCGGCGCAGGTGAGGGAAAAAATAAATAAATTAACAGGACCCTAGCCTATCGCTCTTGATACCAGATTAGAGGAACAATCACGTTGATTGATTGAACAGTTACAAAGAGAGAGAGTCCTATTAGTTATAATACAGTGAACTCTCCTATTCTACAGGACATGAGCTAAAGACTTATTCTCAGCCATCTAATACAAACTATATATTAAAGAATAACATAACAATAATAATAATAATACTAACATAACTACTTTAAACTAAGAAAGCTAATAGAAAATTCTATGAAAGTCAAACTTGAAATCTTATAATTATTAATTCAATTGTGTGTCAGTTCAACTTGATTAGGGTGGCTCTAAACTAAATGTTACTTGTACTAATCCCAAAGTAGTTCAACAAACAACGCTCTAATTGTACTTCCTAAGTTCATTAAAGTGACTAAATTGCCATTCCTAGAACCATTGGAAAAAAAAAAAAAAAAAAAAAAAACCATTGGAAAGGGCAGATGGGCTCATATTAGAAATTGAAAAATAGGCCGCCAAAAGATATTGCTTCGGATACAGATCTATACGTTTGGTATTTGAAAATGCATAGATTTTTGTTAGTCAAAAGAGATAAGGCCCAATGGGCCACAAAATCTCTGCTGAAAATGGACCATAAGACGACGGAGAATCCATCTATAAAACCGTAGTTACACTATGGACTCGGATCTAACTTTTCATTTATGAATATTCACAATTTAAATTGTGAATATTTAATATGTAAATTGTGTATTTTAAATTTGAGTCCACAGAATAATTTATTCTTATCAAACTATAAATTATGTCGATCCTTAATTAAGAATTGGAGTATTATTCGAATATGAGATCTTCCTTATAGAAAAATTAGGAGTCATTGAACTACAAAATATTTGATTCATATTCTATTTTATTAATTGTTAAATAATGAAAATAAAGGAATCTAAAACGGGTTGAATAAAATTAAAATAGAAGGGGAAATAGACAATCTCGAGAAAAATGGTCACGTGCTGGCACGTGAGAAATCCGTAGGTTAGTTCTTTAGTCGCGTGCCGGCGTGCTTTCCACTTTATCCTCTAACTCTCACAGGAAAGGCAGAAAAGGCCAAAAGGTACTGAGGGCCCCACATCAACATCCAGCTATTGTTGGACTGTACTCCATCCTCCTATTTCATCATTAACCTCTTTCTTCAACTTAAAGCATTTTATTTGCATTTACAAAAAATAAAAAAAAAATGTAGTAAAATTCATTCTTTAAATTTAACGAATACCAAAATTGAATTCTTCAATTTTAAAAAAAAGTTTTAGTAAAATTTTCAGTAAAATTATGTAATTAGACTTTATTAATCCTTATTCGATAAGTTACTGTTGATGTGACACTAACTAGACTAACATATGACATCCTATATTTATGTGGATCTTATGTATATACTTATTTTATTTAAAAAATTTTAACAACTTATGTTTATTTTAAAATTAATTTAATTTAATTAATTTTTAGAATTTTAAAAAATAGTCACTGGGCCCTCAACTCAAAAGTTCGTGATTATTTTTGTTGGCGAATACTCATGGTTGTCCACATATAGACCTTAAAATAAGGTATGAATTTGATGAAGGCGACCGTCATGAATACCTTCGTCTTAGAGGGACGAAGGCGATCGGGCTACCTTTGTTGCTCAAAGGGAGGATGTGGTTATTCTTTTGTCATATTATACATGCATAGTTATCCAGTCCGCTGAGAGATTGTTTCACATGTTGTTGATAAGCACAAACAACCACACGTTGTCAAGTTGACATCTAGTGGTTTTTTAATTATAACTTTTTAAACTAAAAATAGAAGATTTTTTTTTGAAATATCAATAAATTTTAAAATAAAAAATTATACACATAAGATATGCTTTTCGATCATGTTGGTGCTTTTTTTTTCGTGACCACTTATTTAGAATGATAACATAAATGTCATCATACTAACAGTTGGCATAATAATTATGCTTAATTGCACTAATTTATCAGTTAAAGAGGCATCATTGAGTTTTTTTTGTTTTTTTTTTTTAATTAAGGAACCTAATTACAAATATTTGTTAGGTTTAAATAAGCCATTTTGGCACTTTTTCCTTTATATTTTTATAGGAATAAGGGTCAAATAGACCACCAAACTACACGCGAAACTACAATTAAGCTATTGAACTCAAAAACAATGCAATTGTGTCTCTGAACTATACAAATTCATGCAAATTAACCCAAAGTGACTTGTTGACTTGATCGTCCGGTTACCAATTTTAAAAATAATATTTTAAAATATTTTTAAATAAATTAATTAATTAAAATTTAAAAAAAAAAAAGAACAAGTCAATTGGGTCCTTTTTTAAATTATAAATTTTAAATTTAATTTTAATTAATTATTTTTATTTAAAATATTATTTTTAAAGTTGGTAACCGGAAGATCAAGTCAAACAAGTCACTTTGGATTAATTTCCATGGATTTGTGTAGTTCACGGACCCAATTGTATTGTTTTTGAGTTAAATGACCTAATTACAGTTTCGTGTGTAGTTCGGTGGCCTATTTGACTATTATTCCTATTTTTATATCATAATAAAAAGCTAAAGCAATTAAAACCCAAAAAATTGTCTTTTTCTTTGTTCTTATTTTTATAAAAAAAAATAGTAATTTTAATTTTTTAAGTTATTAATGTAATTATTATTAGTGTCGATTTTGGTCTTCAAACAATTGAACCCATTAAATTTGTCATGTTTACTTTACAACTTGTAGAAGTTGTTGTCTTTATGTAGAGATAAAAATATATTTCTATATTTTTAAATTATTAAATTCTTTTTAATAAATAAATAAATAATCAAAATCATCAAAACCGCTGCATTGTAGAGAAATACTAACACCGTCGCCTCAAGAAAAAATAAAAAATCAATAAACGTTTATATCAATAATTTATGAACTAAAATTACAAGTTTATATAAATGCAAAAACAGAAATATTTTTCCTCAAAATGTTAGTAATCAATCACTTTGCTTTCACCTCCTCTAGCTACAACTAATAATTTTGATATAAGGATGTGTTTGGAAAGTAGGAAAATGAGTCATTTTTCATAAAATAGTTTAATTTTCTATGATTGGTCGCATTCTGAAAAACTGTTTTTGTGTGTTTGTTTCATTTTCTAAAAAATGAGTAGAATTGTATAATTATATATTTTTATTAGTGTATTTAAAATATAAAAATATATAAAATAATAATGTTTATTATAAAAAAAGAAAGAAAGAAAAAGAAAATAAAAAACAACAAGGAACGGGAGAGACAATAATTTTAGCCAAGAACAAGAGAGACGATCATTTGGCCGTTCTAGATTCGGAAGTCATTTTCCAAAAAAACTAGCTGATATTTTCCAGGCTACCAAGTACATCCTAACTTTAAAATCTCATTTGCTATTAAACACTATAATAGTTTTAATTAAAATTTTATTCAGTTATTAAACATTTGCTTTTAATTCCAATGGCTCAAACATTTCACTAAAATGGAATGGGTGTGCGATGATAAATTAAGAAAAAAATGTTTGGTCCAAAGAAAAGCAAGTCAAGATAACGGGGGGAAGTGGGGAGATCCTTGGATCACCCGTGTGTACAGTAAGAAGGTGGGATCTATCATGAGCCGTCCACGTCACCTGATTCGTCTACTTATTCTGAAAAAACTACGGAAGATTTTTTTTTTTAAAAGAAAAGAAAATGATCGACTAAACTCTCAAATTTTATGCCAAGAGATCTAGTGATATCTAGTTGCACTCATAGAAGTATTGACTTTTTGTGCTTTAGTAGATTACGAAAGTAGTTATGAACAAATATTGCATTGTAACAGAGTCAGTAGTGCTAAAAAAAGATCTCAAATTTTATTTAAAAAATTGATTAATCTCTAAATTTTTTAAAGATGTAATTACACCGTCAACAATTTATTTTGATGCAATGAAGTATTAAAGTGACCAGCGACCGACGAATGGTTGCCGATCACAAAGAAGAAGACCAAGCTCGCTTTCTCCAATAGAAGGAGACTAGTGACTTGCCTTCTACGTGATCGAGGACCTTTCGTCGATCATTTTGTTGTCTAAAATTCCACAAGAAACTCATCGGTGAGTTGCTTGAACGATAAATGTCTTGAGATAGCATATTATTAACTGATTTTTTTTAACTTTATTACATCAAAAATAAATTATCAATAAGTGTAATTGCACCTTTAAAATATTTAAATAGCTAATTAAGTTTTCAATTAAAATTTGAGAGCCTAATTAAATTTTTTGTCTTTTTTAAAAAAGTTTTGGTTCATAAATTTAATAATGGGAGTATAAAGAATAGTTATAATAAACAATAAAATAATTGTTTAAAGTGCAATAAAGAAAAGCTGGGTCACATGTCTGTGAGGGAAAGCGACTACACAGTCTATATAGGTCACTGACACGGCGTTTGGTTAGTGTCAGAAAATTGTTTTTATTTGTCAGACAATTTCACGTTAAAATTCCTTTTAAATTACGTTGAACCGAGCTTGTTGTATAGTATGGACCGGGTTCCGGTCCGGTCCAGCCCGAGTTCACTGTTTCTCTACCACCTGTGCCTGGGGGGTGAGTTCTGACACTTCACTGAGATGGTTGGATCCTTTTCCCCAGGCTCATTGATTGCTAAAGATCACCCCCCCAACCCCATCTTCACATTCAATTACTTCTTCATCCTTTTTGATTTACATGTGCTGTCGGAAATCAAGAAAAGTAAAAAATAAAAGAGGTTTTTTTCCCATTGTTAATTTTGTTTTCTTGTATTTTATATGATTGAAATGAAAAAATTCAACAAATTGCAGGTAAACAGCAGGAGTAACTATGACTCTTATAGTTGTCAAATGCTTCGTCATCTAATTAGTGTAGTCCATAATGGATTAACGAGATTCTCACTGTCCCTATCTACTATCCTCCAGTAAAAGCAAGAAACGGGCTTTGCAAAATCAGTGGAGCCTAAATGGGTGATGATGATACTTATGATGGACCTTGACCTAATTGGGTGTCCGTATTGAGTCAAATTAAGCCACATGCTCCATTCTTGGTGTTGCACTTCCGTCAATTTACTATATTAGGACTCTGTCTCACCTAATTTTGTTTCAATTATCTTACAGTAATCTATTTTGCTCATTTTACTTTTAAAAAATACGAGTTAGAAGAGAAGATTTGACCAAAAAATGTATATAGATGGGGAGAAAATGGCAGACTAGGTAGCCATTATCATGAGAGACATGTGGAGGGTGTAAAAATCGTAGTTTTGGTGTCCCAAGGCAAAGGGAGATTATCTTTTTAATGTTTGAAGGATTAAAAAAATTTCTGGTAAAAAACACCTAGAGAAACATATTTAACATTACTAGACTGCTGGGAATATCTTGGTATGTGTAAATTATTGAGAAACCAAGAAAAAACAGATCGAAAGTGCATGGAAGGAGGAGAACCCTGGCCTCCCTCATGCATGTATGGTTTGGTTGTTTAATTTGATGCAAAAACAAAAGGGCACTTTTGTCAAACCATCAACATATCAGATCAGATCATATCTTCTTGTTTTAATTACATTGATACATTTTATCATATATATTCCAGCATATATAATGTTTGAATAAAATTAGTATATTTTGTTGGTAAGTTGTGAAAGGGAGAGAGGTTTGAATGAGAACTGAAAATGGATGGGTTTGATGATGAGTTTGACCTTATATATGCTGCAATAAACCCTGATCTATCAGATCAAAATCCCAGGCCAGCAAAATTATAAAAACTATACATACAACTCCACTAAGCCTAGACAAAAGTCTGGGTTTGGCTGAAATAGAACCTTGCAATTGTCAGCCTTCCTTTCTCTCTCTCTCTTTCACATTCTATCTGAAATGGTAAAAAGTTGAACTCTACAGGCAGAATAAACAAATCAGGTTACCATTTATGCTTTTTCTGGACTTGCATATCAAACAACTTAGCAGCTTGTGTGTTATTAATGAATTCAAGAATTTAATTAGCCTCTCATCTCAAAAAAAACATTTCTTTTTCTCCATTTTAGCTTTGATTCTCTTCCCAAAGCTTACAAAGACCTGCACCTGCAGCAGCCTGGCAGCTCAGCTCTCACAACTTTTTTTTTTTGGTTTAAATATTTATAGATTTCTCTCAACTGTCTTGTCTGTCTGTCTTTTTCTTCAAGTGCTCTCTAATCTTAGAATAGGGCATAGGGTATAGGCTTCTCTGATCTTCTCCAGTAAGTGAGTATGTAGTAGTGTCCACAACACAACAAACACAACACCCCTACAGGCCTTTATTATTATGTGTTTGGTTGGCAATAAGTTTCAATTGTTTGTAGCTCCCCAGCAAAAGATATAAAAAGGGTCCCCTCACAAACTCATCAAACATAAAAGCCTCCTCTGATCTTTCTCTTTTACTTGGTAGAACTAAAAAAAAAAACCCAAAAAACCTAGCAAGAAGCCAAAAAAGAAAAGAGGGAATCTATTCTTTTTGTTTGTCCATGGACTTTGATCTGAAGCAATGGAGAAACCAGGAGGAGTCAGAAGCAAAGGTACCAAGACTTGTGCTTGATCTCCACTCCTCTCATGGGGGTGGGGGGTCATCTTCTTCTGCACTTCCATTGTTTGTGTCTGAACCCCCCACCAGCAAGCTGTCAGCATACTCTTCTGATTCCACACCCACTGCCACTACCAAATTTCCCAGTGAGTTTTTGACAGTCCCATCTCATAAAAATATAAACTTGGTTTCTTTTTTTATAATCCTTTGCTTCCATCTTACTTCAACAAATTGTTTTACTTCTTTAAGGAACTTATTTTTTTTTTTGAAAAATAGGGATGGGTGGAAGTTACTTCAGCTTGGGGCAGTGGCAGGAGCTTGAACTGCAGGCTTTGATCTTCAGACACATGATTGCTGGTGCACCTGTTCCGCCTGAGCTCCTCCACCTTGTTAAAAAGAGCCTCTTCAACTCTGCTACTTCTCCTTACTATTTCCCTCACCCTCTTCACCACTATCCCCATTATCACCCAGCTGCCGCACCTTGTAAGTTCATTTCTTTCAACTGCATGCTTATTATTATGTCTCTCTTTTTTGTTTATTAATCCTAGGAAAACCCTGGTAAATAGCTTTGGGGTTTTCAAAGTGTCATGCTTTTCAAGAAAATCTTTAATTATTGGCATAATAATACAGTACTTGGTAGCTAGAATGTCTGGCTAGCATTCATGTTTTTCTGTCTTGCACAAATCACACTTTCTGCTCAAATGACATGTAGTGACTTTTTTTTATAGAAGAGGTGATATTAACTCTTTGTATTTTAACAAGTTGAGAAAATATAGATGAACAAATACTACGATCTAATAGAGTTAGTACTAAAAAAATGTTTTTTTTTTTTTTTCTGTTCTTGGGGTTTATATATTATTATTATATATATAGTGATGCAAGCAGGGTACTGGGGGAGAGCGGCGATGGATCCGGAGCCGGGGCGGTGCCGGAGGACCGACGGGAAGAAGTGGCGGTGCTCAAGGGACGTGGTGGCGGGTCAGAAGTATTGTGAGCGCCACATGCACCGTGGCCGCAACCGTTCAAGAAAGCCTGTGGAAATTCCCACGCCAACTCCTCCGACTGCCGCCGGTGGCCTGAAAACCAACCCCACGGCGGATGCTCAGCCCATGGCCGGCGGCCGTGATGCCCCACCTCACTTCACTCTCTCTTCCGCTGCTCCTCCCTCGTCTTCCATTGATCTCTTTCACCTCAGTCAAAGGTAAAACAAAACAAAACAAAAACACAAAAACCGTGTACGACGTAACATCATTTCTAATCATTGTTAGTAATATGTTGTTGGTCTGTAATTGCAAAGGTTGTTGTTTAAAAGACAAAACGGCATGGACTCCCCACATCTTTCCTAGTTCCTACCTCCCCTCAAGAGACATATAATTTTGAGATCCTTGTTCCCCAAAAGGGGCAAACTTTAATCAAATAATGAAACGGGTTTGCTTGCTTTTTTCCCCATTCTTATTACAACGTCAAATCACGATGTTAATTAAGCTTTAAGCTTTAAGCTATAAGGTTTGATTATGTTTCAAAATCTTGAATGAGATGCAATACTTTTGTTTCTTTCGGGAAGGCTATGGTCCACTGCATAATAATAATAAGTTCATCTCTCATTCAAACTAGTTTTTGGGTCCACCATTTTTGGCGTGGTAGGGTAGGGTAGGGGCCTGCTCTTTGATATTTTTCCGTTGAGTATTATGTGGCAGGTGACTGCTTATAGCTCTGATAAGCTCTGATCTGGATTAACCCCATCCACTAGCTTAGCACGTTAATAGTAAAAATGTGTGTTTTGCACTTTTGCAGGCATCATGGAGAGCCCATTATGGAAAATAGCGGCCCACTTGAGGCCCAAAATGATGGGCCGTCTGGTGGAGGACAGACACTCCGGCATTTCTTCGACGACTGGCCCAGACCACTTGAGGAAACTGAGAGCTCCTCCACCGCCACCAACCTCTCCATCTCCATCCCCGGAAACGCTTCTTCCGATTTCTCGCTGAAGCTCGCCACCGGGCCTCCGCTGGGCAGCATTGAACGGACCACCGCGTGGGGGACGAACCAGGGCGGGCCGCTGGCGGAGGCTTTGAGATCTTCCACGTCCAACTCGTCGCCCACCAGCGTTTTGCACCAGTTGCAGCGTAACTCAACAACGTCCGAGACTAGTTTTATCAGCAGTTGATTGTTTTCTTCAAAAATGCATCATGTCTAGGTTGTTTTATCTTAATTGGCATTCTTATTTAAATGTCGGCTGTACAAATTGCATGCATGGAGTGTGTAATGCTTTAATTAATTTCTTCGTGTTTTCATTATTTTAGTAGTAAGTTACACCAGTTTTTAAGTAACAAATTGAGGGTGACATTGATATATATGATGCATGCATACATGGTTCGAAAAGAAATGAAACCCTGATTGAGTTTATTACCTTAATCATAGTATAATTATTAGTTTGACAGAAGATCTCAGGGCATAAACTAACGAATTGATCCAATCAATGCTGACAACTTCTTCTGCTGCAAAGGATGAGTGGACATTTTTCACTTCAATGCTCGATCAGGTCATGTTAATAGCAGTCATGCCGGTCACCTGTAGCGATTGGATGGATTATTTTCCCGGCCACCACCTTGAATTGGTCTATAGTCAAACCTGCAGAGACCATCAATGTGTAGCTGCTTATCACAATTCTTGGAGTTTAGTCAGTTTCTACATGAAATACACTACACCCATAATATACCTAATATTATCATAACTTTAACTTTA
This sequence comes from Ipomoea triloba, assembly GCF_003576645.1. Classification (NCBI taxonomy): domain Eukaryota; kingdom Viridiplantae; phylum Streptophyta; class Magnoliopsida; order Solanales; family Convolvulaceae; genus Ipomoea; species Ipomoea triloba. The sequence continues at coordinate 9,974,118 of NC_044924.1, read as the reverse complement.
AAAAAGTCAAGCAAGATTTTTTTTTTTTAATTTTTTTTACAAACAAAACGATTTCATTCAATGAAATTAGAGAGTAACACATTACAAATGATAGAGGGAGGGTGTGCATGAAAACCACTATGAGCAATTATACATAGAAACAGACTGCATTGCCTTGTTAACAAATAGGCTGCCTGATTCGCAAATCACTTAGTGAAAGATAAAAACACTTGAGTGAAACTACTCATACATTTTTTAATATCCCTAAGAACCAGATGGAATGAATATTCCCCCTTAGTTGAATTGAAACCTTGAACACTTTGTAGTGAGTTGGTTTCGACATGAATATTATTAAAGTTGTGGAGTTTTAACCCGCGGCGATGGAATCTGGGACAGAGGACTTGTAGTATCTCTCTAGATCTGGCAAAAGCGAAAAACCCCCTAACATAATTCGAATGGAGGCTGACCGCTGAGCCCACTCTGGCCTCGCAGGGCGGGCCCCTGTGGTTGCGAGCTGGAGCTGCCATAGCTTATGGCTAGAGCAATGGGAGGACCCCAGCAGAGAGAAAAAAGTCAGGATAACGAGCGCGGAGCCCACCAAGCGGGCGGCAGGAGCAGCGAGCAAGTGCTTGGTAGGCCAACAGCCCAGTGAACCGGGCGGGGCACTCGAAGAAAGGGGGCACACTGAGCAAGTACGAGAAATTGGCCCCTAAAGCTTTCTTAAAAGCAAGGACCACAACTCAAAGCCTCCCATATAGTCACTGCTTTAGCTTCTCTTGAAGTGAAGGTTCCCCTCCAATGATATCCTTTTGCCCTGCTGCGACAAACTGACCAAGATCATTCCTAAAGACAACCAAAAACCATACATGAGTCTTCTTTGTTAATGGTTGCATCAACATTCAATTTAAGCCAACCTGTTTGGGTCATAGTCCAATGATCAATTGCCGTTGGGGTTTCGTGATTATTGTGGTCGTTGACTTCCAAGGCTTCCTTCAAGATTTCCTTCTCGTTTTTACCAACTAACATCGGAAGCCCCAGATAATTTCCTCCTCTTCCTCCACCTCTAATCCCTAGAACCTCTTCAATTCTTGCTTTCACAGTTTCGTCCACATTCTGATTTCCGTCTATAACACAAAGAGGACTTATCCAGATTAATGCATTGTCCAAAAGTCTTAGATTAATTAACTTGCAAGTAGAAGTTTAACATTTTAAGCCAGAGAAAATTTTTCTTGAAGATATAACTATCATCAGCAAACAATAGGTGACTGACAAAGGAGCACTCCTAACAACTCTAATCCCATGGAGCTTACCCAATTGCTCATATTTTCTTTATCATCGCATTAAATCCCTCAACAACAATAATGAATAAATAAGGAGAAATAGGATCCCCTTGACACAATCCTCTTCCCGACTTAATAGGATCTATTTCTTCCCTTTGTTAAGAACAAAATATTCAAAGTAATTACACACTCCATTACAAGATCAACCCAATGGTCTGCAAACCCCAACTTGAGTAAGATTTCATGGAGCAGGGGTCATTCTACCCTGTCATAAGCTTTGCTTATGCCAAGTTTTAGAGCTGCAAAGGCTTCATGGCCTTATGTTTTCCTTTTAAGGAAGTGTTCCATCTCAAACGCAACCATAATATTGTCCATGATTAATCTTCTTCGGACAAAAGCACTCCGGCTACTAGAGACAATTCCATCTAGGATTTCAACATGTTGGCAAGAGCTTTGGCTAGAATCTTATATACAACAGTACAAAGAGCTATTGTATCAACCATAGTTTGGCAAATTTTTTTTAGGAATTAAAACAATTTGGGTGATATTTTTAGGAATTAAAACAATTTGGATGATATTTTTACCCCTTGGAAGCTGCTCAGAAGCAAGAAATTCATTGCATAATTGAAACATACTTTCCCCCAAAACTATCCCAATAAACTTGGAAAACCTCAGGATTAAAACCATCGAATCCCGGACTTTTATCAGGATGCATATCAAATTCTGCCTTCTTTATCTCTTCCCTAGAAAAATTTCTCAAAAGTGTTGTGTTTTGCATTAGGCTCAATTTAGGGGATAAACAATCTAAGACAGGAAATTGGTCTCAAGCTCTAAAATAATTTCTTACCAAGTTATCCATCTCTGGTCCTAGATTAATCCAGTCACCATTTTGCTAGACAATGTAATACTTCTCCATATATAGGAGTTACAGCTTACGCAAACAATATTCTAAAATATGCTAAACGAAATATAAAGGCAACTGTTCAACATAACTAAAGTAGTAAAGGAAACAATATAGCTAAATTGGTTCTGAAGCAGCGTGAACAAGTTGGGCAGCATCAGTGGCTGAAACTGTGTGTCGTTTCCTGGTGTACCTTTGTCCAAAGAATGCATCATATAACATCTCACAATTTATGAAAAACACAAGGCAAACCATTCAAGAAAATAAAATAAAACCCTGTGTTTTATAGCATTAATCATAATATAATTAGTAGTTGTGACAGAAAGATGCAACAACAGATCCAATCATTGTTTAAAACTCACTCATCTGCACAAAGATCAGGATTTTTTTCCCTTCCCTACTCAGATCATGTTAATACCAGTCATGCCACTTGACTAAAACAATCTGTATCACGAACAATCTTCATTGAAGGGAGTATCATTGCAGCAACTGGATTATTTTCTAGGCCACCACCTTGGTCTATAATCAGCCTGAGGCCTTCAATGTGGAGCTTCCCATGGTGACCGCTTACCACAATTGTTGGAGTTTTAGTCAGTTCCTACATGAAATAGACACCAAAACATACCAAATATTAACCTATGTTCAATTTTAAAATGTCATGAAATTATCTTCAATGAAAGAGTGAAAGCATATATTATTCAACAAATTAGATAAAAATAATGCTGCCCACAGCATCAATCAGAAACATGGGAACACGTGTAGCAAGCAAATTTGGGCAAAAAGGAATTACAGATGTTAACAAGCAAGCACCTCTGGAATTTCCCACACATCTTTCCTTCCACTCAGAGCTGCCACCTTAGGGATGCTTGTATCCTTAGCTTTCAGTGCTTTAATCTGCTCTTGAACATCTTTGCCTTTCTCCAAACCAGCATGAACAGCAACTAATTTGCAATTTTGAATTCCTTCTTTGGTTTCTATGGAGACGTTATCCTACAAAGAAGTAACCCCATTAATAACAATTTAAATCCTCATCCTGTAAAATAGTAGCTCTTTTTATAAAATGATAACTTACTCTTTCAGTAAGGAAACCTATGGGGTAGTGATTTATTATGACTTGCATATTTGTAGGCAAGCCCTTCAGTCTTGTAGTTGTAGTATAACACTGACTGTATTTCTTTATGTGTATATATTAACAATAATACAATATGCAAATGTTTGGAATTTTTTGTTAACAAACCTTTGACTTATGTGGTAGGCGACGTGGATGTTGATATGTATCAATGTAATTAGTAATTTTATAATAATGGTTATGCCAAGTAATTGATATGTCAACAGGCTGAACTAAGTTAGATCTCTAGTTGGGTCGAATATTAAAATTGCTAAATTTAAAAGGTTTGTCCACAATTGTCACAAGTCATAAATGTTTGGATATTTCCTACCAATAAGCCTAATTTTTAAATTTGGCTTTTTTTGCATTTAATAAAACTTTTAATAGTTTCTAAATGTATAAATTTTATTCCTAGCCTTAAGAACCCTAATTGGGCATCAAGGTTCTATTTTATGAGACGGTGGGTTGATTCCCCTTTTCATAGGAGATATGAAAAGCGAACAAATGGGTGCTTGTTAGAGGGAACAAGTTCATTGAAGGGCAACAATGAACAACAAATTGCATGATGCCTACCTACTTAATCCTTTCACTTAAGACGACAGAATTATCTTGTGTGTAGCCCTATCTATTCATGGTTGGTAAAGTGTACACAATAGCCCTAATATGATCTAGTTCTGTCAGGGACTTGTGTATATTCAATAGAAGATCCATTGCCTTTGAGGTAAACAAAGTGAGTTTAACTAATTTTACCTAATAATTTTCTTAAATATTATTAAAAGTATCTCAATTGTTCTCGACTTCTCGTTGCCAGTTTGGTATTGAATCTAGAAAGTCCAATCAAATGACTTGCATGAAACAAAGAGAAAGTGATATATGGGTAAATAAGCTACCCAAAAAAAAAAAGTGAGTTAAAATAAGCTGAAATTCAAAGAGGTCAGTACCTCTAGGCATTTACTATTATAAATATCCTTATGTTTCATCACCTAAAATCTCTAAGTTGGTTTCATCTAAACCTAAAAGTGAAAAAAAGTTCCCCCAATCATCACATTGTTAAGTGGACAGGCTAGAAGAAGAATAATTGGGGCAATGTTAATCAACACCAAATGGCTCGGCTTGACACACCACAAGAAGTACGGAGTAATTGTTTTACCCCTTATCCTGAAGTAAAATATAATTGAATATCGAGAGCAAGTGAGCAACCCAGCTAAGTTGGTCAGACTATTAGCTTAGTAACCATAAGGTTACAACTTACAAGTTTAACTCCCAAAAGAAGCTGCCTATTGGCCTTCTTGGTTTGATCAAGTCGGTCTTTGGCCGGCTAGGGTCATAAGACGGTGTTTATCCACTGCACACTCTCGGGTAGCAAGGGTGTGGCTGTGGGATTACTATATGGTATGAAAGTCAACAAAGAAGAAGCTCACCTCTTCATGTATCCATACTGTATCAGCAAGAAACTTCTTGTGCTCATCAGGAACTGCCTTCATCAGATCTGTGTAAGATATAAACCACATTTTAAACCCCAAAGATTTCTTGCAACTGATTAAAAAATGGAATCACAACTTGAATATGGAATCTAAATTGATAGAAGCAATCAATATTTCCTCACACTCATCTCCCACTAAAAAAAAAAAAAAACTAAACCTGCAGAGCCATGGGGAACTCCATAAGACTCAAATGTCGGTCCGGCATCATAAATGGATCCTTGATAGCTAGTCCCTTTCACAACATTGAAGGCAACAGTGTGTTTCCCAGCCCACCGCCTCCCCTGAACATGCATATTCTCATACCCCTCGCCCTTATACCACCCTTCCCTCTCCTCACTCATCTCAAACTCCTTCCACGTGTCGGCGAAAGCGGAGCCGTCCGGGGGTTTAGGGAGGACGCCCAGGAATGCAGCGAAGGCAAGATCGTGATTCCCGCATAGGAAAACGTGGGACTGATTTGGATACTTTGAGGGTAAGGAAATCAAGAAATCCAACACTCGCCCGGTGTCTGGTCCTCTGTCGCAGTAATCGCCCAAGAAAATGATTAGGGCAGATTTGAAATCCGATGGGTCAATGAGGGATTCGAGATTGGACCAGAGGTTTTGGAGCTTGGCTATGTAGCCGTGGATGTCTCCTATGCAACACACCACCCTGGGTTTTGTGGCGTTGGGGTTTTCAACACTGTCCTTTCCGCCTTGCATCTCTCTCTGTATCTATTAGTCTGTGTGTATGTATAGCTTTCGGTTACCGACTTACCGGTGATGAAGAAATGGGATGATATTTGATTCATGTTTGTGACTCAAATTAGTCCTCAAACACCAGCTACGATTGCAGAATTGATCCAAAGGTAAAAATCAGAAAGGATGTAATCAAGGAATTTGCCGTCTTGTCCTTTAATTTTCTCATTTCACCTCCCTCAAATATTCACCTTCTTTTTTAAATCGCAAAAGATACAAATTTTTAATCGATAAATAACCTGCTATTATAGATCATTTGAGTTTCGACATCAATTTTATTTATCTCCAGTGATAATTTGCTTGTAGGTGACAACTAAATCGTTGTCGGCCGCTGAATTATCGTCGAGGATAAATAAAATTGATGCCGAAACCCTTATAACATATAATAGCAAGTCATTTACCAATTTTTGGACTTTATTGTCTCAATATAGCATGTTAAAGAATGTAACTGCACTTCTTACAAGTTTAGGCGGTAATTGTCTTTTTACACAAAATTTAGAGCCTTATTTGATTCTTTTTCCTTTATTTTTCATACATATTTTTCTAAGGGTAACAAGTATTTTCTTCTTCTTTTTTTTTTTTTAAATGCTTTTCTTTTTTCATTTGAAATGGTGAATATATATTGTATCTCGTGCATCATAGGATTATAGAAATATTATTTGATGTATAAATTTAATAGATTTTGCATTATTTTTGTTTTTGAGTGATGAAGAGAAAGGCACAACCACTAGTCATGTAAACTTCTAATTATTAAATTAAAAGTCTCTTATTATTTTTCATTTAAGCAATAATATTACTTTCTATGTTCCGACATGATGGAACAAAATTCTCATTGATGGAATGACTTCCTGGTATTGAACTGAAGATTTGTGTTCTAAGCATATACATTATAGAAATAAATTTTGTAACTATAAACCTGGGAATACTAAGGTACAGAGTGCTACTTAACCAGACAGCAATATTCCTTACCAGCATGCGTTATTGCTAGAACAACTCGAATTCTAGGTGCCCTTCCGTGGAACCATACTCTCTGTACTTTTTCTTGCTCTTCTGTTGCAAGAAAGCACTATTTGCAGCTTCAATGTCGCAGAATTCGGGCACTATAGGTGGAATGGCACACCGTATGAGTGCCCAGTTCAGGCCCTCGAAGAACGGGTGGCGCTTGATCTCAGCTGCTCCAGTTTTTGATCCTAATCGATTCTCGGGATCCTTTACAAGGAGCCCTCTGATCAAATCTCGAGCCTGGAAACTGATGATAGGGCTTTCGGGAAATCTGAGGGTCTGGAGCACCACATTGGTCAGAGTTTGCTCATTCCCAGCACCTTTAAAAGGCGTTCGACCATAGAGAAGCTCGTAAAGAAAAACTCCGAGTGTCCACCAATCCACAGCGCTCCCATGCCCGTCTCCTTTGATGATCTCGGGAGCCAAATACTCGTGTGTGCCAACAAATGAGTTAGACCTGGCCTCCGTTGGCTCGACTACTAGTTGTGGCAAGGACTTGTTGAATGATGATGATAAAGGTTCGGTTTTTGGCTTTCCTGCTCTTGTGGTGGGGGGAAAGTTCATAGGAGTAAAGCACGAAACTTTACACGAGGGTTCGGCACAAAAAGGATCAATGCATTTGGACCCTGCACATGGACCAGACATCCTAGCAGGCTCCAGTGGCAATGATGATTTTAGAAGAGTTGGGTTAACAGAACATCTCAGTGACAGATCAAAATCGGTGAGCATTATGTGACCATCTCCGCGTACCATAATGTTTTCGGGCTTCAAATCACGGTACACAACTCCTAGCATGTGCAAATACTCCAGAGCAAGGAGGACTTCAGCAACATAAAACCTACAAGTCATAATTCTCATAAAGTTACAGTAAACCCACAATGATGAGTTAACAGAAAGGACAATTAAACCACAAATGAAGCGAGGATGGAAGATGTCGTCATACCTTGCTGCGGGTTCAGGAAAATATCTTCCAGGCTGCCTTTGACGGAGCACGTGCAGATCGCCACCTGGACAGAACTCCATAACTAAACAGGATAAATTATCTGATGTAAACTGTGCATACAATGTAGGGAGAAAAGGATGGTCCAGTATTCTTAAGATCTCTCTTTCTGTTTGTGCTCTCGGTGTCTTCTTCCTTCTGGCCAAAAATTCATTATCCATAACCTTTATTGCAAACGAACAAGTTGTTCCTATCAGCTCGGCAAGATAGACAGTACCAATGTCTCCACAACCAAGCTTCTTCAATAGATTGAAATGACCCAAACCTAAGAAGCCATGCTGCTTCCTCACCTGGTTTATAGCCTCCCATCTTGTATCCTTAGACATGTGTGGTCTGGTACCATAACTTAACCCGCTTATATTGCTCTCTTCGCTGATGGTAGTGCTACTACTGTAGTCACCAATGCTACTCTTTGAGCTTTGAGAAAAGTCCCCTAATATTGATTTTGAGTACTTGTTCAATTTTGGAACAGGGTTCACGATGAAACCAGGCTCACCAGAACAAGTATTTACTTCACTAGGGACATACAAAGGAACTGGGGTTGCAAGCTTCTTGCTAGGCTCGTCTCTCACATCCTTCAATGCACACTGACATCTCTGGCAGATAACTTTGCCAGCATTGTCTGGAACACCATCATTTTCACAAGAGAGATTGGAATTGCCCGAGACTTGTGTAGTTTGCTGGTTTGGTTTTGTTTTGGGGATTTTTCTGATCCGGGTAGTTGGTTTTAGAGCACGAGATGAGCTTCTTGTTGACCTGAAATCCTTGCTGCTCTTTACTGTACTGGATAAAGGTATACCTTTCCGTCTTAGTTTAGGTGTTGCTTTATGAACTTTAATTGATGTGCCACCAATTCTAGATGGATTGCTTGTCACCTTTCTTGGAGGAACTGAAGTTTGATGTTCTGCTTCATCTTGGACTTCAACTGGCTGAACGGCAAGTGGGGCTGATGCAGTTGAAATCTCAGATTGCACTATATTGGACTCTGTACTCTTGATAACCGGTTTATTAACAGATCTAGGGGAGGAAATGTTTCTTTGGTTCGGAGGCTTTTTCTGGGGACCTTGAGGGTGCTTGGATGCTTTCTCTGATGAGCTTGAACTCATTTCTACATGCCCGATTCTCTCATTCTGACAGAAAGTGGACTGTGCGTCATTTGAAATTGCTTTATCCACAAACAAAGTGGGAGCAGCAGCTTGGCTCGGGGACTTTATCTTGGGCTCTTGAGTTTGCTGAGGCATATCAAATGAGCCTGAAATGCTTTCTTCTGGAACTATTTTCTCGTCTTGTGGAATGACACCAACTGCAATCTTAGAAATCGCTTTGCCCAACAATCGAGGAGAAGAAAGGACATTTTGGCTGGGTGACTTATGCTTGGACTCTTGATGACATTGAGGCAACTTCTCCGAAGCACTGGAAGTGCTTTCAGCAGGCACTATTTTATTATTCGGGCATGCAGTGGACAGTGCACTCTTAGCGGCTGATCTGATGTAATATCTTGGAGAAGACTGAGCACTACGGCTTAATGGCCTCGAGCTGGATGCTTGAAGGTGGAGAGGCACCTTAGAAGAGAATCTCGAAGAGCCCTCGTCGGGCGTTAGAGATATTTCCCCTCTTTCTTCACTAGTATCAGCAACAGACCTACACGAGGTTGTAAACCTTCCTGCTTCTGATTCACTGGGAGAACCGGGGAGCTTAGATAATCTTTTCATTGCGGCCATTTCTGCAGCCTGAGAAATGCATAATCCCCGGAGTGCCTGTTTTAGAGAGACGGGCTCAGAGAATCCTATTCCAGGTGAATTAGGTCCACTGCCCCTCATTGGCCTTTTCGAGGCATCTCTTCTTACTCTGTCTGACAAATCCAAACTCTTTGATGTTCGAAAATTTATTGCCTCAAATAGCCGGTTGATATCATCTTCCAAATACTTATTGGGTGCTTTTTTCAGCACAGGCGGCTTCCCATCTCTTTCACCCGCTCTTCCATACCAAGACTTCTGAGATGGCCGAATTGCCTCCTTTGATTCAACAATTTCAGAGTTATGTTTGAGCGAACCCATCACACCGGCAACAAAGAGAAACAACTTGAAAGGGACTCAGCACCTCGAGCAATTGGTTAAATCTTCATTTGTCAAGTCAAATAACTACTTAACTAGGTCATCCTGATATACACCAACACCATCAAACCTGCAACACAATTGATATTTTAATTTAGCACACATAGATCATATACATACAGAAAAACACACACAAAATCCATAACACCCAAAATCATTCATGTATGATACTTCTATAGATGTTACTCAGCATATTAGTCTCACACAATTCTCCATGCTTATTTGAGATTTGCTAAGAGATGCATAGATCTATTTTAAATTTCCTGGCACAATGGATGAATGAAACCTTGCTAACCATATATAAGTTCTCAGTTTACAACGCAATTGATTGATAGCCTTCTTCCCATCCCTCAATACAGAAAATAGGGCTTTTAAGGATTTTCACTGTAACAACAGCATTTGTTTTAATTCAAAAAAGCAAAATATGGCAAGTGTTTGATAAACTTAAACTGGACAATATCCAAGTAAGTATGAATCTCCCACCCCCATCCTCCATAAAAAATAAAGCCCACAGTTTTACTACAAATCTTCTTCATTCCCTAAAAGCAGAGTGTGGTTAAAAACATAACCTTTAGGTTGTTCAGTTTCAACTTTTTTACTGCAAAACATCTTTTTCTATGGCCCATTGAGTTCAATGCACGAATCATATCTTTAACTTGAATCCCTCGCTAGCACTGCAGTAAATAGAAAGATTACAACATTCAATCAAAGAAGCAAGATGGTTTTCCCCAGATTTCTCTAACAGCAAAGATAGATTTCATTTTCCTGAAAGAGCAGTTGAAAATGAAATGAATAAAAATGCTTTCTTTGTCCTCTAAGAAACGTAATGAAAAAGGCTTCAGCTTAAAGCCATTATTACCGCAAAAAAACAAAAGTTTCGCCAAGAAAAAGGGGAATGAAAATCTTCCATTTAAACACCCAAAAAGCTTATAAATTTACAAAAACGTATGCATATGGAGCTGCACAGCACTAAAAGCAAGCAAAAAAAAAAAAAAAANAAAAAAAAAAAAAAAAAAAAAAAAAAAAAAAAAAAAAAAAGCAAAAAAGCAATGGCGTTGAGCAACAAAGACCAATGATTAAGCAGAGAGATGTGGTCTAAACCTCAAGAGCTGAGCAAAACGACTTCATTGACTAAACAACAATAGTAGATCAAGAAAATAGGGAAAAAGAAACATACCTGAAGGAAGTAGGGAAAATGGAGAGAGATCCAATGCTCTACAGATTGAAGAGACAATGAATTCAAAAGAATCTGGAGAAAGAAGTATGAGAGTTTGAAAACCATAGAAATGAGTGAGAGTGGGCTTCCACTTGTTGGCTTTGATTCTCAACTCTCAAGAAGAAGGAGAAGAAAGGGTGGGCAGAGATGTCATGAGATCATTACCAATTAATTTACCAAACGTCATTTACTGCTTTCTCTCTCCTCCTCTGTGTTTTTTTTTTTTTTTTTTTGTTGTTGTTGTAGTTTGGGAAATGGGCTCCACTTCTACAGTTGTACGGTTCTACCGCGGAGAGATGGCCCCCACATGCGTCTTTGGATTCCAATTTGCATTGTCTTTTTTTTGAACAATTTATCTTCATTCTCATTTAGACTCATTATCATTTTTGGTCCTACTGTTATTGTGACATTGTCAATTTTAGTCCACTTTATTAATTTTTGCCACATTTGAACAACTCTTTTTTAGGCATTGCCACTTTTAGTCCATCGTTAGAAAATCTGTCCAAAAGCCGTCAAACACAAGGGTATATTTGTCTTTTCAGTGAGCGTTCGTCGTCTCCTATAAACATTTCAGCCAGAAACTCCACCGTCGCCATCCAATGTTCCTCCGACGCCCTTTTGTTCATCCACCCGTTCGTGCTGGCATATTTCACCAGATTTCTAGGATCTTCGAACCCAGATCCGACCGACCCTTCATGCTCTCTTCTGCAATTCCAGCAATCCTGAGCCGCCACTGATGCCTCCCTTTCAGAACTCAGGCCGCAAGTTCTTCGTATCCCTTATCTATTGTATGATGTTTATATGCGTATATATTTCTATGTATACTCATCCATTTGTTTGAACTTGCTGTTTATAAAATTAATTGGTAAAGTGAGTGCTTAGATATTGGGTTTATAGAAGTTCAAATTTTTCAATTGGTTCTGTAAATTGGATGGTAGTTCTTGAGATAAACATTAATGGGTTGATTGTCAAATCGGAACTTGAATGAATAAAACAGAATACTGAATCCTTATTGTCTGAATATGAAATTATTGTGTTCCATGGACTGAAAAATTAATTTGATTTCTCGTAATTGTTGAAATGAATTTGCGTTGATTGCCAATAGTATAGGAGACGACGAGCACGTCGCTGATTAAGGTGATCCGGCGAGCACATGCATTGTAGAAGGTCCGTCAGGACTCGCATTTCGCATTGTAGAAGGGAAAGTGATTCTCTTCATTGATGAGATTCATTTGGTTTTGGGTGCTCGACGAACAGAGGGGTCTATGGATGCTGCAAATCTCTTTAAGTCAATGAAAAGACAAATATACCTCTGTGTTTGACGGTTTTTGGACGGATTTTCTAACGATTGACTAAAAATGGCAATGCCTAAAAAAGAGTGGTTCAAATGTGGCAAAAATTAATGAAGTGGCCTAAAATTGGCAATGTCACAATAACAGTAGGACCAAAAATGGTAATGACTCTTCTCATTTATTACTCCTGGTCAATGTAAAATTACTTTGGGTGTTTCATAAATAGCTGTTTATTGATAGCTGATTATATATAAAATATTTTTAAAAAAAATTAGTTCTATTTTATCTGTCCTACTCTCCAGAAGTCATTCTTTAAATTTCTAAACAGATCCTTAATAATAATAATAATAATAATAATAATAATAATAAGTCTCAAACTTCTATGTATCTACGATGTCCTTGGCAACTAGTGAAGAAAATTTAAATGCAGTGCAGTAGAGCACGTTGAAGTATATTGTTGTAATCAATTAAGCATATACAAAAATAGGCAGACAAAGTCTTATAGTAATGAACGACATGGATGCCAATTAAGTGGTTGTTAGGAAAAATCATATAATCATCCTATGGCCATGGCTGCCTAACTAGATGCCTAGATTACATACATGTAGGACAAATAATTTATGTAATTTTGTGATGTTTAGATTCTATTATTTCCCCATACATTGTCGGCAAAACAATCTTAAGATTAAGCACATCATATTATTAAATAAAATTTCATGTTTTTGGGTTGATTTATGTATCAATCAAAACATATGCACATATTCTTATATAGCTAATAATACAATATATTTTCATTTTAATTCTTCAAACTTTAATATTTTAAAAGTTTCTAACCTTACAGAGTGAGTGGATGTGTGGTTCCACTTATTGAATTGGGATTGCTATAAGTCTTGTAACAGAGTTTCGGACATTTTTTTTTTAATATATATATATATAACGGAGGACTAAGGCCGAAATTTTGGACAGTTTTTCATTAAGTACTTCTATGTTTGAATAACAGGTTTCATACTATTTATTCAAAAAGTGACTCCAATGACTATTCAAAAGGTTAGGTATGCTAACTGGAAATTCCCATTTTTATTTCCTAGAACTTATTAAGACTCTCTTAAAATATGATTGGATTTATAATATTAAGCACATTCATAGCCTCATAGGGCATTGAATGTATATGGAGATTGGATAGCAATTCATTACAACAACATTTGTATCATACTTCAAGTGTATGCTCGAGTGTCCTTCAAATGTTTTAGGTCAGTTACTTTTTATGATATTGGTATAAATTTTTTTTTAAATTTGTGTAGCTTTTTCTTGTATTTTTTTTCTTTGTTGTGTTAAAAAATACAAGAAGAATACAACTTAATTATATTATGTATCTATTTAAAATTCTTTACATAATAGACACTTTAAAAAATTGAGTACATATGTGTTAACTAAAATGCATATTTTAATGCTCTACAATGATGGCAAATCGACCTTTATATACATACAATGAAATGATATTAACGAGGTGTAGGTCACACAATTCTATCTTTTCCCTCTTAAATACGTTAGCTTTAAGTAATGAATAAGAAATAATTTTATGTAATTTAATAATTAATAATTATTTATTAAGTTAAGTCTTGACGTCTTGTATTAAATATTTTTAAGTAATGAATAAGAAATCATTTTATGTAATTTAATAATTATTTATTAAGTGAAGTCTTGTATTAAATATTTTTTTTAAAAATAAAATAGAGATTTTTTTTATGATGATTGAAACCTGCCACCATTGCAAAAATTCTATATAATTGGCTCGACTGTAAAGATGTTTATAAGAATCAAACTTATGACATTCTAAGTAAGAAAATCATAATTCACTCATCTCACAAGGCGTTTAGTAGATTTTAATTGTAAATCTTCTACAATGCAATTCTTTAGCATGAGAAACTACATCTCACAATCCATTGTGGATCCCGGTCCACGATATAATTTGTGTATCCCATTCCCAATAAGTATATATATCCCTCCTTACCAAATCATATAATTTCAATTCCTACTTTATTCTCACACTATTCTTTTCCCTACAACAATTCCTTTCATTCCTTATTCCATTCTCCCCACCAAACACCCTGTCAATCATTTCTTCCAAGAAACATCAATTAGGGTTGTGGCCTGAGATTATAGTGTGGTGGCTTATAAGTAGAGTAACATTGGTGCAGTGGAGCAGGTGCGAAAAATTAATTACAGTGGGGTGGGGGTAAATTAAAGGATAATAAATTTGAAAAAAATAAAAAGAAAATGAATGCATGTGATAATGAATAGATAATAAATGAATAAAAATAAAAGTGAGTAGGAAACATTGTCAGAAGGTAAGCAAGTAGATGAGATGGGTGTGGCAGATTTCAGATGCAAGAAAATCTTGGCGGGTTCATCTCTCTTTTGTATTTTTCTCCATGAGAGCGACCTTTAAGTTCAAGTTCGTACCCCATAGTCCCTCCACCTTGGGTTTTTAGATCATATCAATGTTTATTTATTTATTTATTTATTGTAAAGCTAACTAAGATAATATCAATGTTTTTGTGTTGCAGATCGATCAGATCAATCATAAGAAAAGATGTTTTAGAATATATGTACTGATTTGATGATATCTGTATATGTTCTGGTAAATATAATCCCACCAGACCACCTTAAGTCATTCATATATCTCTTCCAATTATTAAACAACAACATATCAAGTAGTGTTTAATTCCTTATTAGTTCAAATACGTAACTCCCAAGATATAAACACAATCCACATACACAACTCACCTCTTTTTTCCTTCTTTGATCAAGATAAGATTAAAGTAATTTTGAAGAGAGTTGAATTTTTGTGAAATCCACGTAAGAGAGAAAATTAGAAAAGAAAATTCTTTGATGCCCTATGTTATTTTTTTATTTTTTATTTTTTATTTTGATTTCTCTATTTTCTTTTTTCTTTTCCCCCACTTTTTTCTTTTCCCTTCTCTCTTATGTCTATTTATTTATATTGAAAAAGTGTGTTAGTAATTAGTACTTTGTATAGATGATTTGTTATTGACTTATGGATTAACACATATGTATTTGGTTATTTATTAGGATTAATATATGTTTAAACTATTCAAATTATTTTAGTATACACTTATTAATTTGTTTATATTAATTTTTATTTACATTTAAAACTTTTTGAATTTGGTGGGTCTAAGGCAGGTGGGCGCTAGGCGGGCTGCCTTTAGGCTTGTATTTTTTAGCCCGTCCTGCCATATGGTGAACCCCACCACGTCGGCCTGTTTCAACAGTTCTAAAAACAACTCGTATTGTAAAAAGTGAGAACGAATCTCAGTCGTCCATCGATGTTCATTAATGGTTGAAGGTTTTAGTTAAAAAAAAAAAGAAAAAAGAAGTCAATGTTATAATTATTGTAAACTTTTAAACTTGCAATATTAATAAAATTAACCTACACCTCTTTTCATCTTACTTTTTAGCAACCATCAACCATTGATCTACCATAATATATGGATGGATTACATCAGCCATTAAATATTTTACTTGGAAGCATGTTCTAACCTAAATGTTTCCCTCTTTTTTTTAATCAAATCTATGTCAAAATTTTGGTACAAAATATATTGTAAACAAAAAAGTAGAGTCAATAATATATGGGCAACCTGCCTCTTAAACGACTCCTCTAGCAATAATATGGACAAAATTAATGGATCCTAAATATAAGATAAGAATAAGGATTAATTCAATACATGCATTATTTCATTTTTGTAAGCTTTAGCTAGGAAAAGTTACTGTATTAACTAGGGTTAACCTGCTGCTCCATCCATCCTAGGTGGGGAATATAACTCATGCTACAACATTATTATTTTGTTATACTCAAGTACTTCCGTATTAATAGGAAACTATATATATATATATATATATATGATATATGCACTAATGAAATACTTAAATTAATATATTTCAGTTGAACATATTTATTTGAAAATAGTTTTATTTTTTATTATTACACTGAATGCTATATAATTATAAATATATATTTCTTTAAAAAATCGTGAGTACTCAAAAAAAAAAAAAAAACTTTGGCTCTAATAAAAGTTTATGAAATTTGCCCTGTTTTATAATCGAATTGAATTATGGGTATGGTGATATATATGCATGGAGTGTTGAAGAAGATCGAATTGAGAGGAAAGAATGGCCTAGCTCCCCCAATCAGCGGACTTGTCGCGTGAAGTGAAGCTTACCACATGGTCCATACGACGACCTACATACATACATCATTATAATAACAAAAGCACAAATCAAAAGACTACAACAAACCAGTATCTCATGAAATCACAATTTTTACTTTATGTCTCCTCCTAAGTCTATCCTCTTCAAATTTTACCATAACATAATAACTACTTACCACTTAAGTAATTTTTTTGAATACACCACTTTAGTAATTTATACTACAATAGTACAATATATACTTTATGTAATTTACCTTTTTTTTAAAAAAAAAATTAATTATGTTTGTTGGCAAAATTATAGTGTCTGCGAAGGGGTTAGATTGATTAAGGAGAGAGCGATTATAGATGTAAGAATGGACTTAGTTGGAGGCAATTCAACCCAAACCAAATTAATCGGAATGTTAATTTGCTATCACAATATTACAATTTCGACTTTCAGTGAGAGGTAATTTAACTACAATCAATATGAATGTTTGATTAATTAGCTTTTTGTAACAATTTATTATTTCAAAATGTTAAAATTCAAAAAGCTATTCAAAGTAGTTTTTTCAATCAACTTTTTGAGAAAGTCATTTTGCATGTAATCAGCTATTAGCTAACAACTAATTACCAAACACAACTATCAGCTAACAACTATTTAGCAAATACCCGCATAATTATCTTATTAATTTTCTCATTATTTTGTTAGATCAAAAGTATTCAATAAAAAATAGTGTGTCCAAAAAAATTGAAGCAAACACGACTTGCAACATAACCCCACGCGTATGTAATAATATAATATTTCTTATGTCAACCAAACACTGGAATACCATTCATACAATCTATTCATTTAGCAAACCAAACAATATAATATATTTCTCATATATTACATTTTCAGCCCAAAGAATCTAAGTCCCCACCATCGGGGTTCAAACCTATAACCACTCATTTAGAATGATAATTGGGATGTTACTACATGGTGGTTGGCATGTATTTATAAGCTAGGTTTATTTTTGTTAATGCCTCATTTTCTTTTAATTAATAGCTTTATTTTTAATAATAATAATAATAATAATAATACTAATAATTTATGATTATTATTTTTGTTGTTGTTATTATTATTATTATTATTATTGTTATTATTATTATTATGTGAATACATGCATACATATCAATATGGAGGGTAATTTTATCTTTTGAACATTTATTACATACATTTTTTTTGAAAGAAATAACTTAATGCATTAAATCATCAGACAAACAATCAACAAGAAAAAGGGAGCGAGATATCAACCCATTCCCTGCAACCTGACACAGAAACGGCTTGCCGATCAACAATGTGGGCAGCACGATTCGCAGATCGCTTAGCAAAGTGAAACACTACATTATTTATCATAGATGTAGATTCTTTAATATCATTAACTAGAATGCCAAAAGAAGAATTAAAAGGGGGTGCCAGTATAGCATGGTAGACAACTTGCGAATGTTTATTACATTTATATTCATTAATCTAACTAAACACTAGAAAACAATTTCGAATCTATTATTTTCACGAATCAAACAATGAAATTAAATTCGTATTATATTATTTGCTTATTCCATTCTCGATGGAATATAATTCACTAATCCCTTAAAATTCATTTTGTAAACCAAACGTATTGTACAATTTTGGAAATTTTATCATATTTTACATAATGGTATTGTATATATGATGAAATTAAATCATATATTTTATTAATAATATAATAACCTTATAAAGTATAAAATACACTTAAAATACATAGTTGTATATGATACCAAAAAATTTAATACAGATACTATTAGACAAAACTAGTGGCCGACTGGGATTGGGTCATTGGGTGGGGCCCCAAACTAATTAGTTCTCTGAATATAACAAGTCAGGTGCGTTGCCTGTTGTCATTAATTTGAGAATTTGTACTATACTCAAATTGGCTATGCTTGACTGTGAATACTTTTTTTTTTTTTTTTTTTTTTGAGAAGACTGTGAATACATTTTTAAAACACTTTTTAAATGATAAACTTTAACAAACTTGCTATTTTTGGGGATGAATTTCAATTATTTATATTAGTGAAAAAAATAGTATATTATAAATTTAAATGTAATATCACTTTCATTAATTGATATAATATTACAAAAAAGAATAATAATACTCAAATCATAATACTCAAATGTATTATTTATTTATTTATTAGTATCCTGTATTGAGAAAATATATATAAACAATAATGAAGAGAAAATAATCTATAGAATTTGTAGATGAAGAAAAATTTTGTAAAGTTTAGGAGATAGAAAAAGTTTGTAGAATTTAGACATGAAGAAAGAACAATTATTGAATTTAGTTATGAGAGAAAAAACATTAAGAGTTGGTAGAAATAATGTTTAGAAATCTTGGAGTTGGAGGATGAATTTCAACTATTTATATTTAAAAAGGAAATGGTGCAAAAATTCATAATTTTTAGAATATATATCACATGACTTAATGGTTTAAAAGTCTTAATTGAATGCCACTGGACTTTTAAAGATTTTTTAAAAATTCAATCAAATACTGCTCAACTTTAAAAATCTTAATCGAATACTGTTGGATTTTTAAAGTCTACCTAAAAGTTTGAATTGAATACCTAAACTTTTGAAGTTTATAAAAGTTGTCATTAATTAAAAGTTTATAAAAGCCAATACACCCTTGATGTATTTTAGGTTTATTTAATTTATTTATGTTTTTTTCAAAAAGAAAAATTAAAAATCCTTGACAGGCATTGATTATTCACTACAAGAAAAATGCACATAGACAACACTAAAATGACAACAGTTTTTGACAAAAGTGTTGTCTTTTGTGTAAAAAACAACACTTTTGGACAAAACCGTTGTCTTTGACGCAACACTTTTATCAAAGACAACGGTTTTTACCGAACTGTTGTTTTTAGTGTGTTGTCTTTGTGCATTTTGTCAAAAGACAACACCGCAAAGACAACGATTTTTAAAAACCGTTGTCTATGTGCATTTAAAAAAAAAAAAGACAACAGTTTTGTGTAACCGTTGTCGTTGGTGTGTTGTCTTTAAGTGCACTTGAATACACAACACTACAAAGACAACGGTTTTTTTAAAACCGTTGTCTTTGCGCGATTTTTCTTTTTAAGACAACGATTTTTTTTAAACGTTGTCGTTTGTGTGTTGTCTTTAAGCACATTTGAATAGACAACACTTCAAAGACAACGGTTTTAATAAACCGTTGTCTTTGTGCATCCGTTTTTTTTATTTAGACAACGGTTTTATTTAACCGTTGTAGTTGGTGTGTTGTCTTTAAATGCACTTGAATACACAACACTACAAAGACAACGGTTTAAAACCGTTGTCTTTGCGCGTTTATTTTTTTTTAAAGACAACGGTTTTATTTAGCCGTTGTTGTTGGTGTGTTGTTATTAAACGCATTTTAATACACAACACTTCAAAGACAACAGTTTTTTAAAACCGTTGTCTATGTGCATTCGGTTTTTTAATTAAACAACGGTTTTATGTAACCATTGTCATTGATGTGTTGTCTTTAAGTGCACTTGAATAAACAACACTACAAAGACAATGATTTTTTAAAATCGTTGTCTTTGCGCGTTTATTTTTTTTTAAAGACAACGATTTTATTTAACCGTTGTCGTTTGTATGTTGTCTTTAAGCACACTTTAATAGACAACACTTTAAAGACAACAGTTTATTAAAATAGTTGTCTTTGCACGTGCACCCGTTTTTTATTTAGACAATGATTTTATTTAACCAACGAATTGTATTAGCGGGTTTGACTAACGGATAATATATATTATTGTTTTGTAAAAAAATTTGATAAAATTAGCTGTTTAGGTTAGCGATTAACATGTAAAATGACCTAAAAGGTACACATAATAATAATAATAATAATAATAATAATAATAACATGAATAGGTTGAATAATAATAATAATGAACAACGTTATGTAATAGGTTAACCCACTATATTTTTTATATTTTTTTTGAAAAATTCATAATTAAAAATTGAAATACCTTTGTATTTAATGACATTCAAGTTGTTTTTATTGATAGATTACCAAATTTAAAAATGGTCATGTCACAATAATAATAATATAATATTAGAACCAAAACTGAATGTTCTCATAAAAAAGGGACTAAAGTGAACTGTCACATATAAATCTAAGACAAAAAAGTAGAATTAACTTTAATAATATATTTATAAAACCAAAATCAAAATTAAAAAAAAAAAAAAACAATAAGATAGAAGGAAGCAGCAAACAATTTGCTGCTTCCTTCTATGTTTTCCACTTCTCCCACCGTCCCACATCGGTGGGAGAAGTGGGAATAGAGCAATAGGAGCCTCAAGGCTCTATTATTTTCCAATCCCATTGAGGGTTCGAACCTCAACTTCAACGTTTTTTAAAGTAATTTTATTAATTAATTAATTAGAGATGCTTTGAGAAAAATTATTTTTTCTCAAAATGCTATATGCAAATGTTGTTAATTGTAGCGTTTGTAAAAATTTATCAAATTATTAATTTGACGTTTTAACAATACTAATTTCAACAACAGTTTTTAATCGTAGTCATTCAAGAAAAGACAATGGTTAAAAATCGTTGTCGTTGCGCGGGACTTACAACAACACTGGTTTCAACAACACACTCAATAGACAACGGTTTTTAACCGTTGTCTTTTCTTGAAAAGACAACGGTTAAAACCCGTTGTCTTTGCACGGGACTTACAACAACACCGGTTTCGACAACACTCAATAGACAACGGTTTTTAACCGTTGTCTTTTCTAGAAAAGACAACGGTTAAAAACCGTTGTCTATGTGCGTGACTTTCAACAACACCGGCTTCAACAACACTCAATAGACAACGGTTTTTAACCGTTGTCTTTTCTAGAAAAGACAACAGTTAAAAACCGTTGTCTTTGCGCTGGACTGACAACAACAGAAATTTTACCTTATAGACAACGGTTAAAAACCGTTGTTTATGAGCATTTTTCTTGTAGTGATTGTTTCAGTTGGGGCCTCAGTCTGAAAGCAGGGGGTAAGTTAACAACAAACTGCCATGCACGTACGACGTAGAAAATGATAAACACGTTCATATGTATGTATATGACCATCCAACTTAGTTACAACTTACAGGTCGTGGTTGGCGGCGCCCAGCGGAGGTGCGGCCCATTTCTGCTGCACCACTCCGTGCAAAGAATATATATAAATTGTTTTCTTTTTAAAAATGTCGTATAGACTTTAGACAGATAGTTATGAGTTCAAACTCTTATTTTAGGTGACTAGAGAAATTTATAAACACTACCTAAAGATACACAAACGTTCAGACTCGTATTACGAATAACTTGTTAATCCATCTAACACCATATCGAGACTAATTCTATTTGTGGTATTGAAAATCTGAGACCGCTAGTTAAGTTGAAAGGGACATACTTTATCTCTTTTATAGCTCAGGGGTGAATATTATCCGTTATACTTGTTGATATATGTAAAAGTTTGTTTAAATTCATTTATTTTAATAAATAACAAAGGAAGAATGGTGGTCCTCTAAGTGTGGCAATTGTCAAAAATCAAAAAGCAAAAGAACAATCACTTTCTTGAAGAGTTAAGGTCACAAAAGGGGTGGTTTCATGTTTGTTGAAACAAAGTTTAATTTCTTTTTCTGGTCCCCTGGAGAATTACACAACTCTAAGCAATGCCTGTTTGTCGATCGCTTTAATGTCACGCTCAACGGCGCAGGTGTTTAATTCAACATTATAAATTGCTATAGTTTTTTTTTTTTTCCTTTTAAATAAAGATCGAAAGAAAATCATTCAATTCAATGACATAATGATAATTATATGCATGACTAGTCACACGCTAATAGATTTTATTTTATTTTAGACTTCAGGGAAAGAACAGTCAAATCATTCTCTCCAACTCTTCACAAGCATAAATGCTAATTATATCTTATACTCCATTTGTTTTAAATTTGGTTCCTATATAATGATAGTTTCATTTTCTTTTATCGATTTTGATTTGAATTTGATATTTGTTATTATTATTATTATTACTGAAAATACTCATTGTTTGAAAAAATTTCATCTTATTGTATTTAAGGGCAGAAGCTGGCAAATTATTGCATGGACCATGGTCCACACAGCTGTGTGGACCAAAAATAAAAAGTACATTATTTTTGTACTGAAGGTACATTATTTGATATATAATAATGTACCTACAGTACAAAAATAATGTACTCTAAAATAATGTACCTACGGTATAAAAATAATATACCTTCAGTACAAAAATAATGTACTTTTTATTTTTGGTCCACACAGTTTGTGTGGACCATGGTCCATGCAATAATGATTGGCAAAAGCTCATGTAGGGAAAATATATATATTAGAAACAATATGGGCCTTTGCAAATTCATATTGGGCTTTTGTTAAAATGATTGTTATGTTACAGAGTCACTTGTAAGTTGTAAAATCAGAGTACTAATTAGACTTGTGGGCACAAGTACTAATTAGACTTTAAATTCTAAATATTTCTAAATTAAATATAGGTGAAGGAAGGAAAATATGAAAATTATGGAAATAAAATATCTTCTTCTTTGAAGGAGGGTAAAAATGAATACGTATTGGGTTAAAATTCCTATTAATAATATAATTAATCATTCTTGAGATCTTAAGCTGTTCACTCATTCAACAATGGAGCCATACGCTGACGTCGTAAGTCAATGAGATCTCTATGTTATGGCGCTCCACTTTTTTTTCTTTTTCTTTTTAATAGAAATTTTATACTTTGCATACATGTTCTAAATATAATCCACACTTCAAGCTTGTATAACTATATTTTTAAAAAAAAATTGAAGAAAATATGTGAAATATTGTAAAATTTTACAATCAAATACATATTTTTTTCAGAGTTGTATTCTGAGAGTGGATACTAATTGTGATGCGTGCAAGTTCAAGATGATTGAAGTCATAAGTTCGGTCGCGGGTAAAATTCTTACTCTTAAACTTTATATTATGCACTCTTATAGCTTCTCTTTAATGGAACCCTAAAAAATATAAATTAACAAAAATAAAAATCAATGATAGAAGACGTTAATTAATACATTTTTTTTCTTTTTCAATAATGTGTGCATTATTAGGTGTGTATTCAATTAGCATTGATGCAGAGGAAAATTTGGTAAAAATTTGTGGGGAGGTGGACCCTAATCGTCTATTGAGTGCATTAGCAAGAGAAGGTAAACATGCAGAAATAGTAAAGGCTAGCCTAAAACACCCTGGGCTAAGACTATATCCATCGTATGGCTATATCCACGGCCATGACTATCACTCTCACCCTCACCAAGCCTTCCCTATAAGGGGGGCGCTCCCTCACCATTCCTACTATCCAAACCATTATCCTTCGTGGTATACAAGGTACGTATAATTTATATATTTTAGTAGATTTACATTACATATATTACTTAAAATTATTATTATTATTATTATGTTAAAAGTAGAGGTGGTTATAGTTTGTGGAAGAAGACCAACTTGTCTCAGATTAAGAGATGATTCACTTTAGCCAATGTGCTAGGTTTGGAAGTTATAATCGGACCGGTCAAGTTTAAAATAAATCGAATTTGCACTGATTTGGTGGTTAAGTTCATTTTCAAACTTTTTTAGTCCAAAGAATTAATGCCGACAAATTATACTATGGACTCGGGTCTATGTTCACAATTTTAGAACTCCATGTTTACAATTTTAGAACTTTATATTCACAATTGTGTTATATAGATTCAAAAATTGTGTTATACGGTTGAATATAGAGTTATGAAATTGTGAATATAAAGTTATGAAAATGTGAATATAGAGTTCTATAATTGTGAGCATAGATTTCTAAAATTGTGAACATGGACCCGGATCTATCTTGCAAGGTGGGCCCGGGTCACCCGGATCCATGGTATAACAACGGATTAATGCCTCCACCATAGGGTTTGCCTTTGATCGCCCATTTGGAATGGTAATAGAGGTATCATCATTTGCCCGTAAGGGCAAGCCAAGTGGTAAGAGAGTTACACCTGCAGCCGAGAGGTCATGGGTTTGAACCTCAAGCCCTTGAGTTTGAGCCGGTCAGCTATGGGTAACCTAGACTGGTTTACCTCCTTGTGATCCTTTTACAGGGCGAGGGTTTACTCACATACTCACACAGTTAGGAGTGAGGTTTACATCGTTAATCCAAATAATAGAGGTATCAATCACACTACATAGTAGAGTATGGGTGCCTCAACTAGTCATAGGGGTGAAGTTTGGGAGCAAAGACCATAGATCGAGTCTCACCAACGACAATGTGGGGGCAGCCTCTCAAAGTGAAGGGGGCTCCTTGTGCGCAGTAAACAAATGTCTAGCCTCTGTGTTATGCTTTGTCGGGTCGGGGCGTGAGGGCCCTTGGAGTTAGGGATGTGGATTCAACTTTTTTGGAGCAAATGTATAGGTATGAAAATATGTTATCAATATTAAAATAATAATCATGTTAAAAAATAATATTTAAAACTTTAAATTTATACTATCTTTTGTAATTTATTAAAGTGGTAAATTTTGATTATTATATTTAAAAATATTAAGACCTTTTGTCTAATAATATTGTAAATCATTTTCATAAATTTAATAATTTTTTTTAAAAAAATGACTAACTAGCCCTTACTAATTTAAACTTAAATGTCAATTAAATTCATAATTATCAATCCTTGTTTATAATATTTTATTTATTTTATTATCCTAATATATTGGGCACATATATGTAACAAATATTGTAGTTAAAGAATAGATGGGAAGAATATGATGAATGAATGTATCTGGTAATGATAATAGTGTGATGGGAAGAACACCATGAAAGATATAACTAATGGTCATCAGCATGTCTATTTTTTGTTTAAGAAAATGAATAGTACAATTTTAATAGTGTGATGTACAATTTTCTTTTGTTAAATAGCATAAAATGAAACATATTAACTTTTATTCATACTTATTACATGCATTCTTATTAGATTTTAGATTGTATATGAAAATATGTACACATCAAGAAGTTATAATCATTATGGTTTTATCTACTGTAGACACTAATATACAAGTATTTGGAAACATTTAAGACAGTTAAAGTACATTTCATGATTTGCTTCATCCACCAATTTTTAATGTTGGAGCGGTGAGAATACTCAAGCGATTTATTCTTAATCTCAATGTTTTTTTTATTTAAATAAAAATCAATTAATTTTTTTTTTGAAACAAAAAATAAAAAGAAATAAATTAATTAATGTCTTCATTTTGATGATTTGCAGGCAACGCCCTTTTCGTTTCTAAAAGGGCAGTTGGAGATCAAGATTCAAGTCGTGGCAAGGTGGAAAGTGGCAACCTAAACGAGGACCAGAAACTTGTCAGAATAAGGACAACTTAAAAATTTCTACTTTTTTTTTTTTGGTCCTCTAATGACTTTCATGTTGCATTGTGTTCTGAATTGAAGATAATTTATGAACTTCTATTTAGCACAATTGAATTTATTTTAATGTTGCTACATAAATGGCATTTGCTATTATTGTTTTCTAGACCATCTATGGTATAAATATATGGTTTATATTTATAGTTTTAATTGAAATAATATAAATAAGATTTAATGATTCTCTCTCTATCTCTTGTATTTCTTGATTGAAAATAATACTACTTTTCATGTGAGGAAAAATCTTAGAGTATGTAAGGTTGCAAAAATCACGCTCCCGAAGGCGCCTAGATGCCTTTTTAAAAAATTATTTAAAAGATTTTTGAAAATTTTTAATACTAAGTAATTATAAACTATTTAATATTTTAATATTTAGTACTAAAATATTAAATATTAACCTAAAAACATATGGGATTGTAAATTTTATAAAGATTTAAAAAATCAAAATAGAAAACAAAGTCACAACTCACAAATTATTAATATTAGAATACCTGATTTTGAATTTTTTTAATTACATTTTTTGGGTTTGCGACCTGTTTGAACAATTTATGGTTATTTCATTAAAAAATGACATGTGTTTGAGCAAAATAACCAATTTAAAAAAAAAAACACAAAAAAATAGCTAACCGGTCCCGACCGCCTAGAACGACAATTTCGCCGAAATTCTATGTAGTCGGCCACTACCTAATCGGCACCTAACACGATTTTTGCAACATTGAGGGTGTGTTTGGTTCAAACATTGGAATTGTAATAGTACTAGAAATCAATACTGGTAATTGTAATGTGTTTTAGTAGGAGTAACTTTGTTTAGTAGTATATATGAATTGGAATCAAAATAAAATAAATAAATATATATAATACATAAATATACACATGTGTGTGTGTGTGTATATATATATATTAAAATTTCATATTTAATGCATAGGCAATGCTACTTTTTATTTATTTATTCATTATTTTCTCTCTTATATTTTATTCCATTGTTCAAAAGTAGAAGAGTAAAATAGATAATGAGTTTTGTAACAAAAATAAACAAACAAATATAGTAATAGGTATCAAAATATGTACTTACAAAAAAAAGAGTATCAAAATACAAAACTCATAATAAGTGCAAAAGTCCCCAACCAAATACCCCCTACAATATTAACAAATATATGTATTATTTGCTCTAATCCATTTTGTAAGGATAATTGTACTTGACAGGATTTATAAGAAAATAAATAAGATATGATTAATAAATTTATTATTCTAAAAATTTAAAATTATTAAAAAATCTAATGGTGCTTAAATTTAAAAATAAATATTATTTTAGGAGGAATAAAAAGCGAGGCATCGAAAATTTCGATTCGAAATATTAATCTAGAACAATGTTGACACGCATCTATTTGTTTAGGGCCAAAACTGACCCTTACGAATGTGGCACGTGTCAGCGAGATGTGAGAGTGCTTACTTGGGTGAAAAATTACACGTGGCGTTCGGAGATACATGACCTGGTTCATGGCATACGTGTCCGATGCGGGTAGAGGTTTCCATCTCCTCCACTCTGCTTCACTGCGACTCCCACCTTTTATCCAATCTCATTTCTCAATACTCCACTCTCATCAATCCCTGCCTTAGCCTTCTACTTTCTCTTTCTCCTTCTATCAATGGCTTACAGGACAACTACATGCCGCCAAGATGACGACGGAATGGTGGACTGCGAACTGGAAGCGGCCGAGGCGTTGGCCGGATTAGCACATTCGGCGCTTCCTAGCCGCTCTACCGCTTCCGATGCGTCCGAATCGCCCGCAAACAGCCGCTCTCCGCCGCCGCCTAACGAGGTCGGTTCGCCTCTCTTTATGCTTCTGCTTCTATAGATTTGTTTATCCTTATCGCTTGTACTGGTGTTGATATGTTGTTTATCGAGTATTATTTCCGTTATCGATACTAAGTGAAGTTGTTTCTTAATCTGAATTTCTAAATCGGTTAAGTGAATAGGACTAGATAAGGTTGTTTACTTAGACTTCAACTTGCCATAGCAGATAGCGCTTTATCCATTGACTGAATGACTAGGCAGTTCAAGCACAAGGGGATAAAACATAAAAGCCTTGTTTATTTACTTGGAAACTGTAGGATTTGCAGTCACAGAGGCCTTCCTTGCTTTGCACATTATGTTTGATTCTTGAGAGGTGGTAAAGTGATGAATCAGGATGTAGAGTTTGTAAGGCTACAATAAGTGCGTTGACATGAACTAGCTGCTTGTTTTATTGGATTCCAGTACACCATCCCACTCAATGTTACATAGATGGAATGTAATGGGATCAGGTTTATTCAATATCATATACTCTAATCCTTTCTTCAGAGGAATTGAGAAATGATTTTGTTTATAGCAGGATCACGAGACCTTGCCTCCCCGGCACAATATAGAAAATCCATTGCCAAATATTTTGGGGTCTGGGAATGAGTTTGAAATTAGCCCAAGTCTTACATGCAGTTTTGATTATCCATCAGTTATTGGCAGCAAGTCAAGGCAAAATATAACTGAGGTACTCGAGTTTAGTTGTCTTCTGATATCCTTTTTAGGCTATGGTCAGTTCTACTGATTGAATCTGCTTGTCTCAGGTTGAAAAGGAAGCACGAAGACTGCGTCGTGTTCTGGCAAACAGAGAATCAGCTCGGCAAACAATTCGTCGGAGGCAGGTAAAATTCATTTGCTTGATCCAGTCATCTTGTAGTTATGGCTTACAAATGTCATTTTGTTTAATTACATGAGAATTAGAGTCTTAAACTTCTGGATCTTGAAATAAACATGGTGTTTCTCCTCCTGATTTTTCATCTTAAATATCTAGACCAAGAATATGGTCATATTCATTTCTCCTCATTTAGTGGCTTCATTGTTATATTGTATATTTCAAATCTTAAAAATAGTTGAACATTTTTTTTATATGAAATGGGCATTGCCTTACTTTTCCTTTGCACAGTACTTCAGCTTGAAATATATGGTGCAGAAGAAACAAAATATCAGAACAAATATTTGCTTGTATTTATTGTGCTTTGTCTTTATACAATGTGTTTTTTACTCTGAAACCTCTATAAACATAGCATGAGCTTGTTCTTGTAGCCTCCTTTTTTTATAAAACTGTGAATGCATGTGATGCATGGTTCAGAAGAGCTTCATCTGGAAATTGTCTGGTTAATTGAATCTGTACTCCAAGTCTTGTTTTGTGAATAAAAATTTACTTAATTTTATGCTTTTGTACACTCACTATACATGGCTGCTAGTGAATACTGAATACCCTGGATGAATCTCTTCGTTTGTTCTAGGCTATGTATGAGGAATTGACAAAAAAAGCAGCTGACCTGGCATTGGAGAATGAGAATTTGAAGAAGGTAAGCATCATTTCATTTCTCAATTTTACTTTTGTTGCTACTACTCACTTTAATTAACCAAAATTGCATCGTACTATATTCTAGTTTGAGTTTATATTCCTGGCTCTTGTGCTTCTATTCCTTAGACTCAGTATTTGTTATGTTGGTTTGCTTGGGACTTTTTACTGTAATGAATAGGAGAAGGAGTTGGCAGCAAAAGAGTATGATTGTTTGAAAAGCACAAATAATAGCTTAAAAGCACAGGTAACTGTGTCTAGCTGAAACAAGTTGGTTGGAATTTGGATTTCTTCCACTTTCTTTTTCTCTAATACATTTTAGTGCTTTTGCATTTGCTAGATGACTAGTGTAGTGAAGGAAGAGGCACAGGATATACATGAAGTTTCTAACTCAACACAACCAGAAATGTCTACAGCTCCGAGCTTCTTTTATAATCGCTCTCCTATGATGCCCTGTATGTGGAGACCTATTTTCCAACCCTTAGATGCTATTCACTTGCAACACGGATCGCAGAGTGGTTTTAGCAGTAATGTTGGAGAACCTACTCCATTTCTTAAACAAGAGCATTCCACGAGTAACCCAGCAACTCCATTCTATGTATTGCCATTCCCTTGGCTCCTCCCTTTTCATGCCCCAAACCCATATTTCCCTCAATCCTCTGATCATAATGAAACCTCTGTCCTACATCAATGCAGCATGTCATCTTCAATAACTCCGGTCAGTATGGAACAACACCGAATATTCTTGCCTGTGAAAGATGAGATGGAAGATTCAAATTCTACACAAGCTATCCACAAGGATGATTGCAAAGAAGTGGGACTTGGTTTTCTGTCAGGTCTAGGCACCAGCTGCACCACAGATGGAATTCGCCAGCATTTAGAGCCTCATCCTAAGCAGGCAGCCGCCCTCATGGCTGGAGCCAAAGTCGGTTCTTTAGGAGGTGAAGTTCGTGATATCAATACCATTTCTTCTTCAAATGTTAGGCAAATAACCCGGGACTCATTCGAAGACAAGGGCGTGTTGACTTGCCCTAGCAAGAACTCAGCAGAGGCCACTGCAGCTATAGAAGCCAGGAAAAGGAGGAAGGAAATCATGAAACTAAAGAACCACCTCCATTGCCGTCCATGTCATATGCACTAACCCCATGTAATGAGCAGGCGGAATTCAGGTACATCTTTCAATCTCCATAGGCGGCTTTCTGACCTGGGAAGGAATTTTGGAATCCGAGTTACGTAGGCCATGCTAGTGTAGTACTATGATGTTGATTGCAGACTCGCACATTTTCTAGACTGAGCTTTGTATATAGAGGAGGAACACGGGCAAGGAAAAAGTAATGCACGTATCAGTTTCATTCCCCTTGAGTTTTGATTTGTGAAATATCGATTCTCCCAGACTCGTTAAATACAACGAAAAATAGCATATTTAATTCTAGAGTTATACTCCGAAGTATAAATTTAGTTTCTCAGTGTCACTTTTAAGTGAGTGATGATTGTAGTAATTTTTGTTAATATCCTGTTTAATTTAGATGGAAAATTAAGAAGTTAAAAATATGAAAATTTGATTTCTATGTGAAAATATAACATCAAATATGTATGAAGTCTTATATACAAGTTTCAGATCCACTAAAAAAAACATGATTAATTATTAATTAAAATATATACCATTCGGTTGTATATGTACATGGTAACTTTTTGTTAGAAGGGGCTAGACATGGATTATAATACATACACAGTACGGGTGGTTGAAGTCATGTTGCGAGTTTGCATTCTATCCTACGTGAATGTTATCAGTCAAAAGGTGGTGTGTCCATCCACTGGCAGCGAACGATTCCAGCTGCTCCTCCATAGCATAGCCACTTCTCACTGCCACTGTTCAAATTCCATCTCACCCTATGGATTGCTACACTTTTGGGAGGTAGTTCAGTTCCATCAGCAGCCTGCACTGCTTGATTGCCCTCATCTTGTTCATCAGGTTTCGGTTTCTTCTTGCTGTTTGTTTTCGATTTTGGTGCCTGTTTCTTCTTCTGACCTGCTGACTGATCATCATCGGATCCAGCTTCAGCGTCTGGATCTTCGTTGGAATATAAAGCTGGCAGACACTACGATGCTCTTAATAACATAACAAGTTTGTAGCCAAGATTTCGAATGCAGCAGTAGATGGGTTACCTAGTTCCGTATCTGATGCTTGCTCACCGTTTGCTCTTTTTTCCTGATTTGGTTCTGGTGCAGAAGTGCGTGTAGTTTTCAATAAATCCGACCACTTGGTAGTTGTCTTCATCATTCGGAATGGAGTGTCATGCTTAGGTGTTATGACTGTGAGCACAGATTCTTCCTCCACAAATGATCCACAAAGAAAATGTGGATTGCGATTCCTCACGGGATCATTCTCAAATTGCTTAATTAGCTGCTCATAAAGGAAATAAATTAGGCACCTTTGAATTTAGTACAAATATAAATGAATTCACAAAATATAACAATTACTTTAGATAATATGGCCTCACTTTGGTAACAAAGTACAACACTACCAAGTATGATCACCCAATTAGAATGATGGTGAGTGATTTTGCTTAAAAATAAAGCAAAATGTATTTTCAGCCACAGTAATTGTGTGCCGCAAGTCCCTCAATAGCCTTGGAAGTTGGATCATTTCATCATATAAATTACTTCATTATATTATTTCCACACATTTCCAAAAAATCTAAAGATTTTAAACTGTTTTAGTTAGAATGTGAAAATTTATAAGATGCCCTTTTGGTAGGGACTAGGGAGAGGGGAGGACGGACAAAATTGCATTTGTACCATTTGGATTTAAGTCTCAATTACAAAATTACTTGTAGAAGATGAGCATTAAATAGTATCATAATGACAGAATCAGGAGAAATGATGCACCTGGAAATAGGCAATGGTACCATCAGCACCACAATATGCAACCATGCCTAAATTTTCAAAAAAAAAAACTGCAAAATTAGAAAATGTGCCATGTTTGCAACCATATAAATAGCAAGGTAGCAGCCATAAGTGACCACCATATATCCAAGTTATGCACAGACAATTTTGAGTGAGGATTGGTAAGATCAATGCAACCATGTATGTGCTAAGGACACACCAATACAGATCAGCAAATGGAAGGTCCAAATAAGTAGCCATATCCTTTAAAGCTTATCTTATATCATAACTTGGACAGTCACATTAAAACACTAGACAGAAGAGAACTAAGATGGATTACCAACAAGAGGAAGCAAACTTATAAAAAACTGATATTGACAACAAGAATTACCATGCTTTTGTGAGGTTAGCGAAGGATGGCTTAACAACTTCTGTTACATGGACTTTTAGAGCATGAATGAATAATTTGAAACCCCATGAATTTCTGGGGTTAAGAGAGGAAAAAGGACTTTTACCTCAAGAAATTCAATTTAGCACGCATCTGTCATAGTAGATAGGCATGAATAACATCAAATTAACCCCAGAAATACATTAACTTTATAGAAGTTGTGAGAATCTAACTAGATACATGAATAGACCAGTCTAAAAATGAGGCAATTGAAAATTAAGCTTTTAGCATTTTCTAGGTTTATTTCAATCATATGTCATATGAAGTGTATCCACACAATTTTAACTATCATATGAGATAAAATAGTGATTCATCTTGGGTATAAAGTAACCTGTTAGCCGTGAAGTGTGCAGACTCCATATTGCAAATAAAGACCGCTCATAGGTGTGAAATCCCTGTTGTTTAGAAATGGTGAGTGGCTTTCCAGTGATGGGAAAGTCATTGGCAGCCTTTACCAAGCTCTGAATTCTTAGTGATCCATCATCACAGGATACAAAAATACACCTTCAACATTGACAGCCAGTTTAAGATGAGAGAGATGCTAAATTTAGAAAGTACTATTAGTTTCAATCAAACTATATCAGGTCACCACATACCTCGGATCTGGCAGCCAATCCAAGCTATATATAGACACCCCTTGACCGGGATTATATTCCCGTAAATGATGGAATGGATCACTACAAAGACACATAAACATTTACGGATTAATAAGCAAAAGAGTGTACTATTGCACAAGAGGGAAAATATTTACTTTTTAAGAACAAAGTAGTATGTTTGTAGCAGAGAAAAGTAAATGGAGAACCCTGCACATAAGCAAATGAATCTTTTAAATGAAAAGAGCTACTTTAGTGTCCATACAACACTGAAGTGTAAGGCATTGTTACCAGGAACCATGGATGCAAAAAAGTTAAGAGATTCTGACTATGGGCTTACACAAATTAGTTTTGAATTAGAATAAATAGAAGCGAAAAACAGAACATTGAATAGCACATCCTTCCCTGGGAGAATGAATCCAAGTTTGATTGCACAAATTAGTATAGGAAGGAGGGAAGAAAAGTGTACTGAATCTCACTTAAAATGAAAAGCACAAAACTTATTTCTATACCATAAGACAAATGAACTAACACAAGTAAAGCACAAAAGGGAACACAGAATATAAATAAAATTTTAGAAGCATACTTACCGCAAGTCCCAAAACTTTAAGCACTTGTGACTAACAGTGATGATGACATTTTCACTCTCAGGACTACTGCAAATTTAGTGTTATATTGAGTAATTTAGTTGACATGTCACATGTAAGGCAAATAAACCAATAATGGTGAAGAGATGACTTATGGAAGTTTTATGTGCATCCCATTTTATGCAGCACAATACGCTTCCTTAATCCAAGATAAAGATGGTTGAGAGAAAATGTTAATAGCCTACTTAACTAGTTGTCTTGTACAATACCAAGGATCTAGTATACATACCTTTCAAATGGTGCCCAAGCAAGTGACCTGATGGGAACTGTATCTGCACTGAAGCAAAGCAAAGGCCTTGTGTCTGCATATCAAGAATGGGGTCAGTAGTTATAATTCATTATTCACATGCAAGGGAGCATGGGAGACAATTTCACACTTACAGTTCAGATTTCTCTAAAATTTTGAAAAGGTTTCTCAACTTCCCCAAAAAGGAGAAAAATTGACACCAAAATGAAGTAAAGGTGAAAATGTGATGTCAGTACCTTTAGATGAATTGGTGATAGAAAACTTCCACAACGCAACCTGAAAGCAAACTTACTGATTTTATTCTACCACTTGATGGTCAACAAAGACACCTTTTATGGAATGCTAGAGCCTAAAGGAGAAATAATTTGATGGAAGAAGAAAGAGATAAAACTTTAAGTTTCAGGATTTCGAGTAACAGGAATACTGCAAAGAAATTTTGATAGAACTACTTTGAAGCATGCAAATTTCAAAGATTCCAGCCTCACTGCACCTCCCAAGGGGAGAAGGTGGTGTTAACCACTAATGCTTAAATGTTTTCTTATTTTAACTAGGCTGAAGTTTGTGAATGAAAAAGGAAAAAAATGAGTGATTGTAAGCAATACCACTCCGTCATGACATCCAGCTAGAATCATGTCGCGCGAGGATGATATGGACCACTCCACTGTTAAAGGAATGCTGTGTAAAGTTAAAAACAGAAGGAAAACATTAAATTATTTACCAAATAGATAGATATGCATATGACACATTTCTAAGTTGGAGGAAAGTAAGTAGCTTTTGTTAATAGGAAAGTGTCACAAACATCTTAAAAAAATATTTGTTTCCGCAAATTTCTGAAAAGCTTTAGCAAAACAATCATATATGAAGTACCTTTGCCTATCACCACACTTCAACATTGAACATCTGAATACAGGTTCCAACTTCATAAAGCGAGGATCAGTACCCTCCTTGTCTGATGAATAAAGTCTTTTAATTATACGAGGAAAAGGGACCTCCCACCTATATTATAATTCACTTATGAGATGCAGTATCAAGTAATAGAAGTACCACAATGATTCTGGACAGATGAAAACATAATGCAGGAAGCTTAAAGAAGCTAATAGGAGATATTATAATAATCAAATAAAAGAGCTTACACTTCTAGAGCTCCACTTCCCAGCAAAACAGCAAGATAACCCATTCTATGTCTGGATTCACAGCAAGAAAAATCTTTTGGCCGCCACTTTATGTCCCATGCAACTTTTCCATTGTGGGCCAAACACAACATCATTCTAGGTAAAGCAACATCCTTGGGAATAGTCTGCATAAGCGCAGCATCATTATCACTTGATTTATTAGAAATGAGAGCAAGACTTCCAGATGTTTGAGAACTTGCAATGGAAGATGGTTCTCCATTTGCATCCAGTGTTAGCAAGGGCAAACCAGAATCACAGGTCTGGCCTCTTGTTCTTGCATTGTTCCCCAATCTTCTGCGTTTTGAAGCAGTGGTATCTATTGATGCTGGTTGGTTAGATATCTCCTTCTCCCTTCTAGAGTCTTCTTGGGCCATGCTGATATTTTCACAAGCCATGGCTGTGGAGTGAAGTGTGGATGGTTCTTTAGGATATTCAACAGCAAGAGGTGTCTCAGCACATTCATCAGGATTTTTATCATCTAATGATGACACATTCAAAGGTTTCTTCTTGGGTCTTCCTCTTGGCCGTTGTGGAAGAGATGATTTTTCCTTAACTTTCGCACACTTTCTTGAATTTTGCCCTGACTTTTTCTTAACTTGAGATGGCACATCTTCTTTCAATTGACTATCCAGCAAACACCATATCTGAATGATACCTCTGCCAGTATGTGGGGCACCAATCTTATGATAGGAAGATCCAGGGGGGTGAGCAGCAATGGCCACAAACTACACAATTAATTGAAGAGAGAATGATCAACATAAGTTGTCAGAAGGAAAGATGCAAAATAGAAGAGAATTAAAGAAAAATGGAGGCACTCTTCTCTCATTTTATTTTATTTCTCTATTTGAGGGCAGGAAAAGGAAATGACATACTTATCATCAAATTAAATAAAAATTAAAATTGTTGATATACCTCACTTTTGATGAGAGTTTCTGAATCTACATAAGCTCTGGGACACCAATCTATACCCCAAACAGAACCTCCAACATAGAATACAACATCTTTGCTGCAACAATAAAAGTGAGATATTAACTATGGAGTACTTGGTAAATTTTGTGAACCAAAAACTTTTAAAAAATTACTATCTTGTGACAGTTTTTTGCCACTTCAAGAAGATTGTGAACCAAATTTAAGTCAAAATCAACTCCACATACCAGGATTGAGGAGATGTTGCTTTTTCATTCATTGACGCCCCCTGCATCATATAATCAAACTAAATTGTCCGAGTGAATTTATCTGTTAAAAGCTAAGTACATGGAATCACATGCCAAAAATTCAGAATATCAATACATGCACGCACACAAACGTACAAAAAGAGGACCTTGGGAACACTTGCGGCTGAAAATTGAGGCAAGATAGTTTCACCGTTGACATCTTTCCCCTTACCACTCTCACTTTCACAAGCAAATCTTATGCTTCTCGGTTTGTATTTAAAATATCTCCATTCTCTGAAATCATGATTTACATCATCAAAGGCGAAATTTAAGCGAAGGAATGGCTAACTGGAAAGTACTAAAATTAGTTCAAAAGTAAGCATTATGCCTATAAGCATACATATACATTTTACATGTAAAACATACTGTAGCAAGCATTAAAACACTAAAACGAGATTTTCTTCAGCACTTACGATAGGAATGTGATTGAAGAACCATATCGTCGAAGCTCAGCTTGATCAGTAGAATCATCAATATCCGGCTCGCCACAGAGCTGGGAGATAGTATCAATAGCTCTGAAGTGATTTTCCACGGAATCATCGAACAACGACAATTGAACTGGCGGTGGAGCCTCCTGACCGGACACATCCTCGGCCGGCACCTCCGGCAGAGGCAGCGGCGGGGCCTCCATCTGCTGCCGCTGCTCAGCAGGCGCATTCTGTTGCTCTTTTCTCCTTCTCGTCCTCTTGTACCGTTTCAATCCTTCGGCAGGAGGAGCTTCTACGTCGATGTCTGTTGGCTCAGCTTCCATTGTTGTGAGGTAGAGCCCTAGAATTAGGAGTCGGAAAGTAATTTTGAGAATCGAACCCTGGTTATCAGGATTGTACTTTTTTCTTTTCCAGATAACATTAGAAATTGGAATATTGATTGGGCTTTTGTACCATTTGATTGGACCTTCCTTCACTGGACTGCCTGATTTTGTGAGCACATTAATCCGGCCCTCTTCAAATTTATAAAACTAACCAAAATATGCCTAGGCAAACATTATGGGCAAATCATTGCGCGGACCACGGTCCAAAACAAATTCGTTGAACATTATGAGTTAAAATAATGTACATTATATATTAGAATAATGAAACTTCTGCAGTAAGATAATATATATTATGTGTTAGAATAATGTACTTTATGTGTTAGAATAATGAAATTTCTGGGGTAAGATAATGTATATTATGTGTTAGAATAATGTACGTTATGAGTTATAAAAATGTATATTGAACCGTGGTCCACACAATAACTATTGAACATTGAGTCATTGAATAAATTGACTTTTTTTTTTGTCTTTAAATTATAGAAAAATAGCATTTCTCATCCCTCATTTATATTGTTGTCATTTTTCTTCCCTCAATTGTCTACAAAGTAAATTTTCTAGTCCATCAATTGCCAGTCATCCATAATATAACTATGGGATAGAAAAATACACTTCGCCAACAATCATGGGATTAAAAGTGAGAACATGTATAACTGATGTGCGAAAAGTGTTATTTTTCTATTTAAACTAATAATTTTTGTTAATATATATTTACCAATTTAAGGTGTGTTTGGTTCAAACATTGAAATTAAAATGATAATACGAATCAATACTTGGTAATGGTAATAGGGTACAAAAGTCTCCAACTAAAAGTTACCTTAATGCTACTATAATTTTTTTTTTTTTGAAAGGAATGATACTATAAATTCAATTGAATTAATTTTTAAAATTTTGAACACACATTAATATAATAATTTTTTGTGAGGAAGAATTTCGGGAGATCCCGGGGTCGGCCTGCTGAAGCACAAAGAGTCGCCTCCCTTCCACATTAAAGTATAAACCAGATGCCACTAGGCCACAACTCCACAAGATCTTTGACTATTAAAAATTGATTTATTCATTAATATTTACTTAAGTGTACTACATATAATCATTTCTTTAAGAAAGAAAAAAGAAAGAAGATAAATTTAGGCAATATTTTTTTTGTAAAATAATTAAATCAATTGACAACGTATGTAATAAAAGAATGAAGACAAAAACTACGAAAAAAAAAAGTTTGGAAAAAAATTAAATAGATAATTGCATCACCGTGCAATTAATTAATAAGAACCGCACATCATGACTTGTTTACAGGTGCTCCCCTTCCTTTTGATCTAAAAAATAAGAACCGCTCATAAAAAGAATATCAAGAGCATAACGTATTGTACTTTATGCAAGCTGCAACTTAATTAATCTCTCAATTTCGATCTGTGGGGATGCGGGCGTTGTATTAATATAGTATAATTTGATTGCACCTAGGAATCTGCTAAGAGTACTATATAATAATCCAATTAAGCATATCTAGGATCGATAAGGACTCAAATGACACTACCTAACACGCTACAAAGTACGTGTGTGTAATATATATATATATATATATATATATATGGAAGGATTCAAGTGTGAGGAAGGGTTCTCGTGCGGTTGTGCGGTGTACGGTTACGTACCTTAAGCATTAAAATTGCGCACCTTAAACACACAAATAAAATACCTTAAGAAACACAAACCACATGCATCTGACACTTTAGGCTAATGCACGTTAATAAGTACACAAATCACGCACCTTAACAACACAAACTATGCACCTAGGCACATATGTCCATAAACACTTTTTACCCAAAAATCTCAAAGAAAAGCTTAGCCAACAATGACTAACATAGTTTTAACAACAATAATCTCAAGGAAGATACAATAAAAGCTTAAAGTAAAGAAGAGAGGAAGAGATTCTTCCAAATATGCCTTCCAAGCTCTTCTCTTTTTTCTTGTTAGTAGCTTTTGATCCTCCAATCTTCCCTTCAAAGCTTTTTGCAATGGTTCTTTTTCTTCCAATATGTGGGGATCCCTCCTTCCTTTTGGAGTGTGAAGAATCACCCATCTTCACTCCATTTGTCTTCCAAAACCGCAAGCCAAAACTTAGGGTTGAGAGAAAATGATGCTATATATAGTTGGGGTGGAGAATGGGCAAAATAGAGAATTCTGAGGAGCAAAAATTGCAAATATGGAGTTTCTCGACGCGTCAAGCCATTACAGAACATAAAATGTGGCATTATACCTCTTCTTGATGCGTCCAGAATAATTCTCGACGCGTCGAGAATCTTCTTGCGACACTGGTCCGGTTTGTAGGCTTATTTTGACCCTTTTCCCTTCTGATCTACAGTTTGATGTCTTCATAAGAGTTGTAGCCCTTTAAGTCTTCTTTCCAATGACACAATAATCACTCCATTTGAATATTCATAGGTTGAGATATGGTCCAAATACCAAACAGTGGTCAATTTGTGCTAGAATTTTAATTTCTTACTCTTTTGCTCCACTTTTGCCTTGTTTTACCCAAGTGATCAAGACCATTGAAGACACCACTCTTTAGCTCCCTTTGAAGTATTTTAGCCACCTCCTTAGCTTCACCTTGGCTCCCGTTGACTTG
Source organism: Ipomoea triloba (assembly GCF_003576645.1). Taxonomy (NCBI): domain Eukaryota; kingdom Viridiplantae; phylum Streptophyta; class Magnoliopsida; order Solanales; family Convolvulaceae; genus Ipomoea; species Ipomoea triloba. The sequence goes on along the minus strand of NC_044924.1, from coordinate 9,934,306 downwards.
AGAATCATTTAAAATGTCCCGAAAGGCTACGATTGTCTTCAATTCAACAGTTTATGCACATAAGGGTATAAACAAATGAATTAAGGCGCATTTTGCATAAAATCAAAATATTTTTTCACTCAAATTAGGTCTATATATGGGGTGGAAGCACGGACAAAAATACACTTATCACTTAGAGTCTATCATTACAACTTAGATTTAAAATTTAGTTGTTGACGATAATTATGAAGATGGCATCGTTATTTATTTATAAAAATGTCACCGTGTTTTTTTTAAAGTGTGCACAGATATGTGCCATTGGATGGGCTCAGATCAATGGATAAAAATCAATACACCACAAACTAACATTTTATGGTGCATTATATACTAGCACTTAGTACACCACATACAATTCATACTCTTTAAAAAATTGGTCAGAAAAGTTGGTTGGAAACCATCCGTCGTCCTTGATCACACTCAATGGTTAGGACTTAGGAGTGGAAGTTTCGAAAACTCTGTTCGCTAACAATCTTAGTTAGGAGCGGAAGTGTTGGGTGGTGATTCCACCAACGGGACAGGGGTTGAATGATCCCCCCACCCCATTATTGTTGGACCTAAATTTTCCTTTATTTGGCACACAGTTCACAAGCCTATCCTCTTTCTTTTTTCTTTTTTTTTTTCTTTTTTTTTTTTGACAAATTCACAAGCCTATCCTATTTAGCCCCTTTCCAGTCTTTGAGTACTTTTGCTTCCAAACTTTCCTCCTTCCTCACTTTATACTTTATTCTTTTAGTTTTTGTACTCTCATTCCTTAATTTTGCTCATTAGCCTAATTTGTACCTTTAACTCTCTTCCTTTCTTATATAGATCTCCAAAACTTTGTATATATGTTCCAATCATTATGCAGACCTAATTAATACCCAGATTTCGATTTTTAAGCTCCAACGACTCTGACCTCAAGCACATTCTCTCACTCAATTTTTTTACAAAAAAAATAAAATAAAATTCATATATATATAAAGAATAACATTAGCAAGGATCCAATACTCTTTGTTTTGCATCAAACACGATGATGATCATAATCGCTTTAAAAAAATATAAAATAAAATTACAAGACAAGATGGGAAGGTATTGGATGCCTTTCATGGTCTGGGCGTCCACCTACCAATCTTCAGTGCGCACAACCTTAACAAACCAAGTACTGTTGTATAATTTACAAGTGTTTGGAACCGACACTTGATGTTTTGTTAACCAGCTGCAGATCAGATCCACAAGGACCACTGACAATGCTTATTAGATGGATCTATCATGGTCCACAATCTTCATTATTTATATGTATAAGGTTTATTATTTGACTATGTATAAATTGATTGAAAGTTAGTTTTTTTTTTTAAAGTTGATTATTTAAAAATGTATATTCTAGGTCCATTTCTATTATATATGAGGTTCATTATTTGTAAAACATAGCTGAACTTATTTAGTACTCTGTACATTTTATTCTCTTTACTTAAAAAAATATAATATTCAATAAATCAATGTTCATTATTTTTAAGCATAAAATACAGTATTCCTATGTTTTGATGCATGGTTCAATTCATAAATTGGGTAGGTCATGATTTACAGTAAAATTTGCCGACTACTGACTGCACATGCCTAATTGCACATTAATTATTATATTACCCTAAATTATCACAGTACACTGTTTAACTTTTTCACCCGGCCCACCAGCTATATGTATATCCAATAATTAATAAACAACAACAACGACGTAAGAACCAATCCAAGTTAATATTCCCGATTTATTAATGTCCATATTGTATTTGTCTGCATATGAAATTATACTTTAGGTTGAAAATATTGTTATTTTAACTTTTTAGACAAGATTGTCCCAACAGAATATATGGGAAGTCGTAAATCATGGTAACTTAATTGAATAGACTTTTGAGCTGTCCATGCAGGCACTTTAATTGCTTTGAGAGATTGCTCTCATACCATTGTTAGTGAGACTCATTCCGGATCATTGTTTTCAAACTTTATCCCTGTGAGGCTGTGACCAACTGATTGCACATGTGAACACTTTTTAGACAAGATTAATATACCCTTATGATGTTCTTTTCATTGAATATTAAATACCAAATTAATTTATCTAACTATACTTCCCTTAGACACATTACTTACCCAATTATCATATTAAACCAAATGTGCATGTATTGCTTTTGTTTAAATACTTACCAAATATTCTTTTTTTGGTTTTACTTGTTAGAATATTATGATGGATCGATCAACTTACATTATTGATATAAAAAAAAAATTCACCATCTAAGGTGGCAATATATATATATATATATATATATATATATATATATATATATATATATATATATATAT
>NC_044924.1:9903403-9930617 GCF_003576645.1 Ipomoea triloba | reverse complement strand
ATATATATATATATATATATATATATATATATATATATATATATATATATATATATATATGATTTGTACTTAATTAGTAAGTAGCTAGGTTCATGTTTTTAAGGCATGGTAGAATTAATCAATTCACTGTAACTAATAAATAAAAGGAGTTTTATTGTCATGTCGGATGATGAATGATTTTTGTAAAAATTGTGTACTTGTAACTTTATCCTATTATGACCAACCAATACACATAAATGTGAACTGCATTTACAAATTAAAATTCATCACAAATAAATAAATCAGATGCAATATTCAATAATGTAAACAAACACACACACACACACACATATATATATATATATACACACGATTTTTTTCTCTTTTCAATTTAAATAGAATCTTCCCAATGTAAATAGAAAATTACAACAATCATTAATCATTTCAATGTAATATGAATTGGATTCGGTGACTTGTAATATTCTTTATTTATTTGTTATTATTTTCTCAAATTATTTTTATACATTTTTATAATTTTAATAATAGACATCAATTCAACATTAGAAATTCATCACTTTTGTGTATCACGTGGTATGCATGTACAATGATATATAACTTTCTTGAGTAAATAATAATATATGCAACACCATATGGAAATAGGGCTTAGCTTTTTTAGCAACTTTATATGTATTTCCTAGTCTGTGATATGCCATATGGTATCACATCATAAACCTTAAATAGAAGCCCCCTATTGATATTACCATATTGAATTGTATGTCAAATGAAATGATAGGAAAGACACAGTAACTTCAATGAGTGAGTCTCTTTTTTACAATGTGAAACACGCCATTGAAAATGTTGTACACTAGATTTTGTGTGTAAATATGTATGTGTATATATTTATAATAATTTTTATGAGGAAAACTCAAAACAACTGTCCGATAGTATATTTATAATAATTTTTACCGCAATATGTTTTTGCAAAATTTTAAAAAATACACAATTTTGTTACATGTAGTTATTGTTTTCAACCTAGTTGGTATGATCAAAATACTCTGCATTTGATAAAATCTGATCTCTACCTATGTCACCAGCGACAGTTTTATATAAATATTTGTAAATTTCATACATTTTTATATATATATTTTTTCTATTTTTTTAAATTTTAAGATAAAATATATGACCACAGTTGTGAAATAATAGAGTTTGATAATGATTGAGTAGATTGGATCAAACAAAAACAGTTTCACCATTAGTGACCAAGCAGCAGCAGCACCAAATTATTGGTACACACAAAATCGACTTCGTTAAATTTTATGAGTTAGAATAATGTACTTTATATGTTAGAATAATGTTTTTTATGAGTTAAAATAATGTGTATTATGCTTTAGAATAATGTACATTATGAGTTATAAAAATGTATATTGCAATGGATCGTGTGAAAAACAATTACTCAAAATGATGGTGTTTGGACCGTGGAACGCACAGCTGTGTGGACCACGGACCATGCAATAACTATTGAGCATGCAGCTGGTGCAGTAAGGAAAAAATTGCTGAAGAGAAAGAGAGTAATAATATTCAGTGCGAATTACATTCATATTTGGCTATATATTCACATAAATACATATATAGAATTTCAGATACACAATAGTACAGTATTGCGAACAAGCTAAGTAGCTATCAATTCAAGAAATAAAGGTGTCGATGCAGACTAGACCGTGCATTAAAAGCACGTATTCGGAGAAATTAAGGTTGTAAAAACACCAGGTCATCACCAGCTAAGTTAGCTAGCTAGCTGCTTCTTCATAGCCAAATGTTTTGTACATGCATATATGTGAAAACAAATTAAAAATAAAAATGAAAATGGAAACCCCCCAGCTTAGCTTGGCCATCCAAAAAGACAAAAAAAATAATTGCAGTAGTAATGAACATATAAGCCGCAGTGGCTTGGCTCTTGGCTCTTGATATGGATCGGATCACCAAACTGCTCTAATTCGCCATGAAAAACTGACATTGGCCAAGAAAAAAGCTAGTAGCACATTACATACAGTAATTATGATGGATGGATCGATATGATATAGGGAAGTTTATGTAGTTTAGGGTTGGATGTTGCTACTATATAAGATTGGTGCTAATTATGAGCGACAAAAACTTGTGTGACACAGTCTCAGAGATTGAGATCTGTGATCCATGAGACAGTGTCACAGAAGTATGTAGTGTTACCCATTAAGGGCGGGACGGGCACCTTTGTTGGATGAAAACCGGCAAGCCGTCGCGGAAAGTGGCGGTGAGGCCGGGGGAGAAGCGGGGGGTGTGGTGGGGCTGAGCCAAGTGGATGCGAAACCGGCGGAGGACTGACAGCGCTACGCTCTTAACCTCGAGAAGGGCCATTTCCTTTCCCAAACACACCCTAAGTCCGGCTTGAAAAACCGGGTACTTGAAAGGGTTTTCTTGGAAGAAAACCCCATCTTTGAGCCATCTCTCCGGCTTAAATTCCAGGCAATCGGAGCCCCATATCCCCTCCATTCTCCCCATTGCATAAGGATGATACGTAACCCTAGTCCCCCTCTTCACCGCCGTCCCGTCCGGCAACACGTCGTCCTCCACGCAAAACTTGGAGTCGAATTGGATAGGCGGGAAAAGCCGCATGCTCTCGTACACCGCCGCTTGCAGGTAATTATGCTCCCCCATTTCCTCACAGCTCGCCGGATCTCCGTTTTTTCCGATCACCCTATCCGCCTCGGCGAGAATGGCCTCCGCCGCTTCCGGGTGTTTTCCGATCAGCCAGAAGAAACTAGTCAAGGCGGACGCCACGGTGTCGCGCCCCGCCAGGAGGAAACTGATCACTATATCTCTCAAATAAGTCTCGTCCGCTATGCTCCCCATAAATCTCGACAGAAGATCCTTGTGGTTTTCATCTTCGCTGGTTCCTAGTATCTTACGCCGTTGTTTAATCACCTCCATCGCGAGCAAATTAATCATCTCGATCGATTTTCTCAGCTCCTTCTCGCTCCCTATGTTCAGAAACCGCTTGATCTTCCACACAACCGGCGACGCGCTCATGGCCCTCTCCGCCGACAGCTTCGACGCCAAGTGAAACGACACCGCGAATTCCGACAACGGCATCAGAGATTCCAGACATTTAGGATCCAACCCGAACGAGAATCTACAAATACAATCAAAAGAGAATCTCCTAAAAACATCCTGGAAATCCACCACGCTGTCTTTCACTTCCTTCTCAGCCAGGACCGGTAAAAGGCGGCGCTCGATCTCCGTGTGAATCACTTCAAACGCGTACGATAGCACGGAGCTCCTCCCCAGCTCCATACTCGCTATCTTCCTCTGAAACCGCCACGAATCTCCGTCCACGTTGAATATTCCCTGCCCAAGAAAATCCCCCAAGATCGCCGAGAACGCTTTCCCCTTGGGGTAATTCTCGAATCTGCCCTTCAACATATACTCCACGTTTTCCGGGTTAGCCGTTATGGTGTTCTGAAGAACGTGGATATGTATGGTTTTCGTCGGCGAGTTTCGGAGAAGATGAGTGTACCAATCGCATAAATTGTTGTACTTTGCATACCAACTCGTTGACATGTACGCGTTGCACACATCGCAGCTGCAGTACAAGAGCTTTATCCTCAGTAGATAGAGAACAAAGATTGAGACGATAATAATCAAGAAAAAGATGAAATTCTCAAAGGGCCAACCTTGAATCTCCATTGGATATGATGTGAATATCGCTGCGCAATAATATATGAAAAAGTAGCAATGATCGATGTTTGAAAATATAGGGGGAGCTGTGCCTTAATTACTGTTTAATCAACTTGAGGATTTTCTATTCATATAGGAATTTGTGTATGATCACACTCAACATTACATATACCCAAATCAAACTTTACAAATTTGATTTAAATTACTATATCTTAAGATGGTGGGGTTTATTATTTTATAAGTCGTGAATAGTTAGAGGAGGACGGTTGGGATCTAGCTTTTATTTTAAAAATATATGGTATTGATTATTGAAATAGAAAGTGTAAATGAAGATTTAGCCATGCCTTTTAAATATTAGTTATATTAAAACATACAAATAACAATATTGTTGCGTGATGTTTGGGAAGAAAGACTAAGTATTGAGTTTCACCAACAACAGTGTAGAGTAATCTCTCAAAGTGAAAGGGCTTCTTGTGCGCAATAAGCAAATGTGTAGTCTCTGTGTTCAGCTGAGTTACTATGATTTACATGATGCTCTGTCGGGCCGGGGCGTGGGGTCATTAGGGTTGAAAATTCAACCTTTTGACAAGAAAGAACAATATTGTTATAGCCTGCATGAGCAACTTAATTGGTCACAAGGATAAAGTTTGGGAGCAAAGACCAGGAACTGAGTTGAGTTAATGATTTATATCCACCTAGATGCTTTGTCGGGTGGAAATTCAACCTTTTTGGGAGCAAATAACAATATTGTTGTGCATAGTACGAGGAGACATAAATGGTGAATGGACTCCCATCATAATTGAGTGGAAGTGCATATGCAATGCTTGAAATGGTTGAGTCAAAATGAGCATTATATTAGTCACAATAAATAGTATCCAACACAATTATTTATCATAAATTGTGGATGTCTATATTCTTTGGAATTATTGGTTCTATATGCATGCATTATCATCCGTTATAATAACGTTACTAATACAATACGAAAATTCGAATACCCTAAAATTTATAATATTATATTAAAGAATATATATATATTGAGTACTACTGACTCAAACAAAAAATAGTTTTTTTAGAGAAAATATATATATATATATATATATATATGTATATATATAGTTTGTTTTAATTAAAAATTATATTTTAGCTGATATTAAAACCAAAAAACTTGGTTGGAATATAAAGGGGATATGAAGCTGGCAAACTTCCCCATCAAATCGAAGAATTGCTATTTACATAAATCCGAAATAGGCTGTAGTGTGCGTAATTATTATACTCCCTATAACTATTAGGCTCGTGTTCAAAAAAGTGATATTCTACCTACACACTTATATATAGGTTTATTTACATTATATTGTTAGCTTATAAAGTCTTGCTCGTTGTCGTATACTAATCTAGACTTATATATTTACTAGTTTTATACGTGCATTGCGCGTATGGGTTAATGCCCAATGTTTATATTTAAATAAATATTTGAAAGTATATCAATGCAAGATTATATAGGAGAAGTTTATACATGGATAATTGAATGTCGAATTTTTTTATTTAAATATCTAACTCAAAGTATATGAATCCAAGATAATATAGAAAATTCATTATAATTATTACTAAAATAAATGTTTACAACCTTGTAAAATCGATAGTCTAAATATTTGGTCTAAAAATGATAGTCTAAATAAATACTACTTTTCATTTGAATTTTTTCTAAGTGTTCTTAATTCACTTTTGAGTAACATTGTCATTGTCTTCATATTTACTATTTGTTCTCTTCCTTTTTGTTGGTAGTGTGTTATTTGCAATTCGGTTATTGTTGGTAGCATAAATGACAACGTAATGCAATGAGATTATGATATAGGAGCTATGGACTTTCCTTTGGGTGTTCTGCTTGGGGTTCATTTGGTTCAACCATTATTATTGAATGAGTTATTGTAGATAAAGAAATCCCTAGTCTAAGAAAAAAGATTAAATAAATTAATAAAAATTTGAAAATTTAAAATAATATATATTCCAAAGATATTAAAAGGTAGTTTCTCGCTTCAATTTGCTGGGTAATGGGTTATTTGAGTACTTTCATTGTCAACAAATCCCCCAAGTAGTTAATATGATTGGTTTCAAACTATTCTTTTTTATTTTTTTCATGGTATTAAAGAAATACATATGTATCATTTTTTGGTGTAACTACTAATTTATTTAATTCAATAAGAGTAAAATAGAGCGATTCCGCTTCAATTTGTTGGGTTATTTGAGTACTCTCTTTGTCAACCAATCCCCAAGTAGTTAATATAATTAGTTTCAAATTATTTTTAAAAAAATTTCATAATATTAATAAAATACTTGGTAAATAAATATATAGCATTATTTTGTACTATAACTTTGATATTTAATTACAAGATATTGTAAAAATAAGATAATGGACAATGTAATGATATCAATTGATAAATTTGAATGTAAAGAATATTTGCATGAGAGAAAATAAAGACAATATAACTAATGGAATTATTTCTCTTATTTAATTTAATTTTTTGATAATGAATAATTATTTCAAATAAAGGTATTGTAGACACATAATTCTAAATTAAAGAAATACATATGTATCATTTTTTGTTGTAGCTACTAATTTATTTAATTTAATAAGAGTAAATAGAGTGAGAAACTTAATTATGTCAAATTTGATTGAGATGTGGTTCGAACCTAAGATCTTTCTTATAGAAATTAATGGGTAAGTTAAAAGTTAACGGAATATTAACGGAGAAGATAATATTTAACGGAAAACTTAACGGATAATCATAAAAGTAAGGTTAAATTAGGCAATCTCTATTAATAATATTAATCTGGATTATCTTAACCATCTATTTGATTAAATAATTCATCTGAACCATCCATTTGATTAAATAATTTGACCGCCATTTTTTCTACCCATTTTAGGCCTAACTCTCTTTGGCTCTTATTAGTATAGTAGAAGTAGATATATGGTTAGTATACAAATTAAAGTCTATGAGCTCATATATATTGACATGTTAACATATTATATATAATCCTTAATTAACAAATGCTAATATACCTTAGATCTTGTGTCAATTAGTGATGACATCAATCTTTGACTTTATGTTATAATTATTATATTCGATTGAATTTTTACTTATTTAGGGTGTACTGTGTTTGGAAACTCGAAAAATGATTTTTGAAAATCATTTAATTTTTTGAGTTTCCTGTGTTTGGTAAAGAGTGAAAATTGTGAGTTAAAAGGAAAATGAATGTTTGGTCAAAGGAAAATGCACTCTTTTTTTTTTTTTTTGAAAATGACTTCTCCTACCAACATCACAGTACACCACCACCACCCCGCCGTCACCACCATCACTACCACTACCACTACCACTACCACTACCACTACCACTACCACCAACACTCCACCATCACAACTTATTATTATTATTGTTGTTGTTGTTGTTATTGTTATATAACAAATAACAAAACCACCACCACACTACAACCACTACCAACACCATGCCACCGCCACCACCACCACCATTTATATTATTATTATAAATCTTATTATATTCTAAACAAAACAATTAGAGCATCAATAGTAATTCTACTGGTATGGATGCTCTTAAAATGACTCTATTACATTGTTGTATATGTTCATAGCCTCCACTAAGGCTCAAACTCATGACCTCCCACATAAGGAAAACCACTACATGCCATTTAAGCACAAGGTACTTGGCAACTCTTAAAATGTTTAATTACACATTTTTGTTCATTATTCAAAAAATAAACCAAATATACCAAGACAGTTTTCTGGAATACAACCAAACGCTGGTAGTATGTCAATGAGTCAGGCGGATCAGAGTGGGTTACATCCATCACCTCGACCCACTTTATACTTTCTCCATCCCCTCCTACCCACAATCCTATCGAGTGGACTTTTTCAAAATTCACCATCACCCCACCGGGTGCGGCTGCCCACTACGGGTACTCATAACTAATTATCTTATTAAAAAAACTTAAAATAATATTTAAATTACTTACACATAATAAAATAATAAAATTCACTAGTTATATTAAAGCACAAATAATAAAAATATTTAAATATAATAACTAAATATTTAAATTTTTAAAAATAAATTTATTAGTTTAACAATAAAAATAGTAAAAAGTTAGTAAAAGTTTGATCTAGAAATTTTTATAATTAACTACACACTAGTACTTATTTTACTCTCTCTCTCTCTCTCTCTCTCTCTCTCTCTCTATATATATATATATATATATATATATATATATATATATATATATATATATATATATATAAACATAATAAATTTGAATGAAGGTTATACCCTCATTTATGTCCATTTTTTCCGTTAAGTTTTTTTTTTGTACATTATGCTATAAAAGTTGTACTACATAATATTTTGGACAAATATACCCCTACCGTTATAACTTCCGTTATCTTTTCCACTATTGTTACTATGCACATGCATCCACCATATATTTTCTTATCTTTTTCAATAATAATAATAATAATATACACATTAAATATTAGAGTTATATGTTAATTATTTTTTAAAATATAAATATCCAATTTATAAAAATATTTTGCATTATTATTATTATTATTATTATTATTTACTATATTAAAATTTAAATAAATTTAAAATTTTAATAAAAAGTACTAATATTGGGCACCTATATTTTGCGCATTGCGCATAAGAAAAACTAGTATGTATGTGTATATATATATATACACACACACACACACACACACGGTAGGTCGAGTGTGATGACATACTAACTCAAACTAGTATGTATGTGTGTATACATATATATACACACACACACACACACATGGTAGGTCGAGTGTGATGACATACTAACTCTAACTAAGAACGTTAATAGAAAGCTCTTACAGAGAGTCAAACTTGAGATATTGTGATTACCAACTCAATTGTCTAACCAACTTCGAAGTCTTGAATTGGTGGCCTCCACTTTGTATTATATTGTATTTAAGAAAGAGTACAATATCTTTTACTCTTGGTTTCACCGTGCCTAAAAGTAAAATGCATTTTTCAGACACCAAATTAAAGTGGAAAGTATGCAAAATTTTCGCACTATATTTATAGTTTGTTTTTGTTTGTTGTTGAAATACTCAAACTTAATCCACCAGCTAAATTTAATCGTGTGACCAATGCATTGAATCTTTTATTATTTGACGTGATAATATATAAAGTGCCAGTATCACCTCAATTGAGACTCGAACTCATGTTTTCCTATATGGGAGAGCCACTACTCTGTTATCTGAGCACAAAATGTTTGATTGGTAAGTAATCATTAATTTGATTTAAATACATAGAGTAGTAATAACTTTTTCCTTTGGTTTATTCATAGTTTCATACAATGCATAAACTGAAAAATGAAAAAGTTGTGGGTTAAAGAACAACAAAGGCGCAACAATAATTTCGAAAAAAAAAAAAAAAAAAAAGGCGCCACAATAAGACGCATCTTTTCTGCATCACTCAACAAGGGAATTTGTACCATATTGAACCACGTGCTTTTATTCTTTCTTTTCCATTATATTTCCCTACCTAGTTGGCTAGTTTGTACCCACACAATCAAAGATTAATAAATAATTTGCATATATTGTCAGTACACTATATAGTGGGGATTTATTTATTTGCCCCTTTGGTGGGAGAGATTTTGTCACTTTCCGGAGCTGGTTATTACTAGTTAATAATCAGTCCTTTACATTTGAAAATTTTGAGCGAATAAACTACGGCAAAGGGACAAAAATCTTGTGATCAATAAGCATAATTGTGACTCTTTTAAATAAGAGATAAGTATTGACTCTTTATGTTTTAATAAATTGATAAAGTATATATATGAATGGATAGATATTACAAGAGTCAGTACTAAAAAAAACCAAGCATACACCAATGCAGCAAATATTCATCTACAGTTTTCTATTTTTTAGAAATATATTTTATTTAATACTTAAACAAAAATGGCACGTTTGGTTCGCGCAGAATAGGTCTGGAATGGAATAGCATTCCCAGGCCTATTCCGCTGTTTGGTAAAACTTTCTATTCCCAGGAACATTGTTCCTGGGAATGACCTATTCCCCTTGCAAGGGGAATAGAGATTCCTAGGGCCCCTCTAGGTATTAGGCTATTCCCGAGTCCTCAAGAATAGCCTAATGTTGTTATTTCTAATTTTACCCCTTGACGCGTTTTGGAGAAAGATCTTCATTTTCCCAAAACGCTCCTATATTATTAGAAAAAAAAAACTTGTAACTAAGAACAATTAAGGTTACTTAAATGAATGAGCTTTTGGCTCTTTAAGGCTTCCTCATCCTGTTGTTAATTTTAAAAGAGAAGCAATGCTTCTCTTATATAGAGGAGCGAGCTCAAATGAGCTCCTCTTCATAAGTTACCAATGTGGGATCAAAAATTCTAATTTCTATTTTAAAAAATTATTATATATATAATTTTTTTTAATTTGTATTATTATTATTATTATTATTATTCCTTTTTTCTTATTATTGTTATTAATATTATTATAATTTTTATTTTATTATTACATAATAATAATAATAATATTAATAATAACATGAATGTCCTTATTATTATTATTATTGTTATTATTATTATTATTATTATTATTATTATTATTATTATTATTATTATTACATATTTTATGAGGGTATTTATGTATAATAATAATAATAATAATAATAATAATAAATATAAATTTTGTACAAGGGCATTTATGTCTTTTAAATATATATTACATTTCTATTCCTTTAACCAATCAAACGCTGGAATACAATTTTCAAGTCTATTCCTTCCGCGAACCAAACACTAGAATACAATTCATATTCTATTCCTTACCTATTCCATTCCTTATGGAATAGTATTCCTATTCCCTTCAAATTCATTCCGTGAACCAAACGTGCTGAAAGAGTACGTGTGCATATGGGATCTATAGATATATTATAAAAACAATACAAATTTTAGTCTTTAATGGAAAATTAAAAAAAAATACTAATGACAAACAGTGCGTGAATTATGAAATTTGATAAGACTATTAGCAATTTAATTAATTTGTCTCTCTGTAAACATGTATAAAAAGTTAAGTTGTTGAATATGTTATTGGACGGAAGCTTTGAGGGTCGGGTCCAACATCCTGTCATTAAAACCTGTGAAGTGAGATAATAGCATTTTTATTGTAACAATACATCCCAGCCGCACCAAAAAAATAAAAAAAAAAAAAAAATCCAATATGATATCTAGTTAAATGTTGTTAATTAATGTAATTATGCTATTAGCTTGGGAATTTTGACAAGCTAAATGAATCATTATGTCAAAAGTGCTTTAGAAATCGATTTTATAATACTTATTTGGTCAAGGTTTTTACAATATTTACACAGTTATAAAGTTGTTTTAATTACACCACATTATAAAGAGAGTTCATGAAAGAGACACAGTGGATCAAACTTTTCTTGTAATTTTCATCTTATATTATTGAGTTTGACATTTTTAATTTTTTATTGGACCAAATTTCTTTATGATTGAGACACGTCGACGAGTCTTATTTGATCAATTGTTGTCAATTTTTACTTGAGAAGCTATGTTTAGGTTTTATTTGTGTCAATAATGTTGATTATATTGGCACCATAGTCACAAGATATTTGTGGTTCAGATGGGAAATTAAAGCACGCTGATTTATTAGTGAAAGGAATTGCCGACAATATATGAGGGGATGCATGTTTGACAATTAAGGATTTAAGTTATGTAGCTACAATTCAATCAGCTACTATACATACCTCTTTCAGGGTGAGAATGAAAGTTTAGGGACAAAAAAAATATTAAATAATAATGCTATTTTTTGCCACTCTTTGATGATTGGACAATTTATAGCAAGTAGTGATGTCAATCTTAACCTTGAATTGCTTGATCCAATAAGTTCAAAAAAAAATTTAAGATTAGTACAATATCGTTAAAAAATAAGCTCGAAATCGATAACTCTAGTGACGCAAACGGACTAGCCCGAAGTTTAGTGGAGTAGCTCGACAACTTGAGCCACTTAAAATTATATATTCTTTGTTTCACAAGTGATGTGGAACAAAATATACAAGTAATTTATATGTAAACTCATCTTTTGTAATTTTTACTAAATTTGTAAATAAAATTTTAAATTTATTACAAAATAAAATATTTCTTATAAAATACTTATTATTGAGCATTCTTTAAATATATTAGAACTAATATAAATTTATAATTCATTTCATTTTCTACAATCAACCTGATTGGATTAAAGACAAAACTACAAACATTTATTTTTAGATTAGCATTTTTACAAAATTACAAACATTCATTTTAGTGACAATTATAATCAATCTCTCATATATTATCTTGAATTCATAAACTTTGAATTACCGATTTAAATAAACAAATTCAACATTCAATTACATATGCATGGACATATCCTATATAATACTGCATTGATATACTTTGAAATATTTATTTAAAAATAAAAATTGGACATTACCTCATTCGCGCAATATACGTGAAAGACTGGTATTAGTATAAATGCGCTAATTTATTAAATGCGAAAGTTTAGAATCTAATTTGAAAATGTCAAAAGTTTTAGTTGAACTCGCCACAAAAGTTCAACTGCCCGAGATTTTAGGATTAGGGTAAAAAATTTTAAACCCAACATAGGAAAAAATTGATTAGCCCGAATCGATAACCCCCGATAGCTTGATAGAGCTAGACCAAAATCAAACATACTGGTTCGATTGACATCTCTAATAGAAAGTCGAGATTTAAAAAAAAATATTTTAAAAAAAAACTATCAATACGAAACTAGCCACATTAAGGAAAGACAAAAATTGGGGTGGGATTTATAGGAGTAGGAAGTATTGCCCTAAATAAAAATTAGTATAATGATGATAACTTAATGCTATTCAATTTTAATTAGGAGATGAAGATCAAAACATCTTTTGATTAAACCTAAGATCGAATTGAAGAAAAGCTAGCCTACCATGGGGACAGATGGAACTTTGACGCGACAATCCAACACATGTTTTTATAATATTACAATGTTTAAGGTATACCAACATTTCAATTCAAATTCTTTAGCCCGTCCCTAAAGAGTATTCTAAAAAAATTGATATAATAAGTTAATATAATTATCTCAACAAGAATTTATTCTGAATTCAGTTCTTAATTATAATAATGATGTTTTCATATTTGCTACTCGATTAATAATTTGATTACATTTTGTCATTGATTTTAATGATAGTTATGAATTTAATCGTTTATTTTCAATTTCTTTTTTTTTTTTTTTGTAAAATTCGAGAAATAAAAAGTAAAATACTATTTTGCTAACAATCAAAGCTTCAAAGTTGATGTTTATCAATCATCTATCATATCAACTTTGTTCTGCCAAGTGCCAACTAGATCCAAGTATTCTGTTCAATATTTAAATCTTTTCTAAACTATCTAAATGCATTAAACATTTAAAAGTAGCTTTAAATTAAAGTAAGAATTGGTAATAAAGAAAATCTATTCGAATATAGTAATTTTTTTTTTAAACTCCCAAATCGACTTTATAGAGATGAAACAAAATTGATAACATATGACTAAATTTGGACTGCCATTAAAGTTACGGGAAAAATGTGCTCAAATTTTTAGTTAAGAACTAAACCTAAACATACACTACAATCAAAAACTAATTATGAAATTATTTATAAGAGAATATATGATTGATTCCTCCCCCAATATTTTTCAAAGGAATAGAAAAGAGTTTTGAATTTTTTTTTCCTATGCAACCTAAAGTTACTTTATATTATACAATGGGTAAATCCTGCATTGTGACATTAGTGGGCAAATAACCACAAGAAGAGAAATCAGTTTAGATTGTTCATAGTTGATCGGCTCAAACCAAGAACACCAATAGACTACTCCTACTAGAAGTTGAACTTATAATTTTAGAGTTACCAAGTCAACTATGTGATTAACTTGGTTGGAGTTGCCCGCGTTTTTCATTATATATGAAACTAATAATTGGTTCCATTTCGGAAGTTATGTTCAATAAGATCATCGCTGTTTTTTAAATATATATATTTTATTTTTATTTAATAGAGTTTGACTATATTACAGGTACAACTAGTAAAAATTTTGTTCACTGATGAGTCTTAAAAAATTTAGAACAACGGAGTTCATGTAATATATAATGATGAATTGATGATATAATTTCATGTATATATATAATGAAATCAATGTAAATATATAAGCTAAGATAATAAAGAAGTTAGGACGGGTATAACCGGACGCGATTCGAAGCATATGGCCATATGGGTTAGACAATTTGAGACATATGGGTATGCACTAATTGAGGATGGAATCTTTCTCCAAGTAATCCTTCCCCCCTTTGGACCACAACACATGATAATGTCCCTTCTTAATCAACACTAATACTTTAGTGTTGTTAACATGATTAATCAGGTTGACGGTTGAAGCTTTTCTTTTTTCTACTTTTTAGGTTGTCATGATTATGGATAATCTAAGTGCGTCGTTAGCCGGTATTTGGTGTATTTTATTTTATTTTATTTATATGTATGTGTATGTTGTGATAGTTTGTTTGGTGATGAATAAAATTCACATTCATTATCTGAAGGTATTTATTAGATAAATTTTGTCTTGTCACCCTAGTTGGTAAAGTGAGTAAACCAGCAGAGATTGTCTATAGTTACGTTAACGGACTCAAATTAAGAAGACTAATAGACCATACCCAGTTGTAATAATTTGTATAGCTAGTTGTGTGGATTATATATATAAACAACCTATGTAAGTGGGATAATTTAAATTAAAAAGTTGATGGTGTTTGATAAAAGGCTTGAGCAGATGAGAGAATCCAATAATAATCCTCCCCCATCCAGACCAGCTAAACAAGCACATGAAAAATGGTATTCCCTTTCGACCCTACCACATGCCTTAACCTGTTGGGGAGACGTATCGAGACCGTTTAAATGTTCATGATTGACATTGTACATACTGATCAATATAATTTGATTATAGATTTTTTTTTAATTTTTTTTTTTTAAATTCTGGCGAATTGAAATTATTTGTATGTAGTTTGAAGTTGTAGCAGGACAAAGCAAGGTATCATCACATCGTCTGAACTTTGATCTGAATAAGGTGAATTCCCACATGTTACATGCGTGCTTCAAGAGCAGGATGATGGTCACTGTCAAACATATCTCATCCTATCCTTGATAGATTCATTATATTATCAACTTGAAAGACAGACAGAGATTTGGTGTTCAGTAATACTTCACGTACCTTTTGTGGCACAATCCATCTTCTTTAGCTTCCCAGCCCAGTCAACCCAGGGATGTTTGTCCGGCCAGATAGATCAGATAAGCTCATCAGATTCTAGCTTGTGGGTGTCATGTGCCAAAACCATCTCCCACCACGTCTGCCCTCTCACCATTCACCAGTGTCTTCCACCACATCTATATTTTAATTTGAGTCACCCTTGTATGAAACTGTCTCATGAATCATGATCTTAATTCATAGACGGGTCAAATTTAATGATATGATAGTTGTTTGTTACTTATGATAAAAATCATAATACCTATTACAGAAAATTTAATACCAATTTGATATATATATATATATATATATATATATATATATATATATATATATATATAAAGTTTATCTATTTCTATATGTGATATTGTGATCATATTTATGGTAAAATGATAATTACAAATGATATAAGATACTTACAGATTCTAATGTAAATATTGTAATTAAAATATTTTCATATTCTATATATGTAGTTGGCACATTCGGTATCTACCATTGATAATTTATGTAGTTGTAGCTATCATATTATCTGTCAGATTATCAAGTTATTTATTTATATGTACAGAAATTATTAATTGTAGGTACAGAATGTGTTAACGGAAGGTATATAATTTTTGTATCAGGGTTCACAATAAAATATGAACCCTGATCTTTGATATAACAAGTGCATACAACATATTTTAGAATATTTCTTTAAGGTTTCTTGAAAACCACTTGTATAATGATGCTGAGAACATGCCAAACCTAGAAAATAAACATCAGAGAACACGAGCATTAGATATTAAAATATAATGATTGAGCTGAAGTTCATTGATACTGGACATGAACCAGGCCATAATAATATCAAGGATAATAGCAGGCCAATGCTTTTATATGTGCAAACAATAATTAAACAAAATAAAGTCAAATTAGGCAGTTATTAAAAACTCTCAATCACCACCTAACGTTGTTTATTAGCACTAACCTATGGAAAACCGAAAACAACATTGCAAAAATTCTTATGATAATGAATGCGTTTAATTTAATTTGAAGCATCATCTGTTCTGGTGATATGACTTTCCTATTTTCATATATAATTAAATATACTAATTATATATGTCATGCATGATCTAGTGAGAATTGAAGGAGTCCAATTTTTTATCATTTTATTTTATTTTTTGAAGGAGTCCAAATTTAATATGCATAAAGTAGATCAAGTGACAACTTAATTAAACATTATGCTTCCCAAGAATGCACGAGAGCATTAATCAAGCTTAAATATAATAATTATATTTTGCAAGTTTCTATGGTATGCATTATTCTTCAAAGATAAAATGTGTATTTGAACATATAATTTGTGCTAACTACCATGTAATGTGATGACATCTCAGCTATCATTCTATATGAGTGGTCATAGGTTAATAGGTTCGAGCTCCGATGGTGTGTGCTTAGATTTTTTAGACTGAAAGTGCTTGAGAAAATATAGAATATATGTTACCTTATAAAGAATCATGAGTATTTATATAAAAAAAAAAAACAAGAAATAGACGGGTAAATTTTATTTATTTTTTATTTTATTTATTTTTTATTTATAACATATGCCAAATAATGATCTTTCAGTATACAAAAAATAAACATTTATTCATAGTTCATTGCAATATGAACCATGCATAGCCCATAATATAACTTGTTGCATTCTTAATAATTTTTAATATAGTATTCAAACACACAATTTTTCAAATTTACAAATTTGCTACAAATTCAAACAGGGAAAGCTAAAGCCTTCTGCTACGTTTCAAACTGTACTCTAAAATTATTTCTTCGAAAAAGTTTCAAAATTTAATTCAACCCCTCCTCCTTGTAGAATTTTTGCTTGCTAAGGACCAACAAGAGCGACTCATCTGGAAAGATCAACCAGATATGAAACAATTAGAAAAAAAAAAAAGTATTTTGTAAATAACTTACATTTTAATGTGACATTATTAGCAACTCTATAGAATGTAATTAAGCAACCAGCTTGGTTGGCGTGAGTGGCTCGGCACTCTTGTCCCTTAAGAGGAGGTCGGGAGTTCGATCCCTCCTTCCCCCTGTATGGAGAAACCAATATGGCCAGCACTTTGCCCCTTAATTGGGCCGGTCCGATGCGAGCGTGGATTAGTCTCACGAGTATGGAGGACACCTCGTGGACATTCCAAAAAAAAATAGAATGTAATTAAGCAAAACTATAGAGTGTATGCATTTGTTGATAAATCTTAAAGACTAAACACAAAGGTAAACCATAAATACGCACTATAAACTCCTAAACAGTAAAAAGTGAATCCTTAAACTAAATTGTAAATTCTAAAATGTGAACCCTAAGTGCAATTAATGCATGATATCGTTTGGTGTATTTTATATTATTGTTATATCTACTTTATATTGTTGCTAGGGCCTAGGTGCACTCTATAGATAAAACATAAATACTAAACTCTAAAATGATCATCTAAACCAAATTTTTTTTAAAAAAAAAACCATAAACCAAACAATAAACTCTCCCTAAGTGCAATTAATGATATCGTTAGATGGACTTTATACTATTAATGTATGTACTTTATATTGTTGCTAAATACAAAAGTAAACCATAACTAATAAATTCAAAGTAAACTTTTAGGTTTTTTTTTTTTTATTTTTTTATTTTTTTTTAAAAAAAGACAAAAACCTAAGCCCTAAACCAAACCATAAGCTCTCAAAAGTGCACTACATATTATAATTTAATTTGCTTAAATAAAACTTGGTCCCTCAGTGCATTGGCCTACATATTGTTAGGATTCGAACTTTGCATCTGCTAATAAAACAAATCTTATAAATTTATTTTGAATTAATTGACCAATTAAGTTGTGTCCCAATAGCTTAATTAACTTTTTCTTTTCTCTCATTTTTTTGTGTTGTTTTTAACTAAGTATGATGCTCATTTTTTCAAAAAAAAAAAAAAGAAAAAAAAGAAGTATGATGCTCATTATTGTTAGTTTGTCATTATAACTAACATTTAAATATGATGAGCATGGCAGATGCATAATAAGGCCAAAAGATGTAATCCGCTCTTTAACTCATAGCCGTGGCAATTTCGACGTATCTTATAATTATATTGTTTCTTATTTCTCGATCATATAGTAAAAGAACTAGAAGGCATGGGTGCATGTTTTTAGTGGGCCGGGGAAATACATACAAGCAAAATAATTTTTTAATTTAATTCTTTATTTAAGTTGAATACGATAAGGACTATAATAGTTTAATAGGTAAATCCGTCAATAATTATAAATTTTTAAATCACTAATACAAATCAACAATAATTATGTTACACATGCATCATCCTATGTAACGACAAATAAAAAGATAAGCTGTATGTATATTCTTATAGTGAGTACTATCAGTATATCTTGTATCTAATTCACCAAATATAATAATATAAGATTCTTAATAAATGTTAATTATGCTTGCAATGTGACGACGTAGCATCAATCAAAAGAAAAATAAATATATATCACGCTAGCTTAAACTTGAAGAACATTTTATGTTTGAGTTTTTCTCAAAATCTGAAATAAATTGAATATAAAAATTTTTCAAAAAAAGGTGAGGTGATTTCGTAAAGGTTTAATCCAAGGCGTGCGATTCACACTTTCTTTAAAACTGATTCCCTTTCTTTTTATGGGTGCTAAGAGTATTAAAGTGTCAATTTCTTAAGACACAATGAATTACAATAGTATATTTAAACACTCAAATGTAGTGCTTTCAACAAACTAGAACAAAGGTGAACATACACTTCGTCCAATCACTTCTAAAATTTGAGGAAGTGTTGGCAGAGTTTGTAGAGAGAGTATAGACCGCACGCAAGATAGAAAAAGAGAAATATCAATTTGTGTGTGTGTGTGAAATTAATAGCATTAATGTCACTTACTTTTGTAGCTTCCACACATGTGAAATTTTTCATACTCATCAGTCATCATCGATCATTTCTAGGGGTGTGCATTCGGTTAACCGAACTGTTTTAATCGAACCGAATTAATCGTAATTTTAAAACCTTTAACCGTTAATAATAATAATAATAATAATAATAATAATAATAATAATAAAGAAGAAAAAGAAAATATGAGTCATTTAAACATATCGATCAATACATTTTTATAGTGAATAATATTATACCCTACACACTTTTACTTTTTATTAAATTTTATACTCTCCACTAACATGGTACACCTCGATTTATCCAAGGAAAAAAAAAGTGAACAACAAAATTTTCCCTTTTCTTTCTTAGCTGTATTTTACACCACTAAAATAAGTATTTTTTTTTTTTGAAATAATCAAACTAATCAGTCAACTGCGAAAGTTATATTAATTGGCATTGGGAGTGGAGTTGAATGCGAACAAATTCATTTGCATGTGCAGTAAAGATTATGGTTTAATGAATTGATTAATTAATTGCATGTGCAGTGCACATTCAAAGAGTCATAAGTGCCCGCAGGCTGTAAAACCATTAAAGAAAGGGAATTGAAGGCATAGGAAAACGAACACATGGCGAATACAAACTTGGCGGCCAAACCCAAATTAAAGTCAAACGAGGAACCACTTCATGAATGTTTGTTTATACATTTGTTGTTCTCTTCTACAATATCACCCTAGAAAACTTGCATGTGCACGAGTCGGCTGGCTGCAGGCTGAATAAAATAGTAAGACATGCAAAAATCAAATCAAATTAATTTTAATATATAATAATTAATATTTACAAAAGCGCTTATGGTTGATTTTGTTATGACCAAACACTTATTATATGTCAGAAGTTATAACTAGTAATAAATGTGTAACTTTATTTCCTTATATGTACGTAGTAACTATTACATGATTTGATGACAAAATGTTGAACTCAGCCTCTCCAATCAAATTAACGTTCAACTGATTTTTTTTGGATACATCATAAAAGGCCTAAGAAAAAGTTAACTTTTAATAGTTTTTGAGTCATTCAATTCTTTGCATCTACTTATGGGTCTTCTAAAATACTTAGGCTGACTTTGGTTAAACATTAGAATGAGAATAGGAATGGTAATGAGAATTAAATACTTGATAATGGTAATAAGTAATTTAAGTACGAGGAGTCACTTTGTTTGATAGTAAATAGGAATTCGAATAAAAATAAATAATTAATTAATTAAAAAAAATAAATACATATATAATACATACACACACACAATGTACTCCTTTTATCTGATTCCATTCTTCAAATTAAAGTTGAGGAGTAAAATGGTAGTGGGTTCTGCAATTACTAAAGGATTTGATTCCAATATTAGTAAGATAACAAAATAGGCAAACAAAGACGGCAATATAATGTGTATAAAAACCCATAGTAAGGTGCTAAAGTCCCTTTAGTTACGGATTAACTAAAAATGACTAATTTGTCTATGCATCGATTTCTCTTGTGTAATGTATGCCCTCACATAAATGATCCAACCCTAACTAGATAATTGCCACCAACTCCATTTCCACTGCAGCGCAGCTTAATTGATAATTGTTAGCTATAAGGACACCTTGAGCAAGCTCCAAAGTTACTGTCCATCCTTCCTAATTTACCATTGCATATATCTTTAATTTGATTTTACTGGCACCATCTATATTTAGCGTTCAAAAATCTTAATAAATTTGTTTGACTTTATTTTCTCATTATTAAATATATAGTTCAATTTCCAAGTATCCATAAGTGATCAGAAATTGAGACTTTTCGATTTGAAACACGGTTGTCGGTCACTTTTGAAATACACAAATTGGATGCCTTTTAAAACATTTGACTGGTTAAATTACTGATGTCTACTCTAATTTTTTTTTTTTTAATTACTGATGGTTGAATTTTCTTTTAAATAAAAAAAAGGTTATGATTGCTGAAAGATTCAGGGCAAAAGTTTTAACCTTTTAATTCTGTCAAACTTCCACAAAAATATTAGGGTGCGTTGAAAATCAATTTTCAGGTTTTCAATTTTTGGTAAAGAGTGTAAAATGTGAGTCGAAGGAAAATAATTTTTTAGTCAAAGAAAAATGCTCTTATTTTCTTGAAAAATGACTTTCCTTCTTTTTAGGGGAAGCTATCTATTTTCCAATTTCTACACCACCACATCACCACACTACCGTTGCCACTACCATCACACCACCAATGCAAAACCACCACCACCACAACTACCGCCTATCACTACCACAATCCCCACGTACCACCGCCGCACCACAATACCACCACCACTACAACACCAATACCAACACCGCCGCCACTCCCACCACCAACACTCTATCACCGTTGACGTTGCCGCTGCCGCCGCCACCACCACCACCATACCACCACAACTTATTATTATTATTATTATTATTATTATTATTATATTAAAAATACATTATTTCTATACCTAAAGTACATTAATTAAAAGTGCATGATTTTTTATATATTATCAAATAATATACATTCAGTATACAAATAATTCACTTTTTAGTATATTAAAAATGTATATTGCATTCATGGTCCACACAATAATTTGTCATTTCAAGCGAAAAATTCAGCGTTGTGTGGACCATTTCAAAAAGTACATTTTTAATATACTAAAAGTGCATTATTCGTGTACTAAATGTACATTATACAAAATAATGTACTTTCAATACTCAAATAATGTACTTTTCCTAAATGATATACTAAAAGTACATTATTTTTGTACTAAATGTACATTATTTGATGATATGATTCATACAATTTTGTGGATCATGGCCCACATAATAAGCATCTCTTAACTTTGACAACGTAAATTCCACCTTATTCATGACATTAGATAACTATTGTTGAAATAATATAAATGAAATCTTTTTTCTCCGACGAAATAGGAGTTCTTGATAAATAACTCAAATTGTTACTGTGAAATTCATTATAACTCCAACCCTATATGTAAAATTACATATTGGTTTGCCCTCATGAGCAACTTAGTTGGTCACCGAGATGAAATTTGAAAAGAAAGACTAGGGATCGAATCTCAGTAATAGTGTGAGCCTCTGTGATTTACATCCTTCAAGATGGTCTGTCGGACTATTGAGGTGGGGATTCAACCTTTCGAAAAAAAATTACATATATATTGACTATGTCGGGCCTTTGGAGTGATGATTCAACCTTTTGGAAAGAAAATTACATATTGACTTAAAAAATTTCTCTCCAGTATTCTAACTGTACTTTTTTTTTACTGCCTAATCATGGTGCGTGCCATCATCATAAACTTTAATGATTGTACTATTGAGCTTAATTATCTCATGTAATTAACAAGAATCTCACACTTTAGTTTAGTACTATATATGTCGAA
The DNA here is from genome assembly GCF_003576645.1 of Ipomoea triloba. Classification (NCBI taxonomy): domain Eukaryota; kingdom Viridiplantae; phylum Streptophyta; class Magnoliopsida; order Solanales; family Convolvulaceae; genus Ipomoea; species Ipomoea triloba. The sequence continues at coordinate 9,908,227 of NC_044924.1, read as the reverse complement.
CATATTTGTCACCACACCATCCACTTTTAATTCGATCCGGCAGCTAGATTTGCTGGATACCTGAATTATAGCCGCTTCATTTGGTCTACCACACAAATTAAAAACAATCATAAAGTATTACTGTACATGTTCAAAGGCATCCCACTTCCCACACATAATATGATATTGTCATGTTGCACCACTCAAACTAAGCCCATATACATGCATGCATCCATAGCTGAAAACCAAATTGATACATCACCCAATATATAGATTAGTAGCCTTTTTGTTGTTCCATTCAATGAACTAAACCTACACATACATTATATTCAATTCATTACTTAAAAAATCTCGATAGAGCACGACAGTACAATTAAAATCATCACATGCATGTTGGTCACTATGGGGTCTCAAACTCCCCACTCGTCATTGGAACAATGACTCCTGCATGAGGTTAGCATGTATACATGTTTTAATGACTCTAAACTGTCGGTTGACATGAGTAGAGTATGCTAGATACACAAGAAAAAAATCTCCTATGTGAGAGATAAGTGAGTTTGCTTCAAAGGAGAATTGTATGAGCTGAATTCCTTAGAAACTTTCGTAGAACCAGTCAAGGTGTTTCACACCTAAAACGGACACACACATGAGAACTGAACAAAGGTTTGGAGGATCTTGTGTAAAATATATATCAATAATGTTTACACAACAGACAATATAGTTTAAAGACATGATCGACATTATACTAGACAACAGATAAAGTAAATATATCTTTAAAATGGAGGGATCTAAGAGTAACATCTACTTATATTATGCAAGGATTGTTCGTTGGACACTGTTGTGTCATTTTTCTAGTCCCAAAAATAAATTTTCAATCATGTGGAGGTTTGTTATAAAAAAAATGAATAAAATTAAACTGATATTTTAAGTGGCCATTTTGAAGTGTTAATTAATTAGGGTGCACTTTTAATTTGGGTAAGGTCAAAGTGGATTCAAATTATCATAATTGAAAGTCTGGATTTGATATATTACACCCAAAATGAATAATGATGAAAGAGAATTTGTTTCTTAAAGTATACCATTAAGTTTGGGAAGACTTTTAAATAGTTTTTGCCCACCTTTAGTTTAAGTTCGTTGTATGGTTTATTTGAATCTCGAACAAATCCTAGTAATATATATATCATGCCGAAAATTTGACAGTTAAACACTTCTAACACCTTCGAGAATGAGTGAATTATTAGGTTTAAGAAAAGTGTATACTATACACACCCTTATATTTTTCATGTTATTATGATGGTTAGAATTTTTGAGAATATGATTTTGAATTGAAACTCCCTACCACCTCACAAATAGCTTAGTGCTTGCTCCATCAGTATCACCAATCAACACAAATGGACAACTTTGCTCTCCCGATGGATCTCAACTTGCAGATGATGAAGAAGAAAAACGGAATATAATTTCCCCAACTCTATCTGCTATATTCTACATTCTTATCCAACTTCAATACAGAAGATATAGGATGGAGTGACAATCAGCCCAATCAGTCCATCACTACAAACCAATATAATACAGAATTATTATTGTAAAAATAAAAAGATCCATTTAAACACCACCACATATTACATATAGCATCTTGATGTTCCCATCCCTCAGTCCAATCACAAGCAAAAACAATATGGCGCGTAGGACAGCAATAAAAAGTTTTGTAATAGGGTTACTCTAAGTTGGATCATAGTGATGGATGTAACAGGTAAACATGTCATATGATCAGTGGAAGAGAAGAAAGATTTCATATAAATACACGCCACACAACTACACTGCACTGATGACAAAACTTGAAAACCTACTATGAAGTTTGAAAAAGAGGAGCTGGTAAAAGTCTCCATCACCTTTAAGAATATATATATATATATATATATATATATATAAGAGTTAATACCTAATTTAGTTCTTAGTTATAGTAGTTTTTCTCAATGTAGTTCTAAACAAGTTTTTTGTGTTTAATTACGTCGTTATAGCTAGACTTTGATAATTTTATCCAATTGAGTCATCGACAGTTAGAGTCAAGGACTAAATTGAGAAAATTCACTATAGTCAAAGATTAAATTAGGTAAAATCACTATAGTTTAAGACTAACTTGGATAAAATTACTATATTAGAGGACTAAATTAAGTATTGATAGAGGCGAAATTATCAAACTATCTTAACAGATGATTCAATTGAGTAAAACAATCAAAGTCAAAGACCTAATTAAGTATAAAAATCATTTAAGATTAAATTAAGAAAAATCACTATAGTCGAAGACTAAATGGAGTATTATTATAGTTTATCAGCATGTGATTGTGCAATAATTTAATCCTACTCGACAGCCCATCAACGTAACATTAATGGCCCCATCATCATTTTCATACAATCAATCAAGTTTGTAATGATAAAGGTGAGAAAAATGCGGATTCAATTGTGTTCTCTGTTGATAAGCATGTCATTTTAATTAATTAATTAATGGCATTCCTTAATTATCGAAGAAGTTTGGGGATGTCATGGATTCCAATATATGTAGACTGCCGTAGTTTTTGACTTGTACAACTTTTCAAGTAACTATAGGTTAATTTCACAAGGTAACATCAGGCAGGGACCCTCAGAGCAGTCTGCCGGCTGTATGTTTGTGGTGCTTAATCAGTTGTTATTAATCATTATATTGTGGATCAGAATTCACAGGACACTATTCAACATACGAAATTTGATTTCATAAGATACAAAATTCATAATATATAGAATTATATAACCGAGGACATAATGCACATAATTTATGTCCATAATGCACAGAATTCATGTTCATAATGTGTATATGTATTAAGTTAAATGTTTATGTGTTCTTAGCTATATAATTTTGTGTATCATAAACATGAATTCTGTACTTTATGAAGTCAAATTTTGTATATTAGACCAGGGTCCACGATATAAATTACTAGTTGTTAACTTGTTATATGGTGGATCATGGTCTATAGACCACACTGAAATGTGTAAATCACGAATCATGAGTGTCATTTTATTTATCAGTATTGTAAATTAATGGTTTATCAAGTTATATATATGTATATTGTCAAATAAAATTGTAGTAGGCCATATTAAAATGATATTTTAGTGTGGTTATAATGAAATTAGTGCGTGAAAAATAAAACAAAAAATAGAGTTCATGCAATAACCTAATGTAATTGTCAAATGAACTTGTGTTGGGATTGCGACTTAGAGGGTCGAGTTCAGCATCATGCCATCGAACTGTGACGATGTGGCTTACAATGGAAAGATGTGGTTAAATAATTAATGTCCACCAACTTATCGCCAATTCATTTTAAGAAGCTAAGGATATTACAACCAGATAACCAATTAAAAAACTCCGTGATTAAAAGTGCTTAACTTACAATATTGATAACTTATTGAAAAGTAAGCATAGTGTTGTGCTAAAATCCAGTAATACTTCAACATTATTATACACTAACAACTTGAAGTCGTACATTGTCAAATGAACTTGAAGTGTAAGCATTATTATGCAATAACAACTTGAAGTAAATATAGAATTTATGTAATAACGTGCCTTCTCAAATGAACCTAAAGTGTAAACTTTACTATAATGAAATTAGTATATGACATCGTCTTAATTCATGGTCCACGCTGTTACATGAATCATGGTGCACATTAAATTTTGTTGTGCTTAATGTTGTTGATTACATTGTAAGACAAGGACTCCTAGCTTCAATATTCATACAATGAAAACCCAGGTAATCAAGGGTTTGGATAATTGCAGATCAGACACGTTATAATCTTGTTGTTATCTGGTAAACCCCAAGGAAGCGAAACACTCTGGGTCCTGATGGGAAAAAATGTCAACAAACCACATCCATTCACTGTTGGGAATTCACAGTGCAAATATTTTCAATCTGTTTCATGGAGGGACTCATGTTTATTGTTTAATGTTGTGTTGTAGAGGCCATTGACGAATGATCACTTCCTTTAATTTGTGAACTAATGCATATAATGAGATAAATAATTAGTGTTCAATGTCTCATATATATGGGTATTATATATATGGGTCCTCCGACTATGTTGATTTTCCAAAATTAGTCCCCGATTTTTAATTTGGACAATTTAAGTCCCTTGACTTTCAAATTCTTTCCAATGTTAATCCTTTCGTCAAATTTTAGTTAAGTTAAGATCAAATGAAGGGGTAGAATTGTCCGTTTACCTATATAGTGTATTATTACTCGTATTTCTCATGTCCTATACGCTAAATATATGAATATAATTTCAGTCAAAGTGACTTTGACTGAGATTATATGACTTCGATTGAGACTTTTATTGAGATTATACATATATACAACGTATAGGACAGGAGAAATATGAGTAATAATACACTAAACAGGTGAACGGACAATTTTACTCCTTCATTTGACCTCAACTTAACCAAAATTTGACGAAAGGACCAACATTGGAAAGAATTTGAAAGTCAAGGGACCTATTGTCCAAATTAAAAGTCTGGGACTAATTTTGAAAAATCAACATAGTCGGAGGACCATTGCTGGAATTAACTCTTATGTATAGTTACATATATCATGTGCAATTACCAGACCCGCCAATATATGACATAATTGTATCTTGGATTCAAAGCGTACACATCTATACAATCCCACGATACTCTGTCACTGACTGCAAGTTTTAAGTGAGTCTTATCATCTACTAAATCAATATAAAGTTACAGGGACAAATTTGATTTCTTAATAATTAGTTATTTATTGTAATGTTATATATATATATATATATATATATATATATATATATATATATATA
>NC_044924.1:9777646-9902080 GCF_003576645.1 Ipomoea triloba | reverse complement strand
TATATATATATATATATATATATATATATATATATATATATATATATATATAAACGCATAGTATAATGATGCAAATGTAAGAGAATAGTTGTATGTAGATAATTGATGACACATAATATGATATCTACAGGTACAGAATATGTCAACTATAGATACAAAATAATTGCTAACATATACGGAGTAATATGATAGCTTCAGGTACAGAAATTGTCAACTACATATAAAAAATGTGTCAACTACAGATACAGTATCTGAAGGTTATTTTGGCACATCCCCAACATGAAGAAACAAAAATAATGCATTACATCCCTAAGAGTGAAGGCACTGCAACCCAACCCAGAATGCACCAAAATTGTTGGACCTTTTAACATAAACAGTTGTTGGGTTAAGGGACTATACCCTCACAAATATGGGCTTATTATTAGCAGTCCAAAATCCCTCCATTTGGGCTCACATAACTGTTTAAGTGGGCTGATCTAATCCATTTTAGGCCATGTATTCTTTCTTAAGGGTACTTTGCTACAGACAACCAGTATCAATTTCAATTAATTTATAAACTTGCACAGAGTAGTTTAATAAAAGAGTTAATTTCATTTTTGGTCCTAGATTTATATGTGGCAGTCCAGTTTTAGTCCCTTTTTAACAAAACATCCGAATTTGGTCATAGTATTATTGTAGCATAACCATTTTTGGTCCTCTATCAACAAAACAGTTGTAATGCTGTTAAATACAAAGACATTTCCGTCTTAAATTACATATTTTTTCAAAAAAAAATAAACATAAAAATATAGCAGGACTAAAATGTGGATGTTCTAATAAAAAAGGACCAAATGTGAATGTTCTAATAAAAAAATGATTAAAAGTGGACTGCGACCTATAAATTTATGACCAAAAATAGAATTAACTCTTTAATAAAATGAGAACTAATAGCACATCAGAGTCTTGGATAGTCCCCAAAAGTTTTGAAACCAGAATTCAATCATAAATTATTGAATGAATTTTATTCAATAATGATTGATTGTTGCATGGAGCATATGTATATTCACCCAACAATATTCAATGTTAATTCTGCATGGAGCATATATATATTCACCCAACAATATTCAATGTTAATTCAATACATTATACTCAAGAACAGCGGCAAATTAAATGCACAGATCAAGAAGCTATATATGTATTGTAAAGATTAATGGGAAATAATGTGTTCAAGTGTAGATCTTAAAGATGTATAAACAGCATTCCATCCAGCTTGAGTAGGGTGAATTATGTCCCAGAAAAACGCCGACGTGGGATCGCGGCACACTTTGTACATCGCCACCCCTTTCTCATCCACATCCCCGCATATGAATCCGCTCTTCACTCCCACACAACACGGTTTTAACGGACTCGAGAACTTCCTACTCCCTGCTAGCTTCAAACATTTAATAAGTAACCACGATGATAAAACATATGTTGATAGTACAGGCCCCACAGAATAGTGGAAGGGTAAATCAGAGTGACTCAACAGCACATTACAACAAAGATTAAGTCCACCACATTAGGTGTAACTTTCACAGTGAGAGTAAACCAGAGTGACTCAATGTCCCATTAAGTGGGAGGATCAGTCCCTCAATTGTTATACCATGGACTTGTGTTCATATTATATCGTGAATCTTGATATAAAATTTTTGTACATTCATTTAACACATTTTGTACCTAAAGTTAACAGTTTTTGTACCTGTAAATAAATAACTTGATAATTGCTAACACAAAATATGATAGCTACATGTACAAAAACTGTCAACTGCAAGTACAGAATGTGTCAACTAGAGATACAAAATCTGAATGTTATTTTTGGACCACAGTCTACAATCCCTGGTCCATGGTATAATTTGCATCAATCCCTGATATCACAAGAAGTCACCATATCAGGTGTAACTCTCATAATAAAAGTAAATGAGAGTGACTCAGCCGCGTATTAGATGGGAATACCACAAGAAGCCCACTACATTAGATGTAACTCTTCTCAAGATAAATCAGAGTGATTCAACAGTCCATTAGGTAAGAAAACCAGTTCCTAGTAACACAAGAAGCCCATCACATTGAAAGTAACTCTCACATTTCAACTGTCGGGTTTCATCCTATGTCATTGTCCAGGATCTGTCACTTTCACTGAGCTGCTTGGGCTACATAATATCTAATCTAATAATGCAGGGAATAATTAACTAAATGTTAGTTGAGGTATGACCTTGTTTTTTCTGGAGGATGTCGGAGAATGAGGTGAACATATCAAGAACCACGTACGAGGAAGCCTTGGTTTGTTTGTTCAGTTTGACGACGGCTTTGTGCAGCAGGCTGTTGTGGTAGTTGCACGCTAAACTCTCGCTGTCGTTGCAGTGTTTGAACGAAAACTTGGCGGTGTTTTGCGGGATGCATCCCAGTGGCCCCAGATTCGTCACCGCTATCCTCTTCGCTCCTAATCCTCGGATGCGCTTTAAGTCCGCCACTAATTGATTCATCAAACGACCCGTGAACGCCGGCAAACCCTGTTAGTTAGTGCAAACATCATCGTACATACGTACCATGATGCAAAACCTATTAAACACAGTAGTTATACCGTGGACCATGGCACATGACTGATACTACAGTTGTGTTGAACTGATACTGCGGCTGAAAGAAAACTGCAGTTGTGTAGGCCGTTTCAACTGCAGTTGTGCAGGCCGTTTCATCTGTCTGGAACTACAGTTGTGTTGAACTGATACTGCAGTTGTGTTGAAGTGATGAATGACTTCCGCGCAACTACGGTTTCCTTTCAACGCAACTGCATTATCAACCATGACTATGGTCCAAGTATAATTTGCCTATTAAACATCAGATGATGATAATTAATTAATAATGTTGAGTTGGATCAGATACGTACCGGGAAAGTGCCCCCTTTGGCAAGGTAATGGGAATAATCGTTGCCGGAAACACTGACCAAGAACAGCGACGACTCCAAGTCTTTATTTGTGTACACCGAATCCTTAATCAGTTTCTCGAAAATATCAATCTGGGTAGTCAAGTTAGGTGCTAAAATTAAAGTATCAAACACTCCTGTCCCGCCATATGCAAAGTTCATTCCATATTGCAGCCGATGCATGGCGTACTTTATCCATTTGTACGGTATGGGAGACTTCAATCCCAGCAACTTAGCTGATCGTCATTAATTCATACCATTGTAGTTATTATTATTGTCATGTGTCACGTTGTATTTTTAAAAAATAAATATATAAATAAAAGAGAAAATCACATATTTGGTCCCCGAGTATCACTTAATTAGCAACCTTTAAAATAATTGAAAGATTAAATTTCTTAAAATTAATAATAGAAGACTAAATTGCATAACAGATAATATATAATTGAATGACTAAAAATAGAAGCCCTTACAAAATAAAAAGTATAACATTTATCAAAGAGGCATATAAGATAATATATAATTGAATGACTAAAAATAGAAGCCCTTACCAAATAAAAAGTATAACATTTTTCAAAGAGGCATAACATTATGGTGCACTAAGATTGAGAATATAGAAGCTAGCAATATGGACTCACCAAGGAAATCAGTGAAGACGCGACCGTCGGTAAACCTCCCGGAGGGCTTGCCGGGAAAGGTGATGCCATAAGGCTGCTTCCAAGATGGTGCCACCGCCTTCGGCAGGTTTCCGGTATCGGCGTACGAATCCCCAAACACAAACAGCGCCGTCGGTTTCAACCCGGCCTTCTTCTTATCTCGCCGGCGATGCCCCGAAGCTTCAACAATCCCTAAATGCCCTTTAAACCAAAAACAGAAATTACGTTAAAATAGTTACTAAAAGCCATAACAATACAGGGTGTAAAGCTGCAGAATTATATATGTTTGTACCAGAGATGAGGAGCGAAAGGAAGAAGGAGAAGAAGCAAAAGTATACTGAGAGCTTCATGTGGATTGGAGAATGGGGATATGGGAATCCAAGTGAAGGAAGAGATTGAAGAAGGTATAGCAGTTGTGATCTAGCGTCCTATGCGCTGTGCTTATATATTTCTATTTTTAAGTTTTTAATAGATCAGAGTTCATTCTACCTGGTTCCCTTGTTTTTTTTTTTTTAACAATTCCAAATTTAGTTCATACTATCATTTTTGTCATTTAACACCCACACTTATTTTTTGACATTTTTAATCTTTCTCATGACTTTTCATATTTTTAGTAAGTACATTTTTATCACTTTTACTACTACAAATAAGGCTTTTAACATCGATTTTTGACACCTTTAATGTTGATTTTCTTTTGATATCGTTATTCCAGACGTAGTACATCAAAGAAACAACGCCGGTTAGAGAACCGATGTTGTATAATATCTAGTTATCTAAAACGTTGGTTAATAGCTATTAACTAACGTCGTTTAATTTATAAAAAAAATAAATAAATAGCTACGAAGTCGGTTAATAGCTATTAACTGACGTCGTTTAATTTTTAAAAAATAAATAAATAAATAGCTACGACATTGCTTAATAGCTATTAACCTACGTCGTATGCTATTTTTAATTTTTTTAAAAAAAATATACGACGCCGATTTATTACTAAAAATCAACACCGTGTAGTGTGTGTATTGTTATTAAAATTATTTTACGATTTCCAACCAAAATCTGTACAGTTTTACAATTTACACTTCACATCAACTTTCACAACTTGTACAACAATTTAACATTCAAAATCAAGCTAATAAACATCAACTAATTTGAAATTAATATAAATAACACAATTCGTCAAACTAATAAACATCAACTAATTTGAAACTAATATAAATAACAAAATTCATCAAACTAATAAACATCAACTAATAAATAGCACAATTCATCAAATTAATAAACATCAATGTAATAAACATAAACTAATTTGAAACTAATAAAGAAGCATTTTAGTAACCCATTCATCAATAAGGAGCTTAGACCATGTGTCCCTAATTTTATCAATCTCTTATTGAGTGTAGGGCAATCTTCCTTATTTCTCCAAAGCTTACAAAGTTCAAAAGATATAAATAATAAATAAGCTAGTATTTTTAAAAATTAGAAGGAGAAAGATATTTTATTAAATTACTTGTCTTATCCTTTCCTTTGTATAGGTTGTTGGAAACAATTTTCAACATGAATTTCATTACATAATAGCAGCATTCGGTAGTACCTCTTTGTTATAATGAAACTAGTGTTTATAGAAAATGAAACTAAAATCCAGAGTCATATAATAACATATAGTGTCAAACGAATCTGGAGTTTAATTAAAATAATACTTTAGCATATATTACTATAATTAAACTAGTGTGTGGAAAATGAAATTACAAAATAGAGCTCATGCAATAATGTATATATATTATCAAATGAAAATGTAATAGAATCAAAATGATACTTTGATATTGCTATAATGAAACTAGTGTGTGTGGAAAATGAAACTAAAAACAAAGCAATATTGTCAAATGATATTTACTTCATGGTCCATAGTAAAATTTGCTTGTCTCATATGGGTACTATATATTTATATTGCATGTTGTAATTATAATAATGCTGAAGTATTATTTTAATTATTTAATTACACATCAAATCATTTGACAATATATGTTATTGTATGACTTTGGATTTTAGTTTCATTTTTCATACACACTAGTTTCATTATAGTAACACTAAAATATCATTTTAATTATACTACAATTTCATTTAATAATAATGTGCTATGTTTTTTAATTTCATTTTCTTCCACATACTAGTTTCATTATAGTAACACTAAAATTAGAGGTGTCGAAACGGGCCAGCGGGGCGGGACCCGCCATATGGCGGGTGCGGGCTAAAAAGCCCGCCAAAATACGGGCCTAAGGAAAGATGCCCCCCGCCTTAAGCCAACGGGCCTTGGCGGGGGCCAGCCAAATTTTAAATATTTTAAATTTACATAAAAATTAATATAAAAAAGTATTAAATATATATATATATTAAAATAAATAATAAATATTCAAATACATAATGTGATAATCCATAAGCCAATAAAAAATCATTTATACAATATACTAATTTTTCAAAACTTGATTTAATATATGTGTGTGTGTGTGTGTGTTGGCGGGCCCCGCCGGCCCACCAAGCCCGCAGGTTAGGTGGTGGCCGGTAGGCTAAAAAGCCCTCCAAATACGGGCTCAAAATATCAAAGCCCGCCCCGCTCTTTTCGCAGGGCGGGACGGGCTAACCCCGCAGGCTAAACCCATTTTGACGGCTCTAACTAAAATATATATCATTCTAATTCTACTACAGTTTTATTCGACGATCATGTCTATATAGCGATGTGTGGATCATGGTCCACTATATAACAACTGTGAGTATCAATTTCAATTAATTTATAAACACTTGTAGAGTAGGTTAATAAAATGAGAATTAATAGCACGTGAAGGTCTTGGATAGAAGTTAGTACGTCCACAAAAGTTTTGAAGCCAGAATTCAATCATAAATTATTGAATGAATTTTATTTAATAATTATTGATTGTTGCATGGAGCAAATTCACCCACCAATATTCAATGTTAATTGAATACATTATACTCAAGAACAGCGGCAAAGGCACAATTCAAGAATCTATGTATTGTAAAGATTAATGGGAAATTATGTGTTCAAGTGTAGATCTTAAAGATGTATAAACAGCATTCCATCCAGCTTGAGTAGGGTGAACTGTGTCCCAGAAAAACGCCGACGTAGGATCACGGCACACTTTGTACATCGCCACCCCTTTCTCATCCACATCCCCGCAGAAGAAACTGCTATTCACTCCCTGACAACACGGTTTCAACGGACTCGAGAACTTCTTAGTCCCTGCTAGATTCAAACATTTAATAAGTACAGTACAAGGCCCAGATAATAGGGTCATAGTTACTCAATCAGTGGTTCATTAGGTGGGAGGACTAGTTTCTGGTATTCATAAAGACTCCACAACATTGAGTGTAACTCTTACAGTTTAGCTCGGTAAATAAAAGTCAATCAGCAGTTTATTAGGTAGGAGGACTGGTCCTTGGTATCACAAAGAGTTCACCATATTTAGTGTAACTCTCACAGTTTAGCTAGTTGTCAGGGTTTAATCCTATATCCTTGCACATTGGATTTACTACTCAGAAACCAACTGAGCTGTCCGAACTGTCTATAGTGTTTAATATCTAATCTAATGCAGGGGAATAAGTACGAGTTAGTTGATGTATTACCTTGTTTTTTCTGGAGGATGTCGTAGAATGAGGTGTAGAGATCAAGAACGACGTACGAGGAAGCCTTGGTTTCTTTGTTCAGTTCGGCGACGGCATTCTGCAGCAAGCTGTTGTGGTAGCTGGCCCCTAAATTCGCGCTGCCGTTGCACTGTTTAAACGAAAACTCGGCGGTGCTTCGCGGGAGGCATCCCAGTGGCGGCAGACTCGTCACCGCTATCCTCTTCGCTCCCAATCCTCGGATGCGCTTTAAATCCGCCACCAATTGATCCATCAAACGACCCGAGAACGCCGGCAAGCCCTGTTATTCCAAACATCATCGTACAAACGTAATTAATTAAACATCAGATGATGGTAATTAATTAATTAATAATGTTGAGTCGAGGTTGTACGTACCGCGAAAGTGCCCCCGGTGGCAATGTAATAGGCATAATCGTTGCCGGCGACACTGACCAAGAACAGCGACGACTCCAAGTCTTTCTTTGTGTACACCGAATCCTTAATCAGTTTCTCGAGAATATCAATCTGGGTAGTCATGTTAGGTGCTGCAACTAAAGTATCAAACACTCCTGTCCCGCCATATGCAAAGTTCATTCCATATTGCAGCCGATGCATGGCGTACTTTATCCATTTGAACGGTATGGGAGACTTCAATCCCAGCAACTTAGCTGATCATCATTAATTCATACCAATGTACTTATTATTATTGTCATTGTGTCACCTTGTATTAAAAAAACATTATAGTATAAATAAAAGAGAAAATCACATATTTGGTCCATATGTTATTCTCTGAGTATCAATTCAGTCTCTTAATTATTTTTGTGTCTATTTTTTATTCCTTATTAGTTATTCTTGAAGTGGGTGGCATTTCACTCATTTTCGTTAAAATTCTATCAAATTTGAACAGAAAATATAAATATAGGACGAGATAATAGTTGTGATCGATGAGTGTGAAATATATAGATATTTAGCACATTTGGCCTTAGCTTTCACTTTCTAGGATAATGATATGAGATTAAATCATAATAAATATAAGATTGGGAAGCAAAAATACAATGAGATTATGAAAGGTGAATAATAATATAATTATTGGAGGGGTATTAAGGTGAATAATAATATAATTATTGGAGGGGTATTAAGTACACAAGCAACTAGCTAGCTGAATGATTAATAAGTACCAACCACCGCACCAGTTAGTAATTAAATTAATTAATCTTCTCCCATATACTATACTAAATTAATTAATCTTATACTATACTTTAATTTGAAAAGAATAAGAGATGGAACAAAGGTGTGAGAAACAAGCCAGCTACGTAGACGGGATCGAATGATGCATGGTCTGACAAAGGTGGATAATGGCAGTCGAAAAAGAGAAAGCAAACATCATATTTATATACATATTGCACACTCAATCATCATTCATTGAATTCTTTTTATTAGATCAAACAATTCATGTCCAAACCTCACCGCCCTCCCATTCACCTTTACAAACATAATTAACGAAAGTACTATCCATGCCAGTTGCCAACCTACGTTACCACTGCACGCAAATAATTTAAAAACCCAAGAGCCAAATGTGAAAAACTTATTTTTTTTACTATTACTGAAAAAGTGAAAAGTTTCTCCAAAAAAAAAAAAAAAAAAAAGTGAAAAGTGAAAGACTTAATATATTTGACTAACGAAAAAGTGGAAAAGTGAAGTGGTAAATTTTTTTTAAAACCATTTTAAAAATAATTTTGAGATTCTAAAAAATATTTGTTGTTATTTTCAACAACTAATCGAAAATAATTAGTAATAGTGTAATAATACGAATTAATTAGTGTCATCGATCTCATATGGAATTTGTGCATAAATAAAATATATATATATATATATTTCCCTTTAAAAAAGCATAGAAGACGGCCAAAAGATGAAGTGGTGAATTGATCGATCAGCATGACTATATATTTCAATTTGGATTGTGTCCTTTCTGGGTCCCAAATGTTGGAGTGTAAGTACTATGTGATTTTGACAATAAACTCAAAAAATTAATACTTAGCACAAATCATTTAAGTATAACAAATTTTACCAAGTAAAAACATGTTATATAGAGAAAATTACAATTTTATTCCTTTAATTATTGACTGTTATGAAATTTAGTCTTAATTATTGTCATTTAAAAGAATTAGTCATTCAATTATTTTAAATGTTGATAATTCAATCTTTTTGTGATTTTTGTATTAAACATGATGCTTGGTCAAGCAAAATTTCAAAAAAGCCCACATATAATTGTAGAATAAATGAAAAGGGGAATAAACTCAAAAACCAAACGCTCGGCACAAATCATTTGAGTAGCATTATCCGTTTGAATATGGGGACATAGCATTATGGTGCACTAAGACTATCGGGAATAGTAAAAGTGGAGTCGATATAATTAGTAAGCTAGGAATTATCTAGAAGCTAGAAAGCAATATGGACTGACTCACCAAGGAAATCAGTGAAGAGACGACCGTCGGTAAACCTCCCGGAGGGCTTGCCGGGAAAGGTGATGCCATAAGGCTGCTTCCAAGATGACGCCACCGCCTTCGGCAGGTTTCCGGTATCGGCGTACGAATCCCCAAACACAAACAGCGCCGTCGGTGCCTTCTTCTCATCCCGCCGCCGATGCCCCGAACCTTCAACATTCCCTAAATGCCCTTTAAACCAAAAACCCAAATTACGTTAAAATAATACTCACTAAAAGCCATAACAATACTACAGTGTAATAGAGTCACTTATATTAAAAAAAAAAAATTCATAACAATACAGGCTGTAAAGCTGCACAATTGTTTATATGTATATTTACCAGAGATGAGGAGTGAAAGGAAGAAGGAGAAGAAGCAAAGGCATATTGAGAGCTTCATGAGGATTGGAGAATGGGAATCAAAGTGAAAGAAGAGATTGAAGAAGATATAAGAGGTGTGATTTAGCGTCCTATGGGGTGTGCTTATATATTTCTAATTTTAATTTTTTAATATTATATATATTGGGGAAGATTCTAACATAGGAAACTGACACGAAAATCTCTTTGGTGATTACGACCAAATTCGAAGGGCTTAGTTGTCAAATGCATTGTCCAATAATACGGTGGCTATAGATCTTTACAACAACTACCATACAGCGCGCCACATACCCTTAGCTTTGTACTGTACGTGAAGCGTATTTTACCATGTTACATTGTTATTTACAATTATACATGCATATATATTGCCGATAATGGAGAAAATTTGGGAGCAAAGATAATGGAGAAAATTAACCCTGAATTAATTAGCCCAAGATAACGATAAAAATGGATAAAGAATTAATATTAAAACAAATGCTTGAAATAGGATGAAGAACTTGATCAAGATTGTTTTGAGATTACAAGATTAAAGTCCTAGAATTACCGTTTTGTATATGGTGTACTACCATTCAATGTTATCTTGTTGTACTAGATATATAGAAACAAGTGTTGGTAATAGTGTAATACCCTATATAATTAAAATAGCATATATAGTAGTATATGGTACAAAAAGATATTGGTGTCAAAAAATAACTTATATACACCATTTATCGATCAAAAGGAAAATGTTTTCTTTTCCTCTTGAATTTCTTCACTACTTTTAATTTTTCTCATCTTAATGTGTCTTCCATCTATTGAATGTCACATTACTTTTATTAAAATTATTACTATGTATTTCAACCATGTATAATTCATTGGTAATTTATTTATTTACTTTTTGTGGGGTTGGGCCATAGGGTTAATTGGTAAGTATGAGTACTAGGGGTCTCCGAGAAGGTATGAATATTGCGATTAACTGGGGATTCAATAAACTCATTGCTGAAACAGACCCAAACCCTATGCAGCTATGCTGCAAGCCTTGGACAAAGATGTTGAATCTAGCTGAAAGTCGACACGCTCATTGCAGACTGCAAATTCTTGATGAGTCAATTCCAAAAGTTAGAGCTCATTCATGTTTTCGGCAAGGGAATCAATAATGCGCTGACTATCTGGCTAACATGGGTCAAAATACCCAGTTGGGGACCACTATCTTGAACCTTCCACCTGATGGGGTCAAAGACATCCTTGACCGGGATGCCAAGAACATTGCTACTATGAGGATTTACTAATTTTTTTTCAGGGCTCTGGTCACTCCGCGCACCAAAAAAAAAATATTGCAAGATGTTTGTGTATTAATCACAGTATTTGATACTTGGCTAGTTGAAAATTTATGGATTTCACAACAGGTTAATTATTACAATCACATTTTGTTTTTTGGTAATTAAAGAAGTGTTAAGTAATGAATATGGATTAAAATTTAACATAATATTTCTTCGGGTCTTGGCATGATCATTTCTTCCACAAACCGTGTGAGCGCGGAAGTAGGCGCAAGGTGGACAATACAAGTTTGAGTGTTTGACCACATGATTGTATTTGTATGTGATACCTCCAATTTACAACGTGATTAAATTAAGAGTTGACTCAATTTTTGGTTCTAAATTTATAGATGTTAGTTTTTTTTTTTTTTGAAAGGGTGCCAGTTGGGGTTGTTCACCTTCTCCTGCCACAGAGAGTTCAGTTCTAAATTTATAGATGTTAGTTTACTTTTACTTCTTTTTTTTTTTTCTAAAACATCTACATTTAGTCTTAGTATTATTGTGGCGTTATCATTTTTGGTCCTCTATCAAAAAAAATAGTTTAAATGTCGTTAAATATAATGTCATTTCAGTCTTCAATTATGAATTTTTCAAAAAAATAAACATAAAAAATATAGCAAGTCAACTTACTTTGTATAAAAAAGATCAAATAAAATGTCATTATGTCACAATAATACTATAACTAAATGAGGATGTTTTAATAAAAAAAATGACTAAAAGTGGACTGTCACCTATAAATCTAGAATAAAAAATAGAATTAACTCTTAAATTAATACTCAATATAAAATAAATAATATTATAATGTAATATTTAAATATGAAAGCTAATTAATTGGAATTTAAAATAAGATTGTTTATTTTTAATATAACTAATATGGTTATTTTAAATTTGTGATAAAAATAGTAGTAAATAACTAAACATGAGTATTGTATTAAATAGTTAAATTAAAAATAAAAATAATGTCCTAACAATTCTTATATTAAAATAAATTAAATCTTAATACGATTTTGATGACCACAGGTAAGTTTGTAACTTTTTTTTAAGTGACATGATTATAATATATACTTACTAATGATATGGTATAGTAAGTAAAGAGTTATGCAATGAAGTTATACAATACAAATTCATAAGTTTTCATTGTATATATGATTGATTCTTCAATTATCGTTATATGTGAACTATTCATCTTACAAACTCTCATTGATATTTTCAAATACTTTTTTTTTTCATTATAAGATTTATTAGATAATGAAATTTTTGCATTTAAATTCTTAAAGTAGCTAGAGAAAAATTTTGTTGTAGACATAGTAGATCAACTTGCAATAAAATATACATTCTAATTGAAACAATATAGTTTTGAATTTAATTTTTGTGCTACAACAAATAATGTTCGATTTAAGTAAAGAGAAGACAACGTATATTATATTCTTAAGATAATTTTACTATAATATCCATACTTTTTTAAGATGACGGTTAAAATTATATATATATATATATATATATATATTTCACATTTATAATAGTTAAAAAAAATAAATTAAATTAAGTAAATATTATTATATTCTAGTTCTTACCCCAGGCCAAAGGATAAAAGAGTTGCATAGAATAAAAATTAAAATAAAAAACGTAATGAGTTCCTTTTGTGTATGGTAATTTAATTGTTATAATAATAATAATAATAATAATAATAATAATAATAATAATATAAAATTCATCATTGTTGTTGTTGTTGTTTAAAGGTTGAAAAATATTTTGTAATAAATGAATCATGTAAGAATAATAATGATTTTAAAAAAATTCTATTATCAAATAGTTTGTACATAAAGGTAAGAGCTATAAAAACAGAGGATAATTTTAAAAATATCTCATTATTGTACTATGAATAAATCAAAATGTACAAGTTATCAATGTACATAATTACAATAACATATTTTATATTCCTATTAGAATTTTAATAATATTGGCTCTTATATAATTTAGTATATTTATAGGTCAAATCTTATTATGAAACATACTTTTGAATGTGATTATAAATACAATAACGAAGAATATTTTAAATTAATTGACAATAGGAAAAAAAATATAATTTAATTTGATAAATCAAACGTGAGAATTGTATTTTCTGGAATCCAATCCATAGGGTTGAGAGCTTTAATTTCTATGTCAACCCGCTAAATTCCCATTGAAATCGTCAAGTTTGTTCATCAACCTATCCAGCCACTAAGTATGCCCTTGCCGGCAATTGGCCTACCACTTATATATATATATATATATTTGTAACCAGGTGTGAACCAGCCTTAACCTGCGAACTACTGAAGGATTGCACCGCAACGGTTCTAGACATGCTTGGAGAGACCTTGTGATGTAATCATATCCGGTACGGTGCAATCATGTAATAATTTCAGTGGAATCATTTAGTAGTTTGCAGGTTTACACGTTAAAATTAGTTTGCATCTAATTATGGACCTATATGTATATAAAATACATGCAAACTTAATTTATTAGCTTGTCATATATGCATATTTATAAATTATAAATTGGCATGGATGTATTTAAAAAAAATAATTAATATGCACATTAAATATTAAAAGTTGTACATTAAAGACAGAGGAAAATGTGAACATATATAGTACTTCCAATGCTCGTAGCGGTCAGCTCTTTTGGTCTGGGAAGACCATAACAATAATTTCATATACGTGTGAAGTGCAGTTGTTGGATAGGAATTAGGAAAGGGTCACTGCTTTCCAAATCAACCGGTCCACTAACGACAACTCTAGTGGTAATATTTTATTATTATTATTATTTTCTAATTAAGGTGGCAGAATTAATCTACAAGTTCATATAATTAATTTTAATACGTAAACCAATTATGATGTATTCTTGAAATCAGACTGCACTTTTTTTTTCAAAGCTATTAAAAAATATTTCTATTTTTGGAGTAAATGTGATTGGCTTGAAACGTCATGCCCTCATGGTACGGTGAAACGATAGCGGTGGTCAAAACTCAAAAGCAATTCGTTGATGATAATTCTCTTCTACTATCTTATCACCTTATGCGGGTCTTGTATTCCATATATTATAATACATGAGCTCTAATTTTTACTCCTCCATTTTTACTTTTTAATATGATAGGAGATGATAAGTTATTTTCATTTTATGAATCTAAAAACGTCAATAATAAAATTTTGAGTGAGTGAATAAAAATAGTGAGTATAATTTAAGAGTCCAAGTAATGTTTTTTATATATTAATATAGAGTTTTACTAGACATACTTTCAATTCCTATTCTATCACTTTTACTATTTTACATGGCAAGGTATGTATGATAAACCATTTTGGTCATGTAGGTACTATTAAAAGTGTTTATATCAAAAGTATAAGTATGAGAGTAAAAGTTGAGAATAAAATTTAGGCTAAAGTGTCATCCCGCACCATAAATTATTCACGATTATTCATCCCGCACCATTATCTTCAATAAGTGATTATTCGAGCCATAAACTAATTAACTGAATCAAATTAACTAAACTTTTCAAAACTTTAACGGTTAATCGAACTGAAATTTTTATTATCAAATTAACCAAACTAATTTTTTTGATTAATTGGTAGGTTAACTGATTAATCGAAATTTTTTAACTAAATTTTTAAAGCATTAAAATTATAAATAAAAATTAACATTATCAATTACATCAATACCTATAATAATAAACAAAAATAATACAATAACAACATTACAAATAATATAAAAGCACAAATTTAAAAAAGTCTAAGTATATATATTTAGTTAACCGATATTTTTGAACCGAATTAACGATTAGCCGAAATTTTATAAAAATATTTAACCATTAATCGAATCAAAACATTTCGGTTAAAAAACTGTTAACCAAAATTCTTCGATTCATTCGATTAACGAAACTTTTACGTACACCATTATTCGTGACTTGCGAGTGTTTCGTCTGCTTCAACTGCCGTCTGTATATATTACAGATTTGAGATACTATACTGTTCCAATCCTTTACATTTGTGTTCCTTCGTTAGCGATGAATATACACACAACTCGACAAGTAATAAAATAATAGTGTTAAATTTGAGCGATAAAGACAGACAGAAAGAAAAATGAATACTGAGAAGTGGAGTACAAAAGAAAGTGCAAAATGATGGCGGGAGACGCTCCTTTTTAACTTCTTATCCGTCTCATTTAAATTTGTGATTAAATTTTTTAGGCAAAAATTTGTGTGAGATCGTGAGTCTTAAATCTGTGAGACGAGTCGGGTCAACATAATTTGGATCATAATTTGTGTTATGAATTGGTCTTTGATTGATTTTATGACCCAAATTATATGTTGACCTGATCCATCACACGGATTGAGACTCGTGAGACGGTCTTACATTAGTGTGACTCACTTTTTTAATTTTTAATTTAGTATTAATGTATATAAAATTTGTTTACATAACAATTATATTAAAATTACTAATAAAATCAAAAGAATCAATTTAAAATTTATTAAAATTGTTTTAAATAAATAAAGTAAAAAAAGTTGATAGACCAATTAATCCACTCTCAATCCCATTTTATGTTAATAGTTATTTAATGAGAATTGACTGAAATTATTTACAATTTAATTTTTTATATTATTAAATTTAGTATTAACGTACAAAATTTATATAATTAGAAATTGTAATAAAACTACAATCAAACACAAAATAATAATAAGCAAAGAAGACAGAGTTTGTTTGACCAATGATTAGTAAGCATAACATATAAAATGAGATAGAAGGAGTAGTAAACATCAAATGTAAAAAATGAGAGATAATATTTTGGACTAAAAATTTTAAACTCATTTCTCAAATAAGGGTATTTTTCATCACGCCAACACAACATCATCACTTAGGCTTTGTTTGGGAAGTCAAATTGAAGTAGTAGTGATTAGATTGGAGCGACGGTGGTTGGAGTAGTTAAAACTATGAAAAAAGTACTGTATTTGTTTAGAAAAACTACTCTAGCAATGAGGTTGAAATGTTAAAATGACGTATAAAGACATTTATTTAAACTTTATAAATAATAATTTTATTGTGGTCAAGCGGCATAGCTGTGGCTCTCCCAAGTGAGAGGTCAACTACAACAACTGCCAATGACTTTATGGTCTAGTGGCACCCGGTTGCACTCCCATGTGGAAGAGGGTTAGTTGAGAAAGTAGTTATAATCAGATACTACATTGTTACATAGTCAATAGTATTAAGACTCTCTAAGTTTGAGTCACGTTAGGACTAGCTATTCTACTCTACCTGAGACTCCCCTTGTATATATATCTCCTATTCCTCATCATTGTAATTGTTCAATTGAATCAATACAATATTCAGTTCTCATCTGGTATCAGCTAGCCTAGGTTTATTTTCCAATGGCTGACGGCTCTGTTAATTCTTCCGAATGGACCGTTTCTGATGCAGCTATTTCTTCTGCGGTTTCTTTAGCAGCCGCTTCTCTGTCTGTTGCGCATCACTATGTTAGCATTAAGCTAACGAACAAGAATTTCTTGTTTTGGAGGACGCAGGTTATTCCGTTTCTTCGTGGGCACGACCTCATGGGTTTTGTTGATGGCACGAACTCTTGCCCTAATCGTTTTCCTCCCGTTTCTGAAGGCTCCTCCGCTGCTACTGCTCTACCCAACCCGCTGCATGCTCCATGGGTGCGCCAAGATCAGGCGGTCCTTAGCATGTTAATCTCTTCACTTTCGTCGGAAGTCATGTACCTCGCAATTGGTTGCACTACGTCGCGTGATCTCTGGTTGGCGCTTGAGCAGGCTCTCGCCTCTTCCAGTCAAGCTCGGATTATGCATATTCTTGGATAGCTGCAAACAATACGCCAAGGTGATGCCTCCGCCATCGACTACATTGCTCGTGCGCAAGTTATGGTGGAATATCTAGCTCTTGCTGGTCGTGCGGTTCCTTTGGAGGATCAAAATATGTATATTTTCAGGGGTTTACGTCCAGACTATCACTCTGTCGTAGCCTCTTTGAATGTTCGAGGTCAGCCGGTGCGTCTTCCCGAACTCGTCAATCTCCTTGGCTCGCATGAGTTCGCTACCGGTGATAGCTATGGCGGTGTTCCAGCCCCTGCAGCTGCGGCTTTTGTTGGCCAGCGTGGTAGTGGAGGTCGGTCGCGGTCTTGGCAAGGCGGATCGAATCGTCGCAGTGGGACTCCGTCGCGTGGCGGTGCTGCTTTCGCCGACCAGCAGCAGCAGCAGGGCGGTGGTGTGCAGCGTGGACGTGGCTCGCATGGTGGTGGCAGGTCACGTGGGCGACGTGGTGGTAATTGGCAGCCTCAATGCCAATTATGTGGCAATTATGGCCATCTTACACCAGCCTGCTTTTCTTTAATTGGTCGTGGACTCCAAGCTCATTTAACATATGTTGAGGATGCGCCGAATCTTGTGTTTGACTCGCATCTTCGGATTCCAGACACTGGGGCGACAAATCACGCGACCCCTGATATTGCTGCGCTCTCTACATCTGAAGAGTACACTGGTGGTGATGCTCTTCGAGTTGGTGATGGTACAGGTTTGCTTATTAGTCATACTGGTTATGCTTCTTTTTCTACCCCGTCTAAAGTATTTAGGATGTCTGATATTTTACATGTTCCTGGTTTGTCTTCCTCTCTTTTATCTGTGCAATGCTTTGCAAAAGATAATAAAGTCTTTTTTGAGTTTCATCCATCCTTTTTTGTTGTGAAGGATATAGCAACCAAGGCAATTCTTCTTCGCGGCAATAGTTGCGGTGGTCTATACACGCTGCCCATTCCGAAAAACAGTCCCCGTGCGTTTATCTCGTCCCGTGCTTCCTCTTCCGTATGGCATGATCGTTTGGGACATCATCATCAACGAGTCTTAGATCGTATTCTTCCTTTTTGTTCTGTTAGTGGTTCTAGTCGCAATAATCGTTGTACTTCTTCTTTGTGTTCTGCGTGTTAATTGGGCAAGTCTGCTCGTTTCCCTTTGCCACGTGTAGACTCTGTTAGTTCGAATATTCTTGATTTGATTTATACTGATATTTGGGGACCAGCTCCTGTTTTTTCTTCTTCTGGTTATCGTTATTTTGTTCTTTTTGTTGATGACCATTCTCGTTACACGTGGTATTATCCTATGAAATTGAAGTCTGACTTGTATGCCATTTTTGACAAGTTTCGTGCCTTAGTTGAACGGTCATTTAATCGCAAAATTAAGGCTATTCAGTCTGACTTAGGAGCTGAATACAAAAAGTTACATACTGTTCTTCTTCAGTTAGGGATTAATCATAGACAATCCTGTGCCTACACTCATGAACAGAATGGTCGTGTTGAGAGGAAGCACATGCATATTGTCGAAACTGGTCTTACTCTTATGGCTCGTGCGTCTGTTCCATCTCATTTTTGGGACTTTGCTTTTGAAACTGCTGTTTACTTGATTAATAGAATGCCATCTAGTGTTTTGCAGAATTCCAGTCCTCATTTATTGTTGCATAAATCTTCTCCCTCATACTCTTTTCTTCGTGTGTTTGGTTGTCTTTGTTATCCTCACTTGCGTCCTTATAATCGTCACAAAATGTCATATCGGTCATCTCCTTGTGTCTTCTTAGGTTATCCTGAGTCTTTTAGGGGGTACAGATGCATGGACTTAACGACTAATAAGATTTATATCTGCAGACATGTACACTTTGACGAGAATGTGTTTCCCTTTGTTAGTAGGGTTGCTGTGCCATCTCCTCCCTCTGTGCAGACGCCGTGGGCTGAATCGGTTTTACAGGTATTGCCATATTCTCTTGCTGATTCTGCTCAGGCTGATTCTCCTGTCACCACCACTGCTGCTCCTACTAGTCAAAGAGGACGACCCCGTGGCAAGTCCACACGTCCGACTGTTCGCTCCCATGCAATGGCTATGAGGAGTCGGTCTGTGGCTCCACTTTTGGCTCTCTCTGCTCAAGCATGTCCTACCGAGCCCACTTGCTACACTCAGGCAATTAAATTTTCTGAATGGCGAGAGGCAATGGATCTAGAGTTCAATGCGCTTTTGCACAATCAGACTTGGGTTCTAGTTCCTCCTCGCCCAGGTATGAATGTGATTGGGTGTAAGTGGGTTTTTCGTACTAAACGTAAAGCTGATGGTTCAATAGAGAGGCATAAGGCGAGACTTGTGGCGAAAGGGTTTAATCAAGTTCCTGGTCAGGACTTTTTTGACACCTTTAGTCCGGTTGTGAAACCCACTACAGTCAGATTGCTTTTGAGTTTGGCTATTTCCTCAGGTTGGGTGGTTAGGCAGCTTGACGCACACAATGCATTTTTGAATGGTGATTTGGCTGAGACTGTTTATATGCGTCAACCACCCGGGTATGCTGATGCTCAATTGCCTGATCACGTTTGTCTGTTGAAGCGTTCCTTATATGGCTTAAAGCAAGCTCCACGAGCTTGGTTTAATCGGCTGCATACTTTTTTACTCTCTATTGGGTTTATAGCTTCAAAGACTGATGTGTCATTATTCTATTACTCTCGTGGTTCTGCATGTGTGTATCTTTTAGTATATGTTGATGACATTTTGGTAATGGGGACTAATGAGCTACTAGTGTCTGATTTACTCTCTAAACTGTCTACTGCTTTCAAAATTAGAGATCTTGGTGAACCTGGTTTCTTTCTTGGAATTGAGCTAGTCAAAACTAGCAATGGTGTTATTCTTTCTCAGCAGCGGTACATGTCAGACATCTTGAAACGGGCTGGAATGACTGATTGTAAACCTCTCGCAACTCCTATTTCTGCATCGAAAACTCCATTGCTTAATTCAGATTCATATGAAGATCCTACGAAATACAGGAGTTTGGCTGGTGCTCTCTAGTATCTCACAATTACACGGCCAGACTTATCCTTTGCGGTCAATCAATTGTGTCAACATATGCATGCTCCAACATTGTCTCACTGGGAGCAGCTAAAACGAGTGCTCAGGTATGTCAAAGGCACCCTCTCATTCGGCTTGCGTATAACTCAGTCAAATTCTAGAGAGCTTCATGCTTTCTCTGATTTTGACTGGGCTGGTTGTCCTGAGGACCGTAAATCTACTAGTGGGTATGCAGTGTTTCTTGGCACCAATCTTATCTCTTGGGTGTGCAAGAAACAGAAGACAGTTGCAAGATCATCCACGGAAGCTGAGTATAAAGCCTTGGCTGATGTTTGTGCTGAGGTAATATGGATCATGTCCTTGCTGCTTGAGATCAAAATTGATGGCATCCCTACTCCCAAATTATGGTGTGACAATCTTGGTGCTACTTATATGTGTGCGAATCCAATTTTTCATGCAAGAACTAACCACGTGGAGATTGACTACCACTTTGTTAGAGATAGGGTTGCCAATGGAGATATTCAGGTTAACTTTATTTCCACAAAAGATCAATTAGCTGATATCTTTACAAAAGCTTTGCCTAGTCCTAGATTTTCTTTTCTTAGGGACAAGCTTCAGGTTAGTAGTTTACCCTGCGCTTGAGGGGGAGTATTAGGACTCTCTGAGTTTGAGTCACGTTAGAACTAGCTATTCTACTCTACCTGAGACTCCCCTTGTATATATATCTCCTATTCCTCATCATTGTAATTGTTCAATTGAATCAATACAATATTCAGTTCTCATCAATAGTACTCAAAAAAAAAATTAATAATAACAACTACTACTAGTGAATTTGCTAGAACGAGTTAGAGTAACAAGAAAAGTGTTAGAGTTAAAGTGGGCTTAGTGATCTTGGATTTGGTTTGCTTTAAGGGTGTAAATGAGCCAAGCGGATCGCAAGTCGCTCGGTCAAAGTTTGATTCGAGATCAATCAAAACTGAACTCGAGTGCCTCGATCGTTTAGTAACTACGCCGAGCTCGGACTCAAATATTCTAGGCTCTTGGCTCGACGAGCCGCTCGCGAGTCATAATATATATATATATATATATATATATATATATATATATATATATATATATATATATATATATATATATATAACCCTATAGCGATTATAAATTAAAATTTCAACCCTAAATTCTAAATCCCTAATACATTAGTTCATTTCTTAATCCGCCAAACCTAGTCATCGCCACTTCCAAGTTCAGATTGTCGCAAGTCGCCGTTGCCACATCCAGACCGCCATCGCCACCACCAGCACCGTCATCGCCACCTCCGATGAGCATTGAGCAGTTCAAGCAAGCAGTTTGCCCCAAGCAAGCAGCGCCTTCCCCTTCGCAGCACGACAGTCCGATAATTTACTTTTTTTTGAAGAAACAGTCCGATAATTTATAGTCTTTCTACTTTCTAGTTTTCTTCACTTTTTTTTTTTAATCTTTTTTTATTTATTTTTATCTAGGGTGAATTAGAGAAATGTGTTTACAAACAAGAGAAATTGTTTGAATAGTTCAATTTGAAAGTTGAAACTACGGAGTTATTTGGTTACTTATTTTACGGAGGGTAGAATAACTTACAAACTGGAGTAATTGTTTGAATAGTTCAATTTGCATACCTAGTTTGAAGTTTGAATTGGGAGAACTTGATTAAAATGTTTGAATAATTCATTTGAAATTTTGGATGATGTATTATGTATATGACTATTGTGAATTTGGTTACTTATTTAATGAAAGTTCAATTAACATGGAGTTGATGTTGAGTTAGTTTATGCTATAGTTATGGGTTCTTTTGAAATGGTAATAGTTTAATTGTGCATTACCATTTTTTATGGTTGTTGAGTTCTCACTATGTGATTTGTAACATAGTATTTTATTTCATTTTATTATCAAATTTGTGATTATTGTACCTAGTGTTTCCTAACCTATAAATGAAACTACCACTTCTATTCCCAGGGAGTAAAACTAGACTTCCTATTTTAGTTTTGTTTCATTCCGATTTTTGGAGCAACTATAGTCTTTGTTACACTGACCAAGTGGTCTATATCAATATTAGGCCATGTTTCCTTTTATGTAAATATGTAATGCTTCCATGCTCAAAAGAAGTATAAAAACACCTTAACCTTTCCTGTTAAGTTTGATAGTTCATTAATATTGAGGTATGATTATGTTGTGCTGACTGTTTTTATTATTCTTTTTTATTTGTCATGTCGACAGAGAATTCATCTATTTCGTAAAATTCACACACTTCAAGTAGTGTGGTTGGTGAAAGTAATGAAACAAATTACAAATAATGAGGTGAATGAACAAACTTGAGCATTTGAAAGAATAGAATTTAAAATATTTGTTTAATTACACGCTTGTTTATCTTCTTTTTTTTTTTTTTTTTCAGAAAGAGAAATTGTACCAAGAATCTTCATTTATCCAATTTATGAGTAACATATTAATTAAAATCAATATCCTGATCATATATATATATATATATATATATATATATATATATATATATATAGGGTCATAATCAGGTGTGACCGCCTCTTAACGTGCGGACAGTGCGGCCGCACCACTATGTATATAAATATACACCACCCAATGTTAGAAAATGCACAACACAAATATGCATCATTAGGTTCGCATCACCAAAAAAACACACCACTAGGTATGTAAATATACACCACACAACGTTAGCAAATGCACCATTAGGGGCATGAGAGTTATGGAGCATTATTTTGGGTGTGTGGTGTGTTTTTTGATGTTTTTGTGTATTTTCATTGTGGTGCGTTTTCTAACATTGAGTGATACATTTTCTAACATCGAGTGGTGCGAACCGCACGGGAAGGCGCGACCACATTTGAAAGTATATACATACATACATACATACATACATACATACATACATACATACATACATACATACATATATATATATATATATATATATATATATATATATATATATATATATATATTTACAATCAAATGAGACAACATCTTCCCGTAAGATGGTGAGATACAACGTGAGTGCACACAGTTTACTACGCAGATGCACACAGCCTAGAGTGTGTGCACTTAGCCCAACATGAGTGCACACAGATTAGGGTATGTGCATTCGTAAAGTAGACTACTGTTTGCACTCACGTTGTGTATCACCGTCTCACGGTAATGTGTTGTCTCATATGAAGTTAACCATATATATATATATATATAGTTAGTTAGTTATTGTGTTGAATGTAACAAGTTTAAGCGGAAGATCTAAAGATCTGCATGCAAGTTATGTTTGAATAATTGTTGCTAATCTTTTTGGATGGGGTGTTGTTGATAGAAAGAGTGAAGATTGAAGAACATGGTGGATGTGAAGTTGATGTAAAATTATTAACTTGTGTTGAGTTGATCTGAAGTTTCTGATCATAGTGTTCTTGTAGACTTCTAGTTGATGTGAAGTTGTTAAGTTGTATTGAGTGTTTTTGAACTTTAGAGTTTGGACTTTGAAGGTTTTTTTTTTTTTTTTTTTTTTTTTGATTTTTTTTTTTTGAGTTCTGAAGCATGAAGTTAAATAGGTTAAGCTCGAGCTTGAACTCAAGCTTAAAAGTTCAAGCAACCTTATTCGAACTCAAACTCGAGCTCAATTCGAGCCATGTCGAGTAGAGCATCAGCTTGAGCTTGAACAAGCGAGCCACTCGAGCCCCTTGTTACTAATCGAGCTTGAGCTTGACTCAGTTCATTTGCACCCTATATTGCTTTGTTTAAAATAAAGATTTCGACGTAGCATTGACATATTTTATTAAAAGATTAACTTATTAAGTCTTAACAAGTTTTATTTTATTTTCAAAAAAAAAAAAAGAAAAAACAAGTTTTATTTTAAAAATATTTCCTTTCAAAAGCCCTAAAAAAAAACTATTACTCCTAGACCTTTTACCCGAGACCAGGCAAATTATTCTGTGGACTCAGGTCCACTTCGCAAGGTTGACCCAGATCAAAAATACCAATTTACATATTGAATGTTCACAATTTATATACTAAATGTTTACATATTGAATGTTCACAATTTATATACTAAATGTTCACAATTTACCTACTGAATGTTCACTGACTGAATGTTTACAAATTGAATTATAAACATTCAGTAAATAAATTGTGACAGGTCCACCTTGCAAAGTGTACTCGGGTTCATAGTTCAATAGTAAGAACACCTTCAAACTTGTGCTACCAAAAGCAACAAAAACTCATTAAAAATGTTAGGAAAAAATGTCAAATAAACCCCTAACCTTTACTTGAAAACTCAATTAAGTCCTTAAATTTTTAAAAAGTACAATTACACCCTTTAACATGTTATATTGAAGCAATGAAGTCTAAGAACTGATAAATGACCTACTATTACAGGTAATTTCAGTTCCGACATCATCTTTGGAAAAAATTCGACGACAGTCAAACGGTCGCTGGTCGCCGTCTACCAGAGAAAGCGATCAATTAGTCGCTTTCTCCCATTGAGGGTCGCCTTCCATGGAGAAGGCAAACTGTTCTCCTTCTCCGTGGAAAGCGACCAAACGCGGAAGGCGACCACTGATCACATTTATTTATAGTAATTAATTATTGTAACATTATTACATCTAGTTCTGCTCTTTTAATTGTCATATTACACTATTGACTTTCATCAGCTTGTCACATTTACTCTTCTTAAAATTTTGTTATTCTAACATTTAACAAGGGCTCTTCTTAGCTTCAGCCCACGATGAAATCATAAATTCCCTATGATATGATCATCATCAAGATCGATCACCCACATCATCGTTTCTTGCATCTCTGCACTCCTCATCAAGAATTTGGTACTGTGAACCATCCCCAATTGCTGGTGCAGAATCTAATGCCTTCTCGCTGTCAAACCATGAACACAACATTCACACTAGTGTTAATGAAACCAAAGCTGATCAAACCTGCGACAGAATATGACAAAATGATGGCTTACGTTTTCGAGTACACAACAAGCCCGATACCAACTAGTCCGAACGCTACATAGTATAACCAATCCACCTGCAGTTCAGAGCCAGTCATAGTTAGAACTATATATCTACATTGAACATCAAATCAGAGAATGTTAAACAGTTATATATATTGCCTCTTGTTTGTAGAAGAAAATTCGAATGACAACTGCCCACATATCAGACGTTAGAAGCGAGAGATTGAACAGCGTGGCTCCGCTCATCTGTATCACAACATAAGTAACACTCAGATTCCAAATCACGATAACAGAAAAATGTGTTCTGTCTCAACTACTGATAGTTATATGCTTATCATATTGGAAATGAGCTCGGGTTGAAAATAAGGATGAGCTCAAGATTCACCTTTAGAAGAAAAGGAACAAATGTGTAGAACAGAAAGCCTGCAAAAGCAAAACCCGCAAATGCCAGAATCTGGGAAAAAAAGGGGCTGTTAATTAGATGGGAAAAGACAGCAGTTACGTTAGTTAAAACAGCAGATTCAGGTTCTCTTACGATTTCAGGAGACCATTTCACTGATGCAATACCCTTAGTTTCCAAGATAGCTCTAAGAGATTATCGTTGAGAAGAAACAACTGACTCGATACTTAAATTACGCTATGGAAATATATATCTGCCACAATGAAAAGGATACATCTCGCAAATGCTCACAAGCAACCCGGAGATAGCCATCATTGTGATTACTTCAACACGGTCTTTCTTCTTCACACAAATTTCCTGTATCAGATAGTTGAGACGAAATTTAGTTTAGAATTCACACCAAGCAAGAGTACCAGCTAGAGGGGCTTAAAAGACAATTATAAGGAGAGGAATTCGATCACCAACCTCACCAACATTGCTCAATGCAAAGAAAAGCGTTCCCATGATTACAAACGTATCCCCTAGAAGAGGTCTTGATCCACCTGAAATACACACAGTTACAACTATTACAATTAAGGAAAAATCTCGGGGTTGGAATAGTTAAAGATTTTCTTTCCTCTGTTGACACAAACACTTGATTTGTGAATCGTGTGATAGGTTTAAGCATACTATGCATAAATTTACACCGAGTCGTGAGAGCAAGAAACATCACCTCCACCGCCTACCCCAGCGTCAGAGAGGAGAACTAGTCCAAGCCCTGCCACACAGACAGCAGCACCAAAGAATTGCCACAGGGAATATCGTGTTCCCAGGAAATACCATGTCAGCAATATCACCCAAGCGATTGTCCAACAATCCAGAATTGTAACACTTGTAATCGATGAATATTGGAACGCTTGGTTAACTGCAACAAATATTTGGACATCAATATCCAACACTCTGATGCAGAACAAAACCAATAAAACACATTAAAAAAGCAAGACTCTAGGCCACACATCATACCATTGATTTATAGGGAACTTAAAGTTCATTTTAAGGATTGCAACTATCTATCCTACATACATGTAGGGCTTACCTAGAAAATTGCCTTGGACATCAGCAAATCCTATGAGAAGATACCAATACCAACGAACCTGCAAGCTCAACAACATATCTACTCACAATTACTAACTTAGTATGGCCTTTTTGAAATAAATTAATTTAACATCCTAGGCTCCTAAGGCTAATGTTCCTTAGAATCTCAAAGAAAACTCTCCAAAATGAAATCACCAACTGTTGTAGCAAGGCAGAGGCAGGGCGCTGGACTTAACCTTTCACGAGCCTCCGCCCAACAATCCTCCTTCCAACACCTGCCAGTCTTAACTGAAACACATGACCTGACTTTAATACCACTTGTTAAAATCAAGAATTTACCGCTACGCCAAAAGCTTTAGCGAGTAGCGAAAGCAACCATTGCCACATTTTCAAGAGACTAGCGCTGAACTTGACCCTTCACGGTTCTCCACCCAACCATTTCCTCGCTGCCAATTGATGGACTTGGCCCTTTACCAGGCTCGGCCCAACACCAACACACTCCCACACCCTGATTAAAGAGGAAAGGTGCTGCATACCTGCAGTTTCTGCCGCCGGTAAATAAAGATGCTTCCGTATACCAGAGACAACGCCAAGTAAACGAAGAATGACAAAGTAAGTGGAGTATCCACTCCTGAAAAATCATAGACAAAATTGTATTTTTAAAAAAAATCTAAACTCAAAATCTGTTAGCAAATATCAAGAAATAAGAAGATTTAAGTTACCAAGACTAGCTAACAGAGAAGAAGTGAAGCTCATGAGTGACATCACAAACGAAATCACCTGGCCGAGGAAGAGAAGGAACAAAGTCCTTCGAATGTCGTTTCCATGGGTTCCCCACCACCCGTTAACATCCATGGCTGGCTGCTATGTTTGAAGAACTCCAATTCCAAGAAAATTGGCAACGGCCAAAACCTTAAAGAACTATACTCCAATAAGAATGAATTATTGGCTTAATTGGGATCTGAAAGTTAGTATAAGATGGAGTTTATTATAGAAACTAAGCATGTGTACATCTCAGGGTTTTGTCTGCTTCAGCTACCGTCCGTATCACAGATCTCAGCTACCGTTCCTTGGTTTTTTCGTTCATTCGTCAGCGTTGAATTTGAATATACACACAACTTACTTATCCTTAATAAATACTTCTCCATCTTAATTTGTTTGTCTCATTAACAATATTTGTGATCATTTGGTCAAGAAAGTAGCTATAAACAGATATTACATTATAATAAAGTCAATAGCACTATAAAAAAACAATATTCCACTGAAATTATTTTTTATTCAAATTTTTATAATATTAAATTTAATATTAATATATAAAATTTATATATTTAGAAATTATATTAAATTAAATTTAAAAATTACTAAAATGTAATTAAAAAGAATTGATTTGATAAATTAATAGTAAATAAGATGTGTAAAATGAAACAGAAGAAATATAATATTGTCAAAGTTGAGGAAAAAATAAAATAAAAAAAAATGAATAAGGCATAGTGGAGTACTTTTTTTTTTTTTGAAAAAAAAAAGTATTCCACTATGCCTTATTCATTTTTTTTTTTTTTGTTTTTCCTCAGCTTTAACAGTATTATATTTCTTCTGAAAGTTCCAAATAATGGTCGGAGACATACCGTGATTATTAACTAAACATGGTACAAAGTACAAACAACAAAACCTTTATAGGAGTTTAGGTAGGAGAATTTGCAGCATTTACTGGGTCATTTTTTTTAGGCTTAATCAATTGTTTTAAAACGTAGAACAAGAAGTAGATAAAAGGGGTTGGAGTGGAAAGTGAAACGTGCATCCCCTGCTAAAACATTGCACGGAAGGGAGTTGGCACGTGGACACAAAGTTCCCTACATAGATAGATACAATCCAGGCAAACTAACATTATTAGTCCCCATTACTGGTAATTGCCTAATTAGTGTAGGGTTTGAGTTTTTTTTTTTTTTTTTTTTTTTTTTTTTTTTTTTGCATTTTTTGTTTCACGAGTATTGTGATATTAACAATGTTAATCTATAATTTTTAAAACTTGTATAATGGGTCCACCAGTATAAATTTCTTAGCGCAAATAATTATTTCGGTAAAATCATTGCAAAAGGAAAAGACCATTATACCCCTACTATAAAGAGGAAATAATTTTTTAGTGAAAATTTAATAAAGATTTCATCAGAAGGCCGGACCATTTGTGCTTAAAAATTATACTCGTGAGCCAATGATACAAGTTTGAAAAATTGTGAATCAGCATTGTTAGTGTCACAATACTCGTGAAACTAAGGCCTCGTTTGGTTCGCGAAAAATATTTGAAGAAAAGTGGAAGTGAAATTCCGTGGAAAAATAGTTACCAGGAAGATAAATTCTATTGTTTGGTTGGTGGAAAAGAAGTTGCTGGGAAAATAAATTCTGTTGTTTGGTTGGATTTAGAATGGTAAGGAATAATGTGTATAAAGACCTAAATGCCCCTATTATTATTATTATTATTATTATTATTATTATTATTAAGCCTACCAAAATGCTAATGCGGTGACCCATTTGCCATTTTTAACCCATCAACCCAAACCCATTACATTTACCCTACCCATTGTTCACTACTGCAAAGTGCAAACCTGCAAAATAAAGAACAAATCAATCGAAGCAGCCAAGCTCAGAGAAGAAGGCAAGACTCAGGTTGGTTAATTTTTTTTTTCATCCATGGTTGTTTTCTCCTCTCTTTAATTTGTGAAATAAGGTGGAGAGGGTGAGAGGCAGAGACGGCGTCGCAGGAAGTGGACTCGCGATGGCGGAGGCGGAAGGCGGCGACTGGCGAGGTGGGCGGCAGTGAGCGGAGGTCCACCGTCATGAGGGCCCGAGACAGCAAGCAGCGAGGGTGGCAGGATTCTGAAGTCACCAGGAAGAAGAAGAAACCAAAGGAAGAAGAAGAAACCAAAGGAGGAGGAAGAACACAGTCAGGGAGGGGTAAAATGGTCTTGCCAAATCAATTTTTCTTCCCAACTACTCAGGAAAATAAAATCCGAGCTTCTACCAAAGAACTTCTTTTCCTCAAAAATGAGGAACTCATTTTCCAATGGAAAATGAGTTCCAATGAACCAAACGCAGGAATTATGCATTTCCATGATTTGGAGGAGGTGTTTTTCCTTTGGAAAACAACTTCCTGCGAACCAAACATGGCCTAAAACTGTGAAAAATTCGTGTAGGTATGTATGTTAGAAACCAACCATACCTGACCAAAAACACAAATTTTACATTGAAGAAAATATTCTCTAAAAATTTTTACACTAGAAGTTTTTCATTCCCAATATATTTACACCAAATTATATTCATACACTAAAATAATTTTGTAATCTTATACCTAATTTAAAACTTTAATTATTTTAATATAAAATATGATTTAGATATAAATAATAATATTTTAAAATGGACTTTGTGTTTTTATATGTTATCATTTTTAATTAATTTATAGTCAATATTGATATTCTTTTAAACGTCTCAATGATATCTTTAAATCTTTATAATCTATTCCTAATAATATAAATTTTTAAAAGAGTACAATTGGCAGAAGATTTTAAAATTTTTTACACCATTTTGGTACAATCTTTATTGCATGGACCACGATCCAAAAACACATAAAATACATTATTCTAATTCATAAATATATTATTCTCACGCATAAAGTACATTATTCAAACTCATAAAATACATTATATTACCAAATAAATTTCATTAATCTAACATATAAAATACATTATCTTACCCCAAAAAATTTTATTATTCAAACACATATAAAGCACATTATTATAACTCATAAAATACATTACCTTACACTCAAAATGTTCATTATTCTAACATGTGTGCGGAGCAAGGAATTTTTTGTAACATCAAAATAACATCATTTTGGATCGTGCACAGCTATGTAGACCATGATTCATACAATAATTTGCCCATTTTGGTACAACACTATACCTATTCATTTACACCATTTTGATGGAGAATTTGGTATTGTTCTTGGAGAAATAATGTTGCATCAAATTTTTACACCAATGCTTTAGTGGCTTCATTAGAGATGTCCTATACTATTAATATTGCAATTGCATGTCATCAATACCTGCCTGCCCATTTCGTTTAGCCCTATATTTCACGGGTTTACTATTTATTTTACTGTCAATTTTGTACTCGCCAGAATAGCAAAAACAGTTTCAGTTCGCTCACATGGTCTGCCTTGCATGTGTCATGTGGACTACTGGACTTTTTTTTTTTTTTTTCAAGGAGTGTCCTTTCAAATCTTCACCATCAGATCGTGATATTTTTATAAATATTTATTTTTATGTTCATTATCCTTATACAGTTTTCAGGTGTTATATATATAGATTAAGGATCAAATGAGGACCTATAATTAGATGAGGATATGTAAATTTATTTATACCATTGATCTGAAAGATCTTATGAATGAAAAAATCAAGTAAAAAATGTGCACAGTCATTTTCACAAATACTCCGTATTAAAAATTTTAAAATTAGCGAGGTTATTTTTATAAATATTACAAAGTTTTGTTTATTTTCAACTATTAGATTGACTAGATCAATGTTCTGGATTAGTCCTCACGTCCTCACATGATCCGAACTATATATATATGTCGCTCAGGAGAGAACTGCGAACAAATCACAGCTGTCCACATGTCCAAATCAACGAATCAGATGCAATTTAAAAAAAAAAAATGACGCGGTGGCATTTTCGTAAATAATTGGAACTTTGGTGCACCTAGTTTCACTTACAAGTGCACCTATTTCCGCACCTATTTTCACTTACAAGTGCGAGTAATTTACCTTGTTAATATTCATTCACCTATTTTCGCAAATATTTTCACTTACAAATGCAAGTAATTTACCTTGTTAATACTTATGCACTTGGTGCAACCTAGGTGCACCTAATTATAACATTAGGTGCACCTAGTTATAACATTAGGTGCACCTAGTTATAACATTAGGTGCACCTAGTTACATTAGGTGCACCTAGTTACATTAGGTGCACTTAGTATTGATGCTCAGTGTACAATTCACTTGCACCTGTAATACATTTTACTTTGCATCTGCAATACATTTTACTTGCACTTGTGCAAGTAATTTACTTTGTTAACATTCATGCACCTGAGTGCAACCTATTTGCACCTAGTTATAATATTAGGTGCACCTAGTTATAACATTAGGTGCACTTAGTATTGATGCTCATTGTACAATTTACTTACACTTGTAATACATTTTACTTGCACATTTGCACCTGGCGCGCTGTAATTCGTCCGCAGTTCTCTCCTAAGTGGCCAGTAAGCGATCCTATATATATATATATATATATATATATATATATGATTGTTATCAATGAAATGTGCTAAGCTGTTTTCTGCATTTCTCTTGAGTTTCCTCTTCCCTTTCCCTCCTCTCTGTATGGTTCTGAGTAAAAACAGTTTCAGTGTGCTCACATGGTGTGCCATGTGTCATGTGGACTACTAGCCTTCTTCTTCTTTTTTGAGGAGCATTTTTAATGCTTAGCCGACTTACTTAGTATAAATAGGATGGTCCTTCCCTCATTTGTGATATTCACTACCTTGCAACATCACACTTCTTGTGATATATACTACATTATATTGTAACCTACTTCACTTGTAATCGTCTTCTTCTCCATAATACATATAGCCTTAATCCACTCGATCGTCACCCGACAAATCGACTTACCGATCCAATTGAGTGATTGACTGACTAAGCACCCTTATACTTATTCACCATATACATATTCGTAGTGTAGCCTCCCCTGCCCAATTTACACTATGAGGACCAAATGTAGAAATAGTTTCATACTCCTCCGTTGTGTAATACGCATCGTGGTCCCCTTTTAAGTGCCTAGCAACTGTTACACTATATTAAACAAGCATAGCATGTATGCGTTATTATTATTATTATTTTTTTTTATACATGATGCAAATGGAAGCAGATATTAAACATAATCTTTTATTTGCAGTTGTTCTCATTCTATATTTAGCATAATTGTTCATGTAAAAGAATTATCTATTGGTGATGAGGAGCTTGTGAAGTGTGGCAAGTTCACACATAACATTTACTTCTAGGCCTATAAACAAGCATAGGAGAAATCATCTCTAACACAACATTTGTTTCTAGGCCTATATACAAGCATATCAGACAATCCACATAACATTTGACATTTTAAGCTTATAAACCTTTGTGGCTCTAACACAGTGAAATTGGTAACTACAACAACATTAATTTCTTATGGTCAATTCATTAGGTTTTGATCTTGTAGGGTAAATGAATGCAGAAACCATCTCTGACAATGTATTTCTAATTCAAAATCCAAGTAAACATGAGGAATTTATAATATATAAATAAGGAATTTTTTTACAAAATCAAACAGAAAAGTAAAATAAAATAAAAAAGATTTAGGAATACCTCAGGCAACTCCTCTAACCTTATCAAGAATCTATCAGCTTGTAGCACAACCTGCAAGCACAGACAACAAATCCCAGTTAAATATATCATTTTCTCACAAAATTTAAACAAAAATCAAATACCAACTCGAATAAAAATTGGGAAAAATACATAAAATTCAAGGAAATGCGGGGGGAGATTACATGAAAGTAAAACATTTGTGGATTCCCATTCCCATTCCTGCAACTCCGCCCATCTTGACTCGCCCTCTCATTCCCTTTACTTTCTCTACATCTCTTCTCAACTCTTTCAAAAGTTGTTGTCTTGGTCTGCAGTACAGTGTGAAGATTCGAAAGAAGACAGATTTTCACTAGAGATTTTCTCCCTAGAACATCATCAGCTGGAGGATATTGCACATTTATTAGTGGGAGATTTTTGCCTTAGAACGCCCAAATTTTCGCTAGAGGATATCATCAGTTGCTGTCTTCAAGATGACTTTCACCTTAGAACATACTATTTATATGTTTGCCTCCCCAATTGCAAATTCTTTCTTTTTTAGGGGTGAAATTGCCGCCCAAAGCCCCAACATATATATGGTCAAAACTTGTAATATTTGTTGCAATACTTATATATATAACTAAAATTCAATTAGGAGAATACATAATGTATCTAAATTGAATTAACTCATACCTAAATTTGGATTATACTTTGTCAAAAATAACTCTATAGTTGTTACCCATGCTAATTTCGAACAAAGAATCAAATTTTACAGTGGAGAAGAAAGTAAAAAAGAGAAGGAAGTTGAAGAAAATGAGTTGAAATATGCAGGTAGATGCTTAAGTATTTAAATTTACATCCAACAACAATGTTGGACGGTAATTAATAATACCTACCATTTTGCATTTCACCTATGGTCAATTAGGTTTTCCGTCCAACAAGCAACCGTTGGATAGAAATTCCGACCAACATTTAGTGTCGGTCGGAACTTTCGTCCAACGCATGAGTGTTGGACGAACTTTCGCTAAAGTTGTGATTTTTTTACAAATTACTGCAACATTATTATTGGACGGAAATAGGGAGATTTCCCAACAGTAAACTTTGTTTTTATGAACATATAGAAAAAAAAATGTATATGAACCTACTATAGTGTGAATGAAATACATATGATGTACATGCAGTTTAATCTTTATGTATATTAAAGTTTATATTTATGAAGATATAAAATAAATATTATTATTTATTATCATATATAATAAAGGACAATGTTATTAAGCATGATGCATTAATTGACACTCAATACTAAAATGACATCGTTTTACCAACCCTCAATATAATTTGCCCGATGTGAATCAACTGACTAAAATTATTTTCCTAACAAACTGATCGACTTTATTTTAATTAATAATATTATTATTAGTATAAAAAATAAAATCATGACATATGAAATAATTTTTTTTGGAGGATGAGAAAAATCATTAATTACTATTGAGCACTAGGTACGTAAATCCTCATATGAGTATATGATATAAATTTTAACCATCATAAATACATTTAAATTTTTGTGCATCCCGGAATGCAATACCACAAGAAAACAATGACAAGCTTGAAAAGATAATTCACTTGATTCTTGGGTGATAAATTGTGGGTAATGATGCAGGATCGAGTCCTAACAATCTTAGTGTGAGAGTTTCATCTTTTTAGGGAGTAATTTGTTATAGGCACTAGACATTGATCATCTTACGTAATGACTTATAAATTATCATAATATATACATTTATAATTCTGTTGAGTCGTGATGTGAAAGTTTTTGGGCAAAGAATTTCGCCTATATTGGCAACAAAACATATGATAGAATCGGAGAGATTTGGGGAGTTACTGAGAAGATTTGCGTAATATTGCGTCGACAGCTCACCACTAACCAAGAAAATATTTTAAATAAATCATTCAAAGTCGAAATTTTATAATCCAGTACTCTTCGTGTCCCACTTACCAAATTTATTTTAGATCTGGTCACATCTTATTTGGCACTCGATTTGTAAATGTCCATTATAATTAGGCTTTATCTTCACCAGAATAATGTATTATTATTATTATTATTATTATTATTATTATTATTATTATTATTTATTAGTAGTAGTAGTATTAAATATAATCTTGATGATCATACTTCATAAGGCATTTTTAATGGTGTTTGGTTCATGTTA
This sequence comes from Ipomoea triloba, assembly GCF_003576645.1. NCBI lineage: Eukaryota > Viridiplantae > Streptophyta > Magnoliopsida > Solanales > Convolvulaceae > Ipomoea > Ipomoea triloba. The sequence continues at coordinate 9,866,766 of NC_044924.1, read as the reverse complement.
TATAAGATAACTAAGGTTATATTTGTTTAGAAATATAAGATTATCATGTTTGGTTCAAGTTATATAATTTTTTAAAGGAATGTAACATAACCTCCGCATAAAGTTTTTAGCAATAGGAAGGAAATGTGAGATACACTCCCGTTTCTGGAAAATTATGATATAGACCCGGGTCCACCTTGCAAGAAGGACCTGTGTCTATATTCACAAATTTAGAACTCTATGTTCACAATTTTAGAACTTTATATTCACAATTTTAGATCTCAATATACAAAATTATATTACTCAATATTTACAATTTTTGAACTTTATATTCGCAATTTTGTTATATAGATTCAAAAATTGTGTTATACTGTTGAACATGGAGTTTTGATAATACTGGTGAACATAGAGTTATGAAATTGTGAACGTAGAGCTATGAAATTGTGAATATGAAATTATGAAATTGTGAACATGAAGTTATGAAATTGTGAACATGGAGTTATGAAATTATGAACATGGAATTATGAATTTGTGAACATGGACCTGGGTCAATGGCATAAGAACTGCCAATTTCTTAGGTAATATCACATTCTCTTATCTTATTAATTACTAGTTTTGGGCTTTTAGCATTTTAATCAATTTGTCTTATTTCTGTTGTCTTATTTACATACTTCAGTTTTAAACCAAACGCATGAATCTAACATTCCCAACAATCTAACATTTCCTAAGGTAATCTAACATTCCGTGAATCAAACACCTAGAGTGTATTTGAAGACGAAACGAGAGAGAAGGGAGAGACAACAAAATAAAGAATTCAAAAAATGTCTCTTGACTAAAAATGTAAGAATATATTATTCGTCAAATTGAATATTTTTTTATTAACCATAATGAATATTTTTCTTTGATTTTGTTTTCTTCGAATATCCAAATACGATAAAATCCAAAAAATAACTTTCAAAAGTCATTTTCTGCATTTCTAAACCAACTCTTACTAGATGAAAATTTTTATGATACCATGTTCTAAATAAATACATACATATTATATAAGTTGTTGTACCTCACCTCTTGTTTTGTGGGATAAAATTAAAAGAGTTTTCTTTTTTATTATCAAATTCTTTTCTTTTCTTTTCTTTTCTTTTTTGAAAAATATATAATTGTTGAAATCGCTCGTTTCATAACTATGTTGGGAGAATTCCTCTATCTTATACTAATGGAGTAATATTTTGACTACAAATTAATTAAGTAAATATAAAGTAATTTTTTTAGTAAAATGTTCAAAAAATAATGATGGGGTACTCAAATAAGGAGTTAAACAAACTCAAAAAGAATATTTAATTTGTGAAAGAGAAATCGGTCAGGTTGTTCTTGGTTTAATAGGAGATCGACACAAGGTGAATAGGTTGGTGGAGAGTTAGCTTAAACTTCAACAACTAATCATTGTGAGACATTATTTAGTCCTAAAAGTTTGAGTCAATTATTGGACAAATAATTAAAGTTAGTCGATTCAATTAATTACCCCTCTTTCACTATGAAAATTCCAAATTGTACCAATAGGGTGGTCTAATATTTTAACTTATCATATAGGGTACTCTGCGTCAGGTCGGATTTTAGGGCGTGAAAGATGTACAACAGAACAGTGCCCTAAAATTTTAGGAGCCCCTAGTCTAGCCATAACCTAAGGGGGTGTTTGGTTGGATGGAAAATCTTTTCCATGGAAAAGATTTTCCATGAAGTGAAGGAAAATGTGTTTTTCTATTGTTTGGTTTGATGGAAAATGTTTTTCAATGGAACTTGAGTTCCCAAAAGTGGAGGAAAACAAATTCTTTGCTAGGAGTTAGTATTTTGTTTTCCTTAGAGTTTGGTGGGAAGAAAGTATTGAGCATGGACAACTTTATCCTCATCAAAATAATATAATTTATTATCACTATTAATTGTTAAGGGCATATTGGTCTTTATATTCATAATTCCTTACCATTCCAAATCCAACCAAACAATTGAATTCATATTCCCAGTAATTTCTTTTTCACCAACCAAACAATGAAATCTATTTTCCTGTTAATTTGTTTTCTATGGAATTTGAATTTCATTTCCTCCAAATATTTTCCAGCGAACCAAACGGGCTGTAATAGTTAGTATATGTATTTGTGATTATATTGGCTTAAAATTAGGTTTTCATGACTAATCTAAATTCTACTACGCATTATTCAAAAAATAATAATTCTATTCTTTAATATTCACGCGAATCACTTTTCTTCAATTCGCAGTTTTTTTTATACTTTGATAGGGCCTCACTTATTTACCAGCACAGAGCCACACAAATAAAAAAACCGACCGTTGCTCCGAGTATAGAAATTTTGTCATGTTTAGTGTTAAACTTTTAAATTAACTACTTGTAGTCCTTTGACTTTTAAATTGTTATCATTTGCACTCCAAGTTAATCATTCATAATCCTTCAACTATCAAATTTTAACTACTCTTGATCCTTTCAAAATGACCAGATTATGGGTGATTAGTTTGGACCATAGATGTTATCAATTTAAAAGTTGAAGAATCACATGTGGTCAATTTGAAAGTTTAGGACTAAACATGACAAAAACATTATAGTCGGAGGATCCATATTACATTAACTCTTTTAATTTACATTCCTACCTATAATTTCAAAACCAATATATGCAAACTAAAGACACCATCTATCCTATCCATATTTATATGTGTGTTGTATCACCATCAACAATAAATAATTTAAGAAGACATGTAAAATTTGGCTACATGCATTTATAATCCAAGTGTACAATATATGGACACGATACACCATTGGCCATATGCCACCCCCATCAACCCTCTCATAGCCATACAAATACCCCCCTTCAACCCCCCCTACCTACAAAATCCTGGATATCTCCAAACAAAACCCCCAAAAATAAAAAAAAAAATGAAAAAGAAAATAGCTAATCATCCTCCTTTGTGTCCTTTCCTATCTGTCCGTTCCCATGATATTTGTTTAATTAAAATTGGGTTGATGTAATTGCAATCATAATCAATATTGAATTGCGCAGCCCCTTCTTGTCTCCTTCCTCTGTTCCTTTTTGAATTTTATTTTGGGTTTTTTCAACCCTCAACCTCTCCCTTTATAGTTCACCCATTTCTCATCTTTTTTTTCTCTCAGCTTTTCTTTGTTTCTTCGTCGTTGGGAAATTTGATCGAATTAAAGGTGTTTTTTCTTGGATCGCATCATCGGCTATGGCGGAAGAGCACGGATTCCAGGCGCCGGAGGGGCACCGCTTGTGCGCCAACAACTGCGGCAGCCCCGCCGCGCAGAATTACTGCCCTAAATGTTACCGAGACATTTTTCTCAAGGAAGAAGAGAAGACGAAATCGGTGAATTCGGTTGATTCGATTTCGCCGTCGCAGGTTTCTCTACCGGCTACCTCGTCGCCGGCGGCGGCGAATTCGGCGAAAAAAGCGGAGACGGCGGCGGCGGAGGTGCAGCAGTTGCCGGCGAACAGGTGTTCGAGTTGCCGGAAGAAGGTGGGATTGACGGGGTTTAGGTGTAGGTGTGGGGTCACTTTCTGCGGGACCCACCGGTACCCGGAGATGCACGCCTGCACCTTCAACTACAAGGCTTTAGGGAGAGAAGCCATAGCCAAGGCCAACCCTCTGATCAAAGCGCAGAAGCTGGACAAGATATGATCGCAGCCGTTCAAAGCTTCCGACTTCCTCGCAAATCCACGGTGATGATTGTGCCGAAATCGTCACGGCAAAAATGCCGAAAGGAGAAAAAAGGAAAAAAGAAAAAAAATTGGTACCGCGTAATGACACGTCACCCACGCGTGCCATGTATATTTCCTCCTCCTTTTTTAATTTCAACTTTTTTCTTTTTTTGCTATATGTTACTCTCTTCCATTATTACCCCTGGCTTGTAGAAAAATTAAAAAGAAAAAACAAAAAAAGAGAGAGAAAATATGATGTTGATATTGATAATTTGAATGTTATTATTGTCTCGATACTCTGTATATTCTGTCATTGTTTTTTATTTTGATACGTCTTCATAGATATTTCATAAATAGTACATTCAATTATATGATATTAATAATGAACAAGTCTCATTAGACGCCACAATATTCGACCTACAAAATTTCACATTCATAATATTTCATACGAAGTATTTTCTTCAATTCAATGCAATTGATAATAGCGGTGGGATTTTGACATTTTGTACAAATAACATCTCTTTCTTTGTGATGCATTCAATTTTGATTACTTTAAATTAAAGTTGTTTATAAATTTAGACTTAATATTAGCGAAGGTCTTATTTTTTGTGGAAATTTCAAATTTAATGTCAAACTATCGTTTTTATCATTTAATACCTTGGAGTCTTAGACTTTCATATTTTGGACACTTTTAGTTCTTTCGATGACATTTTAGTAAAACCTTATTTTAGACAAGGGTCTTTTCTATCCCTTTAATTTTATGAATTCATTTTAACAGAGGTCCATTGTCTTTGATGACAACCTCAAATTTAGTCACAAATAATTAGGTTTGTCATTTAACAACGCATATTATCATATTTTGGATACTTTTTGTCATTTCGATGACTTTTTTAGACGAAACCCTATTTTAGATAAATGCATTTTCCTATCTTAATTTTCCAAATTTTATACAGTTATTTTCTTTTTCTTTTCTTTTTTTCTCATGATTTTCATCTCTTCAGTCATAGATTGCACAATCTCCTTCACTTGGCTCTTGTCTTCATCTCCTTCAACCCGACCCTAAATCGTCCTTCATCAATGACAATACCGAGTGCGTAAGGACCTCTGGGTGTGGGGGAATCATTTTGCAACGCACTTAGAAAGCTCAGGATGTCACCACTCGGGTGGCTTTAGTTTAACCGCTATTGTTTTAGCCATGATTATGTGAATCATCAACTATAGCTGTAGAGCGTTAAAAAAAAAAAAAAGAAAAGAAAAGAAAAAAAAACATCTTCTTTGTCATGGAACTACTCTTTTCTAAAATAGGATTTCACCGAAAAAAATCATTAGGAGGACCACAAGTAACCAAAATATGATAGTCTAGGATGTTAAATGGCAAAAATGATTGCTTATGACTAAATTTGGAAATGATACCAAAGACAATGGACTTTCACAGGAATTAACTCATTTAGAAAAAATTTGTAGAGACGAAAATACATTTGTCTAAAATAAGATTTCACCGAAAAAGTGTCCAAAATATGATAGTGTGGTGTTAAATCATAAAAATGATTGTCTGTAACTAAATTTAAAATTTTCACTAAAGACAAAAAACCTCTGTTGAAATTAACTCATAAATTTATAACAAAAGAAGAAAAAAAATTACATAATCTTGATTAAGCAACTTTCATAATAACTACTACCAACAATGGCCAGATCCTCTAGATCGACTCTTCAAAAATTTACAAATCATGGACAATTTCAAGCAAGTTGGTGAGGTGGAATCACGATGTTACAAGTTCGACACTCAACTAGAGCAATTTATTTGTCTTATTGGTTTGACCTAATTAGTTATGTGCAACTTATACCGATTTATCTCCTATAATTCTTTGTCGACTAAGATCACACGATAAAATTTACTCAATACACGTTCTTATGCAATAATTGCAGATTCTTTTCATCATTTTAAAAAATACAAAGCTGGCTAATAAGTGTCAAAATAAAAAACTATTCAATCTACGAGTTATTTTTTATTAAAAAAAAAAAACTCAAATTGTAAGTGATGAAAAATAACGCGTGCGCTATATTGTAAATAAATTTATGTTCTTAACTTGTGTAAGATATGATCAAATTTGGAGCCTTGGAGGTGTGCGTGTAATCCAGAAGAAGCATGAATCTAGTCAAAACGCGCATATTTTTATAGTACAAGCGGAGTCATCGAAATTGATGAAGCATTAAACACGCGGTTCAATGTAGCTATATAGAGTATTACTAAAATTTGATGTACTTACTTATAACAGTATTTAATATCGAAGATTACGAAGCTCAATATAAATTAAGATTATGCAACTAAAGGGATAAGTTCAAGGGCGAAAACCAAAGTTAGATATATGGTAGTTTATTATGAGTTCTACAAATGATACGGTCAAATGTTATATCATTTAATATATAATTCACGACACGTATTCTGCGCTATAAATTCTATATTTTGTAGTTTTAAGTAAATTATTATATTGTTTAAAAATAAAGTAAATTATTATTATTGATGGATTTTTTCTGATCCCCCAACAAATTATATATATATATATATATATATATATATATATATAGAGTAAGTATGTTACTGGAGTATATTTGGAAAAAATAGTTAAGTAGAGGCGTTTGTATTGTTAAAAGTCTTAATACAAAATTCATAGCGTGTCCCCTTACTATTATAAGGGGCTTGGCTTTATATTACAAAACATAACATTTATAAAATAAGTACAACGGTCCATCAATAATTGTGACGCGGATAAGTGCTAAAATATTCATGTTTTAACATTGCATTTAAGTTTATTTTCCTTGTCATTTGTCATAATTTTACCTAAAATATTCATAATTTGATTCATTTGTGTGTTTACGTGTAATTCTTGATGACTTAGATGAATTAAATGATTTTCGGAGCATTTTAGAAGAATGTAGAGTCAATGGGAGCCTAGAAGAAGTTATGAAGATGGGGGCAACACCTCTTAGAGAGCGAAATTGTGGTGCTTTCAATGGTCTTGGTCATTTGGACAAACAAAGACAAAATTGGAGCAAAAGAGCCAGAAGTTGGAATTCTCGCATAATTCGTCCACTGCTCGGTATTTTGGTCATATCTCTGCGTACGAATGTCCAAATGAAGTGATCTTTATATCATTGGCAAGCTAACTTAAAGGGCTACAACTTTGATGAAGACTACAAATGCAAATTCAAAGGTTTTGAGGGTGAAAAATAGCCTAGAAATCAAAATAGGTTCCCAAATTTTTGCTCTGTAGGTAGCCACGGGAGTGGCCACGCCCGTGACCACATTCCAGTGCAGACGCGCTTTTGGCCACAGAAACGGTCATGCCTGTGGCCAGCTTTCTTTGCTTGTAGTTAACCCCGTTTTCAGCCATTTCAACACGATTCCGACCCATTTTAGAACCATAACTTCTCTCTTTCATTTTCTTTGATATTTTTAGGTTAGATTAGGCTTATATTTAGGTTCCTAAACAGTTTGGAAGCTTGGATTGAAGAATTTAAACTTGGATTTCAAGGATTTCATATCCATTTTTACTAGATAAGTTTGTCTTCTCTTTATTTCATTCCTTGCAATTTACTTTCTTGTTTTATTACTTTGATCTTTATCTTGTGTTTGTTATGGAATTCCTTGTTGATTATGAATCTTGTGCTATTTTCATTATGCTTATGTATGATTAGTTCTCCTTGGAGGGAGGTAGGGATGTAGGCTAGGTATTTGATGGATGATTTGAATTGGTTAAGGAATGTTGAGACATAACTTTGATATTGTTAATTGACATGATTATTTGAGTCCCGATTAGGGAGTGACAACCTAGTTTAAGTACCAGTAGTTGATCAACCATGCTTCACCTTTGAGAAAATGGGAGTGTGTGATGTTAATAATTAGTGGCAGGAGTCTCTCTCACGTGAACATTTCCCTTCTTTCTCTCCACTTCCTTTCTTTTATCTCTCACGGATATAATTACATCTCTCTCTCTCTTCCACCATCTTCTCTCCATTTCCCTTCTCTCTCACCATCCCCTCTCCATTTCCCTTCTTTCTCTCTTCCACCACCATCTCTCACGGGTCTCTCTTTCACCCCCCCCCATACTCGCCGGAGACAGAATTGAAGAAGTAGTTTCGTCTCTCCATTTCAGATCTGGTGCAGAGTGGCAGAAGTAGCCCACACACTCGCCAGAGACAGAATTGAAAAAGCAGTTTCGTCTCTCCATTTCAGATCTGGTGTAGAGATCTCAGATCCGGCGGCATAGAGCTCAGATCTGGTGGCAGAAGTAGCGTATTTTTTTTTTCGTTCGCCAGCTTCGGCTTCTCACGGAGGATGCTCGCCGGCTTCGGCTTCTCACAGAGGATAGTTGATAAAATTAATTAAAAGAAACAAAAGGACTGCGGGCTTTTGATCTAATACTCTCTCTTGAAACTTGAGCAGCTGGTGGCTTCACTAGTTTGGTAACCGAACTAGAGCGCGAGGAAGATGAGGAAGTCGGAGCCAGATTCAAATCGGCTCTCTCTACGGTGAAGAAATCGCGGAATGCTGGTATCAAACTTACAGCTCGGCTGCTGTTGCGACTCCTCTCGCCGATCTTGCCGCCCCTCTTTTTCAAGAAGATGCGACACAACACCCAATTTGCCTGCACAAAAAAAATGAAAGGTAGATGTGGTTTGGGTACGTTTGATTTGGAGGGAACGTACCCAAATCACATCTACCTTTCATTTTTTTGTGTAGGCGAATTGGGTGTTGTGTCGCATCTTCTTGAAGAAGAGGGGCGGCAGGATCGGCGAGAGGAGCCGCAACAGCAGCCGAGCTGCAAGTTTGATACCAGCATTCCGCGATTTCTTCGCCACCGAGAGAGTCGATTTGAATCTGGCTCTGGCTTCCTCATCTTCCTCGCGCTCTAGTTCAATTACCAAACTAGTGAAGCCACCAGCTGCTCAAGTTTCAAGAGAGAGTATTAGATCAAAAGCCCGCAGTCCTTTTGTTTCTTTTAACTAATTTTATCAACTATCCTCCGTGAGAAGTCGAAGCCGGCGACCATCCTCCGTGAAAAGCCGAAGCCGGCAAACCAAAAAAAAAACTACGCTACTTTTGCCACCGAAGCTGAGCTCTATGCCGCCGGATCTGAGATCTCTACACCAGATCTGAAATGGAGAGATGACACTACTTCTTCGATTCTGCCTCCGACGAGTGTGAGGGGGGTGGTTGTGAGGGGGGTGGTGAGAGAGAGACCCGTGAGAGATGGTGGTGGAAGAGAGAAAGAAGGGAAATGGAGAGGGGATGGTGAGAGAAGGGGAATGAAAAGAAGATGGTGGAAGAGAGAGACGTAATTATTTCCGTGAGAGATAAAGAAAGGAAATGGAGAGAAAGAAGGGAAATGTTTACATGAGAGAGAGACTCCTGCCACTAATTATTCCCCCCATGTGATGATGCGAAAGTGTTTTATTTTTGGAGAAATAATTTGACTGATTTTCCGCGGCACCCACTCTTTGTGGGTTCCGCGGAAAGTAGTGTATTTTTTTTATTTTAGGGAATCCACTACACTTTTTTTAAGAGGTGTAGTGGAAATGTATCTTTATATGTTTAGTTTTGTAGTAGTGCGTATTTGTGACTTCTTTAATTAAGTAATACATACTTTATTTTTCAAAAATTATACATATTTATCCTAAAATTAAATTATACATATTTATCCTAAAATGATGTGTATTTAGACTTCTTTAGCTTTTCATACTTGTTTATATGCAAAAAAGATGAGGTTTTTATAAAAGTAATGTGTGCTTGGGTTATACGTCTTTAATATAAAGCAAAAAAGATGAGGTTTTTATAAAAGTAATGTGTGCTTGGGTTATACGTATTTAATATAAAACAATACGGTAAAAAAATCATGTGTATTCATACCAAAATAATGTCATTTTAGCCTTCCCAATATATTCGTGTGTATTTATTTGGTCAAAATGATGCTCGTATCCCCACTTGACATGGGGAAAAAGTTGTATGTATATACAAAATGTCAACAACATTTTTTATTTTAATTTTTTGCGTATTGAAAAGTGTTGTTTTTCCTTAAGAGTGGTGTTTTTTTTTTTTTTTTTCAAAAAATGTTTTTTTTTTCTTTTAAATGATGTGATGAAAGTTTTACATGTTTACAAAATGTCATCATATTTTTATTAAAGTATAGATTTCATTTGTTCAATGTTTTAAGATAGATGGCTGAGCTTTATTAAGTCTTGTTTTTTTTAAGAAGAGTAATTAAATGCAATAAAGAGTTCGTCAATTGAATAATGCCAAATGATTAATATTACGAGTTTGATTACAAATTGATGGCTCATGTTCTAATGTAGTGCTCTGCAGGATATATAGTATCAAAGTATAGTTAACAAAGAAAAGGAATTACAGAGAATAATATACAAGAATAACCAAAAGAGATCCAACATTTTCATTATCATTGTCAACATATATATTACAAGAAATAGTGGTTACAAACCATCTCAATAAATTCTCATCAATATAGTAATAAAGTTCACATAAATACAATAATAATGTCCACTAATATATTATTTATAACAATTTCCTTATATATTTATATACTAGTCATTTTTACGTACACCTAATACATGAAATTTGAGCCCAATATTAAAATTATAATTTAAATGTATTAAATAAAAATATTTAGCAATAAAATAATTTTAAAATGTTTTTTTAATTCATCTTTGTTATTATACTTATAAAAGTCATATATTTTGAAAAATGAGATACTATTTGAAGAATATGAAATTAATGATTTCCATATTATTTATGGTTATAATGGGAAAAATGAAGTAATTTAAAAAATTTGAGATAAAATTAATTAAATGGATAATAAATATGTTATGGTTAAATATATTGTTATAGTATTACATTTAATAAATGTTTTTTAAATTCCAACTACTATATATTGTGAAGGCACTGAATTGTTATAGGTCCAAAAATGGCGTCGTTTCTTTAAGTAAAGAAACGATGACCGCTATATTTAACAAATTCCGTATTTGTGATGTGCTCAAAATAAAATAAAACTACAGTGTATCTCAAATGAAACTGAATAACATATCTCACATAGTGAGTGTATATTATCAAATGAAAATGCAATTGAAGTTGAATGATACTTTAGTTGTGCTGTAATGAAACTATAGTGTATCTAAAATGAAACTGAATAACAGGTCACATATATTGAGTGTATGACTGTATGTTATTAAATGAAACTATAGTTGAATTAAAATGATACTTTAGCTGTGTTGAAATGAAACTACAGTATGTATAAAATGAAATTGAATAACATGTCTTACATATTGAGTAAATATTGTCGAACGAAACCATAGTTATATCAAAATAATATTTTAGTTGTGTTGTAATGAAACTATAATGTATATAAAATGGAACTGAATAATAGTCTCACATATTTGAGTGTATATTGTACAATGAAATTGTAGTTGAATAAGAATTATACATTAGTAATGATGTTTAATAAAACTACAGTGTGTATAAAATGAAATTTAATAACATGTCTAGCATATTGAGTGTATAATGTCAAATGAAACTGTAGTTGAAACAAAATGATATTTTAGTTGTACTAAAATGAAACTACAATTTATATAAAAAGAAAATGAATACGTCAGACAAATATAATTAAATGGACGGAATGGGTGTCGTTTCTTTTCATTTCTTTTCATTAAAAGAAACGGCACCGTTTTGAACCGTAATCCACAATAAATTTTGTTACCATTCCAAATTAGTGGCCACTTGAAAAAAATTATATGGATAAAAACTAGGGAAATAACATGGATTTACACCTATAATGTTTTTATATTTTATACATATGCACTCATGACTTAACTCGTTAAATTTTAATAACACTATTGTTTTGATTAAACAAAATTGATTACTTTATGTAGGGCATGAAGAATTTTTAAACATATACATTAAAAATGAAAATATTGTAAACATAAATAATTTGATTAAATGTATGCTACAAATAAATTATTCCTTTGATTTACCAGGAAGTCCTCCTTTATTATCTGAAAATTCACTTTAGATGAAACCACACCTTAAGTGAAAATAAATTATTCCTATACCTTGAGAGTTTTACTTTTTTTTTTTCAGTTAATGTATCTGATTTAGAGTTCATCTTTTACTGAGTTGCCTAGCACAGCTCCCGGGATGCATGATTTAGACGTGCTTAAGCTTTGAATCCACATCTCATCCGCCGTGACGGCGTTAGTGTCGTCGTTCCGATGCCATGACCAATGTGCATGCGTTTGATTGTACACTTTCAATCGACCGTGCCCAAAACTTGGCTCCCGAAACATTGATATTGACGGAGTTGGACTCTCAAACCTACAAAATATATATCCACTCCGTTAATGTTATATGTTTTTTTTTTAATAATCAAAAGTTTATACTGATAGTGAAATTATTCATTTATATAATACTTAGCATTCCCGAGTCATAAATATATTTGAAACGTACGTCATTGCGAGCCCTTCTCTGTTTCCTCCATCACCAATGGTCACGTATACAGGACCGCACGGATCAGCTTCATTGTTGAAAACTCTAGTCTGAGATCACAAATATCATAAACCATTAGAAAAAAAAAAGAAATTTAATTTGGATTTTATTTATCACAACACTATGTGTCTGAGCAGACTCTAACTGTAAGAGGTACCTTTAAGCGTATACCATACTCAGACTAATTTTCGTTCACACCGGACCGGCCCAATTAAGTGTCAAAGTGCTGGTCAGATTGGTTTTTCCATACAATATAGTGGGCGAGAATTTAAATTCAGAATTCATTTTTAATGCAATGAAACAAGAGGCAAATATAATACGTTAAACAAAATTTCTAAGAGCATCCTTATTAGTGGAGTTTTTTCGCGATTTTTGAAGAATTTTTTGTAAGTGTGATTAGGAAAGAGAAAATGAGGGAGGAAAAAAAATTAAAACAAATCTAATTAAAAACAAAAAAGTAAAGTTGTCAGCCGCGCGGCTGACTAGGATTGCACGCGCCCGCGGGGAACACATGTTGCAGCCACGCCCGCCCACGTGGCTGCAACTAACATTGAAATCTGTGAGTCTAATTTTACTATTCCAAGAACTTCTCTTGCAGGCTGTTCAAATTTTTCTCTTACCATTTATCTCTCATCCAAGTAAATGAGTATCCATTTACTGTACTAAGAACCTTGAAAAATAAACTGATAGAAATGCTCTAAGTAGAAATTAAATATAATATTTGGTTGGAATTAATTGTACTTACAAAGCGTTCGTAAGCATGGACGTGACCAGCAAAGACTGCATCAACACGAGCATTGTACAGCAATTCTTCCATGGATTTCCTCATGCTTTCTCCTTCTCCTTTATGAGCAGAATTGGAGTTGTACCAAGGCGCGTGGAGGAGCACGAAAATCCAGGGAGTCCTGGACCTATCAACATCGGCCAAGTCAGCTTGGAGCCACTTGTACTGATCGGATTGGGAGTCAAAGTCCGCGTAAGATCCCAACATGATAACGTGGGTGGCTGCCACGTCGAAGGAGTAGTACAGGTTGGACGTGGACCCACTTTCTTGGTACGGCATTCGCCACCTGGAGTTGTAGGCCTTGAAGCCGTGAGGGTAAATTATGGGGAAAATTTCGATCTCGTGGTTGCCTTCCGTCACCATCCACGGCCGCGAGCTGGCGTAGGGCTCCACCAAGCGCCCGAAAGAGTCCCAAAGCGGCTGCTGAGTATCGGCGTAAGACAGGTCGCCCGGCAACAAAAACACGTCGTAGTCCGACGCGGCCACGTGGTCTAAGGTTGAGTTTGTCCACTCTGTTTGACCCAGATCTCCTGCAATCAAATATTGCCATAAATATTCCATAAGCTATAGCTAGTACTAAAAGTATAACTTTATTTTTCTTATACCACTAAACATTTTTAAAAGTGAATGTGCTAGACTTGGCCCGCACCAGTCAATCTTAACTATTTATTGGGACTCATAATATTATTATCTCTAAAGCAATAATAATTAGTATAAATGCTCAACTTTATTTGTTTATACACACATTTTTGAAAGTAACATGGTTTCAACCCGACTCTTACGGGCTAAACGTACAACTCAACAAGTTCCTTTCGGTAGCTTTCTCTGTGAGTGAGTGCCGACAAAACTATTTCATCTGATCTAAATCGAATCATGAATCATGGGTAACCAGATGGAAATCATGGTACTAAGCCAGCCATCTGTCTCATAATAAGACAAACAGTCTCTTACCAATCTCTTTAAATTAATTGGCCTACCAGCCACTCAGCCACGTACTTCCTAATTCCTATAACCATTAATATTCATTAGTCTATTCTTGTACATTCAAATTAAGTTTTCAAATCAAAATTAAATTTCTAGGTCAATACATTATTTATTAGGCCATCCTTAATAATGTGAGGTTTTTGAGAAGATTTTACAAGTACAACTAGGAAAGAGAAAATGAGAGTAGAAAAAAAAAATACACACCCGTGCATGCGCTTGCCTGGGCGCGAGAGTTGCGCCTCATGCATCATGAGGCGCAACTCTTCCCTCAAGGTGGGTCACACTCCCCACTTGCCAAAAACTCCACATTTGCAAGAGAAAAAAATATAATTTTCCTAAAAACTCACTCCTACATTTGTTAAAAACACACCCCCCTTAGTTTTTACTATTCCAAAAGCCCACCAAAATCAACTAATGTAGAGGCGTTACAGTGATTCTCCTATGAGACTGTCTTATAAATCCTAATTCGTTAAATGGGTTGGATTCAGATGAAAATATGATACTTATATTAAAAAATTTAATAATATCAGAAATAAAGTATTTGTTACTTATAAGAAAAATAGTAATATTTTTGAAGAAAAATATAATACTTTTCAATTTTCTTCAAAATTATTACACTTCTTTTTATAAGTAACAACCAATTTATTTATGATTAATTAGTATTACCTTTTCCTATAAATATTACATTTTAATTTCATCTCGACTTGACATTTACATAAGTTTTTGCCTATTTATTATTATAGAGCATGTAACTTAAGTTTGATATATTATTATGGAGCATATATTATATAGACAATGCCCTACTCAATTCTTTTAATAAGATTTTCATATGATGTCAATAGTACATGTACATATATAGTACACGAATTGGAAAAACCTAGTTCATGTACATGGTATTATTTTGTTCTTCAATTTATATTTATTTAGAATTATTTTTGAAATAAAACAATAATTATTATTATTGTGATGTTTTGTATTTTATTATTTTATGGTGGGTGACTATATATATATATATATATATATATATATATATATATTTGTATGTGCTTTATTTTGAATATAGGTATTTTATTTATTTAAATGATATTTATTTTCTATTCCCTTGTCAAGACAAACACAAGAATATATATAATTGTTTTAATAATTCCATGTTTATTTCCCTTGTAAACTAAAATTACATGTACAAATTATAGCAGGTAGGTATTAGTTCAAATTTCTCAAACATAGGTTTTGTTTCTTGAACGATCATACTCCGATCTGAGCAATGATATGATCATTTGGGACCAAATTCTATCAAGAAGTGCACGCAACAAAAAATTTAAAGGTACAGTGTAAATTTAATTAATTAAAGGTGTAGGACCAAGTATTAGTTAACTTGCCCACAAATGACTAAATTTCATTGCCCTTAGGTAAGAAATCTCACACCCTATTATGATAGAATAGTGACCAATTACTCCTCCGGTCCTATTTTATCTGTCTTATTTATTATTTATTGGTCAAACTAATTTTTTTGGTTTATTTTTTACTTAATTTTAAATTTATTTTGTTTGTATGTTTAATAGCATTTTTAGTGTAGTTTATAAATATATAAATTTTGTATACCAATACTAAACTTTAAATTACAAAAAAAAAAAAAGTTAAAAATAATTTCAATAAAAGCCTAATTAACCGAACCAAAAATATGATTTCAAAAAACCGAACCAAAAATATTAAATGGGACCGAGGGAGTATTAGTTAACCTGATTAAGTTATTTGCATTATCATACATAAAACGGATGGGACAGAGGAACCACTCACCGGCGACGGCAAATTCAACTGGAAAAGTCGACGGCGGGGTTCTGAAGCTAAACTCCGGCCCACTTCCACCGCACCTATAGAAATACGTCGTTCTTGGCTCCAAAGGTCCAATTGTAACGTGGTGTATTTCTCCTGAGCTATAGAAGAAGTAGCGGTACGAGGTACGGTCGCCGGTCGCCGACTTATCGTACCTCCCCGGCGCTTTACCGTATTCCACGACAGACTCCCCGTGTTTATCGGAGGTAACCCATGAAACCCTCATATGATCTTTCCCCGCCAACGATATGTGCACCTGCTGAGGGTCGGATTCGGGTCGGTCATGAGAGGTGAAAATGAGGCGCCGAGGATGCGGGCGGGAATATTCCGGCGATGCATCGGAAAATTGTAAAAGAAAAGCCGTTAACAAGATGGGGAAGAAGAGGGACAGCCATTTATCCATTTTGGAAGGCTCAGCTTTTTTAATTTGTTCCATATATAACTAGGAAAGTAACGTTTATATATATGGTGTTCAAACTAAAAATAAGAACAATACAGATACAGCATTGACAATTGAGATATGATGGAAGTGGCGTGAAGAAATTCCATGGCATCAATTTCTTGGATATGCTTACAGCAATGACCACATGATCAAGGTTTTTTTTTTTTTTGTTTTTTTTGTTTTTTTGGGTTTAAAAAATTGCTTGAAATTGATCTTCATTGATGTGGACGTAGGGATAGATTAGTACTTATTACTTACGTCTTAATCATTTTTAAACTAGAAGAGCAACACACAATTTTTGGGATTATATATTAGGGTGTTTGGTTCGCAAATAGAAATTAGAATCGGGATGAGAATCAAATACTTGTTAATGGTAATAGCTTTTGGTGAAAGTATTTTGTATATTTGGTGGTAGGGTAAAATTGAAATGATTATGTACTAATATTAATGTTTGATTACGTCTGACCCTATAATGGAAATAAATGTTTTAAAAATACAAACACAAAAAATCAAACACAATTAATCATAATATAATGACATTCAAAACATCAATACGAACAAAAAAAATCAAAACAAAAATCTAAAAACACTAATTCAAAGTTAAAAATCAAATTACCAATAAAATGGAATGATACCCGCGTATTTTTAATTAGGGAATGAAGTTTTTAATTGAAGAAGTAATAAAATCATAGTACTTGTGTTTCAAAAAGTCGTCAACCACACACTAATTTTGATTTTGATCTCATTCCTGATGTGAAAACTATGAACCAAACACACCTTATATTAGTTAAGTAAGAATTTGTATTAATTAAAAGTAGAATATTCTGGGGATATATAAAGAGATTGTTATTGATGATTGGGGGCAGGGTCGCATGGACGGTGGCAATGACAACCAATTAGAATCCAGTTTAAATACCAGGCCAGAAGTCGTTTGGATAACTTGATGTTGAGTAACACGTTACCCTCAAAGTCAATATGTAGTTTTTTTTTTTTTTTATAAAAAGAAATGATGATGGCTTATAAAATTGATAATTAAATAGATTGAGATCAGATTACATTCTGCATATATGTAATTTTAAATTTCCAATGATTTGTAGGTATAAATTAGTTGACATTATTGACCCGCACGGACTTAGTTCATTGGTTCAGTAAGCAGTGTTTGGAAGAAGAGACTAAGGTTCAAACTTCAATTCGACCGCAGCAGTGCGGGAATAATGTGCACAGTGTGTAGATCTCTTGTATGCACTGCCATTTGGTCCAGTCTACTAAGTCATTGAGTCACAAGAGTAAAATTTATTAAAAATTTGTAAATATGTAAATTTTACTTATATAACTCCGCAAATGTCAAACTATTCGAGATAATAGTGATTATGAATCATAGCATATTCATGGAATGTACCACTAAATAGAACATGATGTGACAAAGAAACCTTTGCAAGTCTCAATATCACCATCCATGATCCATCTCACATTCACATGTAGGAACTTTAATTCAAACTTGCCTATCTTATTTAGTTTTGCTTTGTTTGTTTATTTATTTATTTATTTATTTATTTTCACACCCAACAAATATACGCCTTTGTCATCACACTATTAATAAATCAACTTAGTATTTCACCTTTACGATTCACATATAGTAACATATATTTAATAATTAAATTAATTTTAAAATTTATATATTACAAAATAAATAAATTAATTAATAAAATAAAATATGATATTCTAAAAATCAATTATTATAATAAAACATGTATGGTAGCTCGTATCAAATTTTGCTTTATAATGAATTGGTCTTTGGATTAAATAAAATATTTATTATTTATAATATATGTTCTATATTCTGATGATAACATAAACTTTAATTTCTATAAACACTAAACTAAATATGCATCATATGAATTTCAATTCACTCTATAGTAGGTTCATAAAATCCATATATATGTTCATAAAAACAAAGCATAATATAAATAAATATTAGTATATTATTACTCTAAAGTGATGTCTTTATTATCTATAGATTTACTTTTTTAACAAAATTAAAAATATATCAATATAGTGTCATTTAAAAGATCTCAATTATAACATTTTGATGACATATTTTTTATACATTATGACGGTAATAATGGGTTACCGGGTATGTAATCTGAGTATTGAGTATCTGAATACAATGTTTGAGTACTTGAGAACAGTATTGAGCGTAGTGCTCAGTGTACAAGTGAATGTAATATCTATTGTCTAGTAAGAAGTGTAAGAAGTGTCCCCCTTCACTATGTGGTTGTGAGCCTTTTTATTCCCTTCAGCTCAGTAACGGAGCATTGATGAAGAGTTGATCGTTGGACATCAGTACCTGAGGTGTTGAATGCTGAGGAGCTGAACGTCTGTCATCAATGCTGAGGAGCTGAACGTTGGCCATCAATGCTAAGGAGTTGAACCGTTGAGCATTGATGCTGAGGGGTGAAGTGTCTTGGGTGCTGCCAATAGTTTCGGGTCGGGTACCCAATTACCCTGTCACCAGTCCCCCCACTCCCTAGCCAACGAGAGTAATTGAGGTGGTTTGGGAGTAATGATCTGCATGAGACTGTTTTTTTTTTTTTTTCCGAACCGTAGTGGCCGAGGTCAGACCTCGGCCAATTAATTTTGGCCGAATCTGACCTCGGCCAATTAATTTTGGCCGAGGTCACCTCGGCCATAATCTTTTTTTTTTTTTTTGTTTTTGTTTCTTTTTCTTTTTCTTTTTGTTTTTTGGTTTTTGTTTTGTTTTGTTTTTTTTTTGTTTGTTTGTTTTTGTTTTTGTTTGTTTGTTTGTTTTTTTTTTTGTTTGACGTTCTGTGCGCGAGCTTACTTCGACCAGCCGTAGGCTTCGATCAAAGGTCTGCTCTCCCGTCAGGTAGCTAGCGAGATCGGATCTCGTGCCAGCCCTAAGGGACTAGAGTGTGGTGTTTTTGAAATCAAGCATCTGGCTTGACCCAGGAAAACACTCTCCCGTCAGGTAGCTAGCGAGACCGGATCTCGTGCCGGCCCTAAGGGAATAGAGTTTTTTACTTGATGAGGAGCATCGCCACTTGATGAGGTGACACCACTTGAGGAGCCACTTGATGCGCCACTTGATGAGGTGACACCACTTGAGGAGCCACTTGATGAGGTGGTCGACTTCAAACCAAGTGTTGGCCGAGGTCAAGCCGAGGTGGTCGACTTCAAACCAAGTGTTGGCCGAGGTCAAGCCTCGACCAAGTACTTCAAACCAAGTGTTGGCCGAGGTCAAGCCTCGACCAAGTGTTGGCCGAGGACTGACCTCGGAGGTCAAGCCTCGACCAAGTGTTGGCCGAGGACTGACCTCGGCCAATTATATTATTATTATTGTTTTTTTTTTTTAAATTTTGGACGAGGACTGACTTCGGCCAACTTGGAGAGTTTTTGACCGACCATCAGCGAATTACATGTTTTTTGCGTTGCACGGACTTTTCCTCTAGCT
The DNA here is from genome assembly GCF_003576645.1 of Ipomoea triloba. Classification (NCBI taxonomy): domain Eukaryota; kingdom Viridiplantae; phylum Streptophyta; class Magnoliopsida; order Solanales; family Convolvulaceae; genus Ipomoea; species Ipomoea triloba. The sequence continues at coordinate 9,847,011 of NC_044924.1, read as the reverse complement.
CACTGTCTCTTGCTTTCTCGCCCAGGTCACACCTCCTTTTCTTGGTGTTGGAAGCTGAAGGCTCAGGATCTTCTTTCTTTCGCCACACATTGTCGGGTAGGCTTTGTTGATGCTGGTACTGTCCCGGACACTCAACAAATGCTGGTGCTGAGGGAAAATGCACCATTCCCATTTCCTCAGCGTGACTTAGAATCACGCTAACCGGGTGAGTGAGCGGTGTTAAGTGCCGCGGTGGGGCGAGACGAGAATGCTCATCTCTTCCCTTCGTTGAGGGTGGTTGGTTTGGTCGTGGTGTCTGGCTGGGCGGACCTGTTTTATCAGGTCGCTCACTCTTTCGTCCTTCCTCCTCATCCTTCTTTCTCCTGTCAGCCTCTTCTGCGTCTGCGTACTGGTTGGTCGTTCTCATGAGTTCTTCATAAGAGCGTGGGTGGTGGGTGTTCAGTTGTTTGTGGAAATCGCCTGACCTCAGTGCTTGGATGAAGATGGGAATTGCTGCCTTCGAATCGAAGTCATATACGTTGTTGACTTCTTTTTTCCATTTGCTTAAGAAGTCTCGCAGGCTTTCTCCCTTATCCTGTTTTACCCCCCCGAGATGTGAGAATGGTTTCTTATGTTGTATACTCCCTGAGAAATAAGACAAGAAACTTTTGGATAGCTCTGCAAAAGTCTGAACTGATCCGTCTGGGATTGTGTTAAACCAATCTTGAGCAGTCCCGTCCAAAGTGGACAAGAACGCTCTGCACATTATGGCATCGCTTGCCCCAATCATGACCATGGCTGCCTTGTATCTTGTCATATGGGTACGCGGATCTGAAGTGCCAGTGTAGGCCTTGATGGTGGGTAGTTGAAAGTCTTTTGGAAGAGGAACTTCCATTATGTCAGGAGAGAATGGAGCGGCCATTCTTACCTCCGGTTCTGGTGAGTGTTCTCTTGCTTCTACTTTCTTTTCCAAATCATCTATCTGCCTTTGGAGTCTTTCCACCAGGCCTTCCTGTGGTGTTTTGTGTCTAGTGGAGTGACGCGAAGCCAATCCACCAGATTCGCCCATCCTTTCTCCGGATGGTCGTTTGGTTACTGTCTTTCCTGCTTGGGCACGGGGACCTCTATTGGAAGATCCTTGCACCCCCTGAGTTCTGTTTTGCCTCGGAGATTGCACTTCTCCCTCCAGAGGGGGTGGTGGCGGTAAGATCTGGCCTTGCATTTCTGCGACTAGTTGGGCCATCGTCGCCGCCGCCTGTTGGATGACCTGCGCTGCTGCCTGAAGGTCCACCACCTGGGCGGGAGCAGCAGTTGCTGGGAGGGGAGTACGGCCACCACCATGGTTGTCGTTGAGTTGGGTACGGAGGTCACCTTCACTGCGGTTGTTGTTGTTGAGTTGGCTGCGAAGGTCACCTCCATGGTTACTGTTGAGCTGCTCACGAAGATCACCCGAGGGGTGACCCTTGTTCACCTGACTAGGTGTGCGCGAGCTGCTGGATCCAGATACCATTGATAGCGATGAGATGAACTGAGTGGTTTTTTGATTTTGTGATTTTAGCCTGAGATCTGATCTCGGCTCTCAATGAAAGCACCAATGACGGTAATAATGGGTTACCGGGTATGTAATCTGAGTATTGAGTATCTGAATACAATGTTTGAGTACTTGAGAACAGTATTGAGCGTAGTGCTCAGTGTACAAGTGAATGTAATATCTATTATCTAGTAAGAAGTGTAAGAAGTGTCCCCCTTCACTATGTGGTTGTGAGCCTTTTTATTCCCTTCAGCTCAGTAACGGAGCATTGATGAAGAGTTGATCGTTGGACATCAGTACCTGAGGTGTTGAATGCTGAGGAGCTGAACGTCTGTCATCAATGCTGAGGAGCTGAACGTTGGCCATCAATGCTAAGGAGTTGAACCGTTGAGCATTGATGCTGAGGGGTGAAGTGTCTTGGGTGCTGCCAATAGTTTCGGGTCGGGTACCCAATTACCCTGTCACATTAATTATATTTGTAAAAAGAAAAAGAGAAAAATTAAATTCATCTTGAAAAAGGTATATGGAGAAAAAAAATTATGAGTGTGTAGGGTGCATGTAGTGCGCAATTTCATTTACCAAGTCCTTTAGCTTTATTATAACTAGTATTTGCAACAAAAAAAAAAAAAAATCTCATCATGAATTTAAATAAAATATCAAAAAAATATAAGATATTAGAATATACAATATAATAAATTTAAAATTTTATTACAACTATATATTTTGTCAGGTATGTATATTCATATCATACAAAAATAAAGTTAAAATTTTATATGGTTAAATACTTAAATATAGTTCATAAACATGTACATATTTAGATTAATTTATAAACGAAATTTATAAACTTAAATTAATTTTTATAATTCCAACAATATAAATAATATATGGTAATTTAATTTTATAGTAATGATTTATGCCCAAAATACATGACAATGACAAATTATAATAATGAATAAGACTCGAAATAATGGTAATGATTAGTAAATAATATTTTTTGTATGAATTATACTCAAAATAATTGAAATGATTTATACTCAAAATATACATATATATATGCAATGGTCAAGCTAAGAAGGTTCAGGTAGATTGTCGAATAATTCAAAAAACGAGTTAATTTCATTTTTTTGTCCTAGATTTATAGGTGCCAATCCACTTTTAGTCATTTTTTATCAGAACATGCATCCACATTTGGTCCTAGTATTAGTGTGGCCTGACCGTTTATATAGTGAGATCGGTCATGAAAATTTGACAAACAAAAGTGGGGTTATAGAATTGAGAGGGGTAGCAGATGGTGAGGGAAGAATGGGAAGATCTAATGAGATATGAGTGAATATATTCAGCTTGATCACTGTTCTTGAGAAGGAAATTTTGGAAGAAAGAATTGGTGGGCAGAGGATATGAGAGAAAGTGTTGGGCAAAGAACTTGGAAGGATCAGGAAGAACAATGGATTTGGTTTCTGGGAAGAGGAATGGTTTGGTAGGTTTCCAGGGTTTGGGTAGAGGAGGAGGAGGGAGAGGCGGTGGAGGTGGAGGAAGGGGGGCAGGGGAGGTGGTGGTGGAGGTGGAGGTGGGGGAGGCTGAGTCGGATGACTGCTCGAGCTGGAACTATTTCCCATCGATGTGTTTTTTGGGTGTTAAGAGGAAAAACGTAGTCAAAGGTCAAAGGTCTCAATGACAAACAATATAAATTGTCCTTTTTGCCCTTATGGTTAACGCCATGTTCACGCCAAAGCTAACGAAGACCAAATTGGCTTAAAATTGAATAGTCGATCTGGTGACCACTTTGAGTGCAATTAAAAGTCAAGACACTAAATTAAGAAAAGGCTATAGTCGGAAGACCATTTTGAGAATTAACTCTTTCATTACAATACAACTAAAATATCATTTTAATTCAATTACAATTTCATTTGACAATGTATACACAATATATGAGACATGTTACTCAATCTCATTTTAGATACACTATAGTTTCATTACAGCACAACTTAAGTATCATTCTAATTCAACTATAGTTTCATTTGACAATATACATTCAATATGTGAGACATGTTATTCAGTTTCATTTTAGATTTACTGTAGCTTCATTTTATTCTGAGCACATCATAAATACGAGATTTATAACGGTCGTCGTTTATGTTTCTTTTTACTTAACAAAACGATGACGTTTTTAGACCATGGTTCACACAGCAATGTGGACCATGGTCCACCATATAAAAATTGCATATTTATTTAATACACCTACAATATTGACAAGTGTAGTATGCGATGGATGGAAAGCAAGGTAGGGAATGAGGATCCCCTGGTGTGTTGTATCTCAAGGATTGCAAATTTGGAGTTTGATGATGTGTGGTCGAGCACAAGTGAACAAGAACCTACAAGAGCTAGGTACAAGTGTGTGCAAAAGCCATGGTACGTCGTATCGCAAGTATAACAAGTAACAAGTGAAATAGAGAGTGAAATAGAGAGCAAGTGAACAAAGCAATTCACTAAGGAATCAAATGAAAGAAAAGCAGGACTCAAATTAGTCCTTCCTTGCTTATGTGCTATGTAGTGTCCTAGGTAAGAAGTACAATATGTGCCATTTGAGATTCAAGGAAGATGTTTGCCATTGCCAATGCTTGTACCGGTCTCCTTGGTCTATCAAGTAGTAGAATTTCACCCGAATAACAACGCTACTAGCTTGAGTCATTTTATCAAAGACATTGCCTACATCTTCTCCCGAGCTTTCACCTTCCAGAGCAAAGGTGGAGAATGGAAATGGATGGAGACTCTACTATAGTCCCAATTCCTTAGCAACTATACTACTCCTAGTCCTCCTACATGGTTAGTTGGGCCTAATCACATAGGAATTCATACAAAAAAATCACTTTCATCATGAATCGAAATCAATCAACACATTTATACTTCATAATTGCAATTATGATCATACAAACACCCTAACAAGTAAATCCTAATCCAATTCCCTAAAAGATTCTAGCCACACATGAACTTCATTGATCACAATCACAATTGAGCCAGATGCAATGGAATAATGGAGTAAAAGAATGAGGAAGTGCATGAGAGAACTTAGCTCAATCACAAATTGCAATCAACAATCAAATTTCTTCAATTGATCAAGAGTTGAGCTTCGAGATCAAGTCAAGTTGTCAATTTGGTTAAAACTTTGAAAGTTTTTCTTTCTAGAATTGAAGTAATTAAAATCCAAAGTTGTAGCTATAAGTGAAAAGTGAAATCTAAGTCTAAAGTTATAAAGTCTAACTCTTTAACTTCCTTAATTAAATACTTCGCGCCTTCGTCTACTTGAGCCCCTGCACGCTCGTGACAATGCTCGTGCATCTTGCCCAAGAAAATCGCGGTGCCTTGCACACTCATGAGATCCTTCATACATCCTTTCCACGTGCACTTGCACACTTGTGGATTTCTTCGTGCAACTTTTGGAAATTTCATAGCTCTAATTCTCACGCTCGTGCAAGCAAACGTGGAACTTTCTGCCAATCTCCCTTTTGTAGTTTGCACATGCGTGACAATGGTTGTGCAAGTATCCTCTGTAGGAAATCTCCCAATTGAGCCTCAAATCTTGTCCAAATGTTTGCAATTCAGTCTCAAAATCCTACAAACACACAAAATGCACTCATTATAAGTCCATGTGCTGCAATTATACAATTTAGAACCAAGTAGCATATCAACAAAGCACAACAGACATCAATTAAGCACAAAACAACATTGATTTGACCCTTAGAAATGATGTATCTTTGGCACTTAACAATTATAATAATGGACCATAATCCATGATATCATTTGTCCAACTTCAACACTTATTATATTTGGACCGAGGTCCATCATGTGCATTGTGAATCATGCCCAAATTATGCGCCCAACTACAATTAACATTTTGTGTACATGTTGTTAACATATTATGTACATTTAGTTTATTACCGTACATAATTTGCTTGTTAACTAAATATACATAATATGTTAATAGTATGTAGTGCATAATTAGACTAGTGTTCCTTGAACCTTAGTCCACGATATAATTTGTGCAACTTCAGTCTTTAGCATACCATCCATTTCTCAAATTACATTCTTGTATGGATCGGCTTTCATCTTTAGCCCCTCTCATTTATATATTTGATCCCATCAAATAATAATGAAGCTAAAACTATTTCATTTCAACATATTTATTCTCGATGGTATTTGAATTTTTAAATGTTAGTGGTCTTTGATGTTTGATGCTTCAAAATCAATATTATCAAGAAGACAAGACTTCAAGATTAAAGTATATTTAATTGGTAAAAAAAAGTAACAAGATAACAATATGTACTTTCAAAAATGCACTTCTTTAAGGTTGTTGTCATGCCCAATCATTTACCTGACGCCATTCATCTCCCAAAACATAAGAAGGATCATTGAGATTGCTGTAATTCATGGTTACACCTTACAATACAAGTTATTCAACAAAATTGTACTAAAAACAATTCCAACTAAATTTATCAAATTATTAATTTAATAATCATAAGATTACAAATTTGTCTTTTAGTTGGGATTTTCTATTGACCTTCTTAATAGGCTTTATTAAACACATTCTCAAGTAATAATTACGAATTTTCTTTGTGACTCAAAAATCATACTAAAACAATAAAGTGAAATTTAAAATACTTTTAATGAAAAACGAGACATTGGTCTTAATTGCTATAGACTTTAATTATTATTCCTGTCTTCATGGCTAGTAAAACACAAAGCAGACAGCGTATGAGTGCAGATTTGGAGATGCTTATATTCCATCTCTTTGTCCCCATATAATCATGACTGTGTCTCTCTGTATATGCATATATGCGTGTATATATATGTGTACACACAGACACACACTACCTTCAATTCATTGCCATCTCTTTGTAAAGCTTCCCACAATATAATGTTGTTCTGGACTTGATGCCTTATCTTCAATTCTTTATCTTTACGCATATGATTAGCGAATAGTTAGAGAAGAAATGGAAAGGAGAAACAGAAAACTGTACATGGAGAACTGTTACATAATGGCAGAGAATGAGAGGCTAAGGAAGAAGGCTGCGCTTCTTAACCAAGAGAACAAAGCACTTCTCCATCAACTCATCTCTTCTTCTTCTGCGGTAAAAGCTACCACCACATCTTCTTCAATAATGTCTCCCACTGCCAATGCTGCTGCTTCAAATTCCACCAACAACTAACTACCATATTTTCATATCAAAACAATAGTTCAATACAAAAAGGAAATGAACATCTAAAGCTAGTATAGGGCGTTGCCTTTTGATTGATTATATATTTACCAGTTTTGGGAGATATTATATAGGACATTAACTATTTGTACTTCAATAGATTGAGAAAATATGTATGAGCATATACTACATTGTGATAGAGTCAGTAATGCTCAAAATATATATGTACTTTATTTGTTGGTTGCACTTTTAGCCTTTTGAAAAATACTTGGAGAACTCCCATTTTATAATTTCAATTGTTACTCTCTTATAAGTTACACTTTTATGTTAATTCACGTGATAAAAATGTTAAATACAAGTCCTCTCTGACAATCGGAAATACAAGAAACTGGAAAACGAAAGCAAAACAAAAATACAACGAAATATAATCCACGTAGGATTAAACAATTACTTGCGATGAAGATACCACGCTAGGTTGAGTGGCCTTGGAAGAAGGAGGGTGAACTGTATGGACTTCGGGGTGGTTGGAAGCACGAGTCGTGTTGTCACTATCCTTAAAACCTTATTTGCCGCTTCCCGTGGTGCTGGAACGTTGCGGCCTAGGCTTCCCAGGATAAAACGTGCTACGATCCGCCGTTTGTGCACTCAAACTTGGACCCGACGAACTAAACCGTGGGAAGAACGCAGATGGCTTGAAGGAAATATGAGCAGGGTTTTGAGGAGAAAACAGTGTATTCGTGTGTTCTTAGTGTGTGTATATATCAAACCTGCTGCTCACAACGAATATGTAGTGAAGGATGGGATCATTGCATTAAATCTGGCATTTAATTTCCATTTGTAACCTCCACCCATTAGCAACCTATTTACACCCACTATTAATCCATTTAATCAAGAAATAAACTCAGAAATAAAGATTGGAATTAATGACATTAACTCCGAAATATTAAGAGTTATTTCTGAACGGATCCAGTAGGTGAACGGTCGCAAACGAGAGGTCACCAGAGTCGCTCCTCAAGACATCGTTCATATCTGCGTACCTTCGAGACATAGCTCGTGCCGCGAGACGTCGAGAAGTGCTAGCTTCGAGACATCACACTGCATCGAGACAGCAAATTGGTCCGCGAGACATCGAATGCGCACGTCGATCCGGGGCTGCGCGATATCGCCCTTGTAAGAGACTTGGTTCGAGTCTGAGATGGAAAACTCGTATGTGGTCTGAGATGGAAAACTCGTTCGAAAATATGGCATAACTTAGCCCGCAAGGCCTGCCACTTTTCGGACGACATTCGTGCCCGTGCACACGAGTTCAAGCCTTTCGAACTCAACTTTGGAATTTGATTTGCACCCTCCCCTGCGCGCGAGAGAGAGCATCTATGCTATACAAGTTAAATAGTCATGAAAGACTCTTGTATATATAGTGGTGCAAAAGTTCATTCCAAATCAATGTGGGACAAAGCTACATAAGCTTTCCGCACTTGAATTCCACCTCAAATGGGTCTACTTTGAGAATCAATTTCTCATTCACCCATTATCCATTTTGAGCGTATAATATATCGATTTCTTCGTCTAAGAACGAAGAACCCGAATTCACTTTGACCCGACCCAAAATCGGAAGTGGACCCACAGATATTTATACCACAAAATGGTCACTTAAAATGCCATTTTAGTGCAATTTTTCCATAAAAAATAATCAGTCATTGAAGGAAGAGTATGTATATAGAACTCATTTATTTTTAATTGAACTGCTGAAATTGTTTATTTTGTCGGTTCAATTAATTTATGTGTTTTTTTTTTTAAACATTATTATGTGTGTTAAACGGCATGTTTTCTGCTTCTGAGTTTCTCGATGTTCTGGGTTTGGTTGGGGCAATTATTTTGGGCCATTATTTTAAATGAGTCCATTGAATTTTTGTATTTCTTTTTAGAAAATAAAGGCCCATTTTGTCCTTGTCTAAAAATCTCCTAGCCAAAAGTCAAACCTGGAGGCCACATAAATCGGGTAAAATAGTAAATCTAAAATATAGAAAATGTATTTTTTTTGAATGCTATCTGTTATAATGTATTCATACATACTACCTGTGACCTCTCACTTAAGAAGGCCACAGTTATGCCGCTTCAACACAAGATTTTTGGCTAGAAAATGTATTTTTAAACAGTAAAGTTCTTTGGAGTTAGGGAAGCTCTAAAATAGATAAAATAATTAAATTTGGACAGAATTCAAGTATAGATGGGCACGCTTTAAGTTGTTGAGAGCCTACATTTATAACATTTAGACTCATCATTTGATCTCATCATTAATGACATTTTTAGAATAGCTCAATATTTTCAAAATCTTAACAATTCGTTCGCTGAACAATATTTGAAGAGAAATGAAATTTAAATTTTATGGAAAAGAAATTACCAGAAAAAGAGATTTCATTGTTTGATTAATGGAAAAGAAATTGTTGGAAATATGAATTTTATTGTTTGGTTGAGTTTGGAATGGTAAGGAATTATGAATATAAAAACCAATATGTCATTAACAATAATAGTGATAATAAATTATATATATGTGTGTCAAACACCTTGTGCTCAGATGGCATGTAGTGACTCTCCCATATGGGAGGTCATGAGATTGAGTCTCAGGAAATAGAATTACAATCTTTTGCTATGATTTTGTTTCCCTTCACTTTTAGGAAATAGAATTACAATGAAAAATATTTTTCATCCAACCAAACAACATAAAACATCATTTTCCTCCCCTTTTAAGAAAACCTTTTCCATGGGAAAGATTTTCCATTGAACCAAACACCTCATTGAGTTGGTAGAAGGAAAATTTTGAAATTTTGGAGTTAAAAGGTTGGATTTCAATTATTTATTGAGTTAATACCCAATATAGTCCTCGACTATAATGGTTTTACTCGATTTAGTCCTAAGTGACTTTTTGTGCTTAATTTAGTCCTCGACTTTGATGATTTTACACAATTTAGTCCTTTGTTAGTAATTCCGTCAATGGGCTGTTAGAAGAAGGGTTAACATGGTAATTTCTCTTTTTTTTTTTCTTTTTTTTTTTTATAATGGCCAGATTGCCATCTTCTCCCCATTGTTAACCTTGTTATTCAAGTACTAGACAGTGTCGTTTGGTGAAGATAGAAGGAAGTAATTGGGGCTTCCGGAGGGTTTTGATTTGGAGTTGTTCGAATCCGTTGATGCGTATGTGAAAATGCAGGGTATGGACGCCGACGGGGTGGATACGGACCCAAACAAGGGCAATGATTTGGAAGCTCAAGGCTGACGACTCCTTAATCTTTCTGGAAAGAAATATGCATTTTTTTGTTTTTTGTTTACTCCATTTTCTATTCACCACTACCAATACTGCATTTTGATATACAATAATTGATTTTCATGTTTATTGTTCAGTTTCCGATGCTACCAATACTACATTTTGACATACAAATGCTTTTCATGTTTATTGTTTAGTTTTTGACGTCTTCCAGTACCTGGGTAACAAGGTTAATAATGGGGAGAAGAAGGCAATCTGGCCATTAAAAAAAAGAAAGAAGTGAAAATTACCATGTTAACCCTTTTTTTAACAGTCCATTGACAGAATTACTAACAAAGGACTAAATTGTGTAAAACCATCAAAGTCAAGGACTAAATTAAGCACAAAAAGTCACTTAGGACTAAATTGAGTAAAACCACTATAGTCGAGGACTATATTGGGTATTAACTCATTATTTATATTTGAAAAGAGAAAGTCTACAAAAGTCCTAAAATTAAAAGTCTACACAAATTCATATCTTTTTGAATACTACATGACGTTTAAACTCTTTTAAAAAGTCTTAATCAAATATCACATGACTTTTAAAGACACTTTCAAAATCTTGATTGAATACTGTCTACTTTTAAAGACTTCCTACAAGTTTGAATTGAATATCTCCAAATTTTTAAAATGTATAAAAGTCTTTAAAAAATTTTAAAAGTCATGATTGAATACACCCCTTAGCTTTTTTTTTTTTTTTTTGAAAGACACCCCCTAACTTTTTGTTTGTTAAAGAATTTGTAAATGTGGTTGTCCATTTACCGACTAGGAATGCCTTATTCAAAAAAAATTGTGTTGTCCTTGTTTTTCCTCCTCTCTTTATTTTTTTTTCTCTCAAAATTTACCTGTTCATTTCACAAGGTGAAAATATAATTCTTTATATTCATGGATTAATTAATTTTATCATGAGTTAAAAAATAAATTATTAATTAAATATATTAAAAAACTAATTAAGTGAACAATTAAAAGGTGAATTCAGGAATGATGTAGGTGAATTATAAAAGAAACAAATAATACAGCACAGAATGATAGTTGGTGAATTAGGCTTTGTGATACGCGGACTTGTCCCTTTCTTTTAGTAGATTCGTCGATTCGCAGTTAATATTAGAAAGTTTAAATTTTGACCCAAAAAAAAAAAAAAAAAAAAAAAAAAAAGAATTGAAGAAATTTGCAGACCCAGATCTCCCTCCCTAATTCCCTATTCTTTTCATATTTCTACACATCTCTATGCATATTGACTAACAAAACAATTATTCTTCGAGTTTTGGGTTTGTGTTCTTGAAAAGATGGCAGCAGGAACATCCAGGAAAATTTCAGCAGCTTCAGCCAGGTCTCACACTAGAAAATCTAAGCAAAAGACTTCGCTTCCACTTCCTTCAGGTGCTTTTTTAATTTTCGAACTTCAATCTATGTTAAATGTTCTTGGTTGGTCAAGATTCGCTTTAACTATCGAAATCGAGTGTGCGGTCAGATGCCAAAAAGAGTTTTTTAGCTTTAATCTGCAAAGCAAAATTTAGAGAGCAGAGGGCTTTCCATGTAGTATGTGAGCATGGCATGTGAAGAATGATACTTTCTTAGTTCCGGATAGAAAGCTGTAGTCTTGATTGTGATTTGTGTGTGTATCTGGAGTTTCAAATATGGGTTTTGTTTAGGTTGTGAAAATTGTTGTGTTTTATGCTTGAATGCTTGAATTTTTTGTTTTGATACATATAGGGTGAAATCAGATTGTGTAATCCTCTTTAGTTGGGTAGATCATAATTGCATCTCAACATTTCAGGATTATTTGGGAAAATATTGCTGGTTTCCTTCATAGGATTTTTGGCATGGGCTTATCAGGCAACTCGGCCTCCTGCGCCCAAGCTGTGTGGCTCACCAGATGGGCCTCCTATCACAGCTCCAAGAATAAAACTTAGTGATGGAAGATACCTGGCTTACAAGGAACACGGTGTGCCCAAAGATAAAGCAGCATATAAGATAGTCTATGTTCATGGATTTGATTCTTGCAGACATGATGCTGTTATTGCCAATAATCTATCCCCAGTAATGTTCCTTAACTTATAATGTTTGAATCCTTTTCAGTTTTCAGCCCCTCCTAGTTCACAATAGCTGCAACGAATTATTTTCGTGCAGGATGTTATTGAGAGTTTGGGAGTCTATATTGTTTCCTTTGACAGACCTGGTTATGGAGAAAGTGATCCTAATCCAAAACGCACTGAAAAGGGCATAGCTTTAGATATAGAGGAGCTCGCTGATGCGCTGGGATTAGGTTCAAAATTCTATGTTGTGGGATTTTCCATGGGTGGGCAGGTGGTTTGGACCTGTCTCAAGTACATCCCTCATAGGTATGTACATTACAATATCGCATAGACAATGGACGAGGAGAGGGAATTTACTTCGTGGCATTTAAAAAGTTTAAATCTTTGTCTAGTTTTTGTCATATTCTTGGTCTTGTCTAGACAATCCGGAATCAGTTTCATTCATTTTTGAGTGTTTCGGTTTTTAACTTGTGACAGATTGGCTGGAGCATCTCTTATAGCTCCCGTTATCAACCACTGGTGGCCTAACATTCCTGCAAACTTATCCAAACAAGGCTTCTCTAAACACCTTCCCCAGGATCAGTGGGCTCTAGGTGTTGCTCACTATGCTCCATGGCTTGTACACTGGTGGGAGACCCAAAAGTACTTTCCCGCTTTAAGTGTTTCAGCTCACAGCCGGGATATTCTTTCTTCACATGACTTAGAATTACTGCCTAAAATTCATCCCCGAAGAGTGGATTACATGGTAATTGCTTCACCCTACTAAGCTTTATTGCTATTGGCATGAAAGTAGATTGCACTATTGCCTAGCAAGATTACTTTGATCCATCAAACAGAATAAATTCATTACTGATTCTATTTTATGCATAACAACAACAATAATAATATGAAAGAAGAAAGATTTTTTTTACTTTTCCAGTTTTCTTTTCTGGCCTTGATAATAGATTTGCAGGCTATGACAAAATACTTCTTCACTAAGGTCTCTAACTAATGAAGATTTGGCTTCAATATCTATAAAGCTATACCCGTTTCATTGCTTGAAGTATGTCACTTTGTAGTATAAGTGGCGGATTTTAATTTCTCGGGGTTGATTACGTTGAGTTTTTAGTAGCAAATGATCTTTCACTCTGTGAAAACTTGATGACTTTCTTATCAGATTAATTCTAAGGTTATGCAATATGTAGAGTACTTCTCAATATATTTTTAGTATGGAAGAGTGTCCTTTTTGTGGATCGGAGATTTTGTATTAAACTAAATGCTGTCAAATGCAAATCCTATGTTGTTATCATGACCACCATCTAGCCGAACTAATGGGATTTGTTGAAAGTGTCGTTACTGTAAAATGATCAGGGTCTGCCATGATACTTTGATATGGAGACAGATTAAAGCTGTCACTAGATCCCGCAGGTGATGAGAAAGCTATTTATAACCAAAGGACCTCTAGTAGGCAATCCAGAAGCAAGTGCCATGTGGGCAACCCCAGCCAAGTTGGTCGGGCTGTTGACTTGGTAACCACAAGGTTACAAGTGACTCTTAGAGGGAGCGACCTATTGGCCTTCTTGGTCCGAGACTCTGAGCCAATCAATTATAGGCAACTTAGGCTAGTTTACTTCCTTGTGGTCCTTTGGCAGCTAGGGTCACAATGTGGGGTTTGCCCAGTGCATGGGTAATGGATGCGGGTTTCACCCACAAAAAAAAAAAAAAAAAAAAAAAAAAAAAAGAAGAAGCAAGTGCCCTTACTGTCTGAAATTCTGGGTACCTTAATGATTCATATGTTTGCAGTTTGCGTCTTTGTACCCTGTAATTCTCTGGTGACAACTGGAGTATGAGTATGGATATAGATATTGCTTGATGTTTTTTCTTCAGATACTTGATTTGTACATTCAAAAATGCAGTACGTTAGAGGGAAGATAACATTTGATCAAGAGACTTCTTCATGTCATTTTTTATCTACATTACCGAATTCTTATATTCCTACTAGTTTTAACCACCTGGTCCTCTGTCTTTGTTGGCAATATTTAGGCACAGGTGAGACAACAAGGGGAATTCGAGTCTCTCCACCGCGACTTGATAGTTGGCTTTGGGACCTGGGAGTTTGGCCCTACCGATCTAAAGAACCCATTCCCTAACGGAGAAGGTTCTGTTCACCTGTGGCATGGAGAAGAGGATCGTCTTGTACCCGTTGCTGTGCAAAGATACATCACTCAACAGCTTCCATGGATTCACTACCATGAGCTTCAGGGTGCCGGTCACATGTTCCCTCATGCCGATGGAATGGCTGACAGAATCGTTAAGTCCCTTTTAATTGGAGAGAGCAGTGTCTAGATGTTAATTGCTGTACTTCATCCACCTCTTTTGCTTACCTATGCATTTCTTGAAGATGTAATGTAACAAAAGATTTTGTTGTATAACTAGTTTTGTTCCCAGTGGGTTCCGTTCCTACGTTGCATAAATATGTTATAAGTGCCTTCTCAAAGCAAGTCTAATAGTACAACTTTAGTATGATGATGATTGAATGATTATGAGAAAAGGGTAAAATAGGCTTTTAAACTTTACACTAAAAATCAATTAGCCACTTAAATTTTTAAAAAGTACAATTAAACTCTTAAAGATATTGTTAAAGAAAGAAAAACATACATGTACATTGTCCACACAGTTATGTGGATCGTCACTGAATTTTATGAGCTAAAATAATGTACATTATGTATTAGATAATAACATTTTCGTAATAAAATAAGATACATTATATGTTAGAATAATATACATTATAAGTTATAAAAATGTATATTAGACTATTTTTCACACATTGTGTGGAGCACGGTCCACTGAATAACCTATTGATTCTTCGAGTTTTGGGTTTGTGTTCTTGAAAATATGGCAGCAGGAACATCTAGGAAAATTTCAGCAGCTTCAGCCAGGGCCCACACTAGAAAATCTGTGCAAAAAGACTTCGCTTCCACTTCCTTCAGGTGCTTGTTTAATTTTCTAACTTCAAGATTCGCTTTAACTATCGAAATTTAGCGTACGGTCAGATGCCAAAAAGAGTTGTTTAGCTGTAATCTGCAAAGCAAAATTTAGAGAGCAGAGGGCTTTCCATGTAGTGTGTGAGCATGGGCAACATTTAAAGAATGATACTTTCTTAGCTCCGGATAGAAAGATGTGGTCTTGATTGTGATTTGTGTGTGTATCTGGAGTTTCAAATATGGGTTTTGTTTAGGTTGTGAAAATTGTGGACTTGTGAATTTTTTGTTTGAGGGTGAAATCAGATTGTGTAATCCTCTTAGTTTAGTATCTCATAATTGAATCTCAACATTTCAGGATTATTTGGGAAAACATTGCTGGTTTCCTTCATAGGATTTTTGGCATGGGCTTATCAGGCAACTCGGCCTCCTGCGCCCAAGCTGTGTGGCTCACCAGATGGGCCTCCTATCACAGCTCCAAGAATTAAACTTAGTGATGGAAGATACCTGGCTTACAAGGAACACGGTGTGCCCAAAGATAAAGCAACATATAAGATAGTCTATGTTCATGGATATGATTCTTGCAGGCATGATCCCGCTATTGCCAATAATCTATCTCCAGTAATGTTCCTTAACTTATAACGTTTTAATCCTTTTCAGTTTTCAGCCCTCCTAGTTCATAATAGCTGCAACGAATCGTTTTTGTGTAGGATGTTATTGAGAGTTTGCGAGTCTATGTTGTTTCCTTTGACAGACCTGGTTATGGAGAAAGTGATCCCAATCCAAAACGCACTGAAAAGGGCATAGCTTTAGATATAGAGGAGCTCGCTGATGCGTTGGGATTAGGTTCAAAATTCTATGTTGTGGGATTTTCCATGGGTGGGCAGGTGGTTTGGACCTGTCTCAAGTACATCCCTCATAGGTATGTACATTACAATATCGCATAGACAAAGGACGAGGAGAGTAAATTTACTTGGTGGCATTTAAAAAGTTTAAATCCTTGTCTAGTTTTTGTCATATTCTTGGTCTTGTCTAGACAATCTGGAATCAGTTTCATTCATTTTTGAGTGTTTCGGTTTTTAACTTGTGATAGATTGGCTGGAGCATCTCTTATAGCTCCCGTCATCAACCACTGGTGGCCAAACATTCCTGCAAACTTATCCAAACACGGGTTCTCTAAGCACATTCCCAAGGATCAGTGGGCTCTAGGTGTTGCTCACTATGCTCCATGGCTTATACACTGGTGGGAAACCCGAAAGTACTTTCCTGCTCTAAGTGTTTCAGCTCACAGCCAGGATAATCTTTCTTCTCAAGACATAGAATTACTGCCTAATATTATTCCCCGAGTAGTGGATTACATGGTAATTGCTTCACCCTACTATAATTCTCAAATTTTGGCACTGTGAATGAACTCTCCATCCCAAGTTTTATTGCCATTGTCTTGAAAGTAGATTGCACTATTGCCTTTGTTTCACTAGCAAGATTACTTTGATCCATCAAACACAATAAATTCATTACTGATTCCATTTTATGCATAACAACAACAACAATAATAATAATAGGAATGAAAAAACATTTTTTACTTTTCCAGTTTTCTTTTCTGGCCTTGATAATATATTTGCAGGTTATGAATTATGATGAATTACTTCTTCACTAAGATCTCTAACTGATGAAGATTTTGCTTCAATATCTATAAAGCTATACCAGTTTCATTGCTTGAAGTATGTCACGTCATAGTAGAAAGTTAATGCTACCTTCTAGGATATGATTATTCCTTATTCATTTTCCTCTCCTTTAATTAATGTAAAAATGGACTTCCTTTTGCTGGAATACAGAGATATATGCAGAGAATCTAAAATAATTTACATTATTAGTTTCTCGGGGTTGATTAAGTTGAGTTTTTTGTAACAAATGATATTTTACTCCATGAAAACTTGATGGCTTTCTTATGAGATTAATTACAAGGTTATGCAATATGTATTACAAAGTACTTCTCAATATATTTTAACATGGAAGAGCATCCTTTTTGTGGATGGGAGATTTTGTATTAAATTAAATGCTGTCAAATGCAAATCCTATGTTGTTATCATGACCACCATCTAGCAAAACTAATGGGGCTTGTTGAAAGTGTCATTACTGTAAAAAGATCAGGGTCTGCCATGATACTTTGACATGGAGACAGATTAAATTAAAGCTGTCACTAGATCCTGCAGGTGATGAGAAAGCTCTCAATAATTTGAGGACCTCTAGTAGGCAATCCAGAAGCAAGTGCCCTGTGGCAACTCCAGCTAAGTTGGTTTGACTGTTGACTTAGTAACCACAAAGTTACAAGTAACTCCCAGAGGAAGCGGCCTATTGGCCTTTTTGGTTTGAGCCAGTCAACTATGGGCAACTTAGGCTAGTTTACCTCCTTGTGGTCCTTTGTTGGCTAGGGTCATAATGCTGGGTTACCCAATGCACATCATCGGGTAGTGGCTGCGGGTTTCCTTCGTTACCCAAAAAAAAAAAAAAAGAAGAAGAAGCAAGTGCACTTACTGTCTGAAATTCAGGGTACCTTAATGATTCATATGTTTGCACTTTGCGTCTTTGTACCCTGTAATTCTCTGGTGACAACTGGAGAATGAGTATGCATATAGATATTGCTTGATGTTCTTTCTTCAGATACTTGATCTGTACATTCAAAAATGCAGTACGTTAGAGGGAAGATAACATTTGATCAAGAGACTTCTTCATGTCATTTTTTATCTACATTACCGAATTCTTATATTCCTACTAGTTTTAACCACCTGGTCCTCTGTCTTTGCTGGCAATATTTAGGCACAGGTGAGACAACAAGGGGAATTCGAGTCTCTCCACCGCGACTTGATAGTTGGCTTTGGGACCTGGGAGTTTGGCCCGACCGATCTAAAGAACCCATTCCCTAACGGAGAAGGATCTGTTCACCTGTGGCATGGTGAAGAGGACTGTCTTGTACCCATTGCTGTGCAAAGATACATCACTCAACAGCTTCCATGGATTCACTACCATGAGCTTCAGGGTGCCGGTCACTTGTTCCCTCATGCCTATGGAATGGCTGACAGAATTGTTAAGTCCCTTTTAATTGGAGAGAACAGTCCGTAGATGTTCATTGCTGTACTTCATCCACCTCTTTTGCTTACCTTTGCATTTCTTGAAGATGTAATGTTTTTCTTAATGTTACAAAAGATTTTGTGGTATAACTATTTTTGTTCCCACTGGGCTATCGTTTAATTTCTTATTAACATTAATTGAAGCGTGTAAGTAACAATCACATTTTTGTATTCTGGACAAAAAATGTTGTATGAACTAACTCATATTCCTCTCTTTAGCTGGCGAATCTCCAAAGAAAGTCACACAATCGCTACGCCCTAATATAAAAGCTTAAAATGAATTATTTATTCCCTTAAAATAATTGCACAGCTAAGGACACCGCTTTGGGGCCTCATCATTTAATGCTAAATTAGTCAAATCTTTCTTGTAATTAATGTCTAACTAATGTCTAGTCTACCAAATGGGTCTAGCAATATATTTAATTCAAAAACTTATTGATTTAATTAGTTAGTAATAAATGTTATATCAGTCTCAATCTGCCAAGGACCTTGTGATCCAGTAGCACCAAGTTTCTCACTCATAAGGAAGGTTTTGGGTTGCCCCTCATAAGGAAGGTTGTGGGTTTGAATTTTAGTGGAGGCGGAGGCGATATGGACTCTGTGTGCTTCAATAACTTGAGAAAGTATTTATGAACAGATACTGCAATATATATATATATATATATATATATATATATATATATATATATATATATATATATATATATATATATATATATATATATAGCGCACACACAATTATTTAAAAAAATTAATATTGAACATATATTTTTACGCATGGTGCATATAAAATACTACTTGATAAAAAATACTCCGTAATTATTAAAGAATATAAAAACACTACGAAACCATAAATGCGATCTTTCTAATAAAATCAACAAGAAAATTTTATTTATTTACACAAATTATTTATTAAAATTACTCTAAATAATGCATAAATTCAACTTATATGGATCCAGTCGCTCAAGACCTCAAGTGGATGAAGGGGCAATAGCCATAGTTACCGGCGTCTACCTATGTACTCTAAAAACAATAATGTTGGACCATAAATATAAATAATATTATTCTGCATGCCGTGCTCATTCTTTTGCTTCTTGTTCCATGAAATTTCATAATTTCCAGTCCCCCGGCCGGGGCAACTCTCTAGGAACATCATTGTTGAAAGTGTTTAATTGGTCAATGGTATATAAAATTAGACTCAACAATTGCAAGCTAATACAATCATCATGCATATATTATTAAGTATTAACATATAAAATGACATCTATAAACATAAGCATATATTAGAGTTAGTTCGTTCTCCCACTACAACATTTCCATCTAACAACAATGTTGATCGATATTTTGTTAAAAATCTCAACTTTTCGTCATTAAAGATTAAAGACAAATGGATGAAAAGTTTAGACAGATTTTTCGTCCAACTGTAGTGCGTTGGACTGAATTAAAATGTTGGACAGTAAAATCGAATTGACTGGTAGGTAAAAAGTTAAAAGGGTAGGTATTGCTATTTGCCATCCAACATGCTTGTTGGACGGAAAGTTAAATATATCACCTTCCACCTGCGTATTTCAGTTCATTTTTTCAATTTTTTTTTCTATTTTTACTTTCTTCTATTGTTTATGAGTTACTTCTTCATTCGAAATTAGCACGAGTTAGAATACAGAGTGATAATTAATTATATGAACCAATTACTGATCTTTTTGAAAAGTTTTCAAAAGGTCGTGCAAGGAATTGAAAGTCCCTACAAACCTTAGACTTGTTTGTGAATAAATTTGTTTGTGAACCCCCAACAGTTTTTAATCCAATCTTCTTTTACATTTTTATAATGAGTAGATGGGCTATATGTTATGAATTAGCTAGCCAATTATTACATAAGTAATAATGCCATAATGTATGTTACTATGACTTAGTTGCACGGTCAATATTAATCAAATAATTTCTTGATCTATCATCCTATTTCCCATGCATGCCCAACGAATGGGGTTTGATCAGACATCAATTTGGTCAGCATTGATAGCAGTTCTTAAGAGAAAAATACCATACTAATCAATATTACATTATTTTTAATTGTTTGCCAACACTGACTAATTATTAATATATTATCATTTTATTAATACGAAAAAAAGTGTTGTTTGGTGAGATCTTTAATTTCAAATCTAATGGTTTAATTTACAGGGGCATGGATAAAGTCATGGTGGAAATGAATTCATAAGTGGTGGTTTATACCATCAAGGGAAACGGTGAGCCCTGACTGGAAGCCGAACCTTGATTGTGGATTGCAGAGTTATCACGAGGTAAATACAAGAATGTGAAATTAACCATGTTTTTCGCAAAGGAAATCTGTGTGTCGATTACCTTGCCAACTTTAGTCAAGACAGCGCCTGAGACACTATAATACTAGGGGCTGATGACTTTGATCGGTAAGCTGATTGCGCAGCTTGCGATTTACATCTGAAGTGACTCTAGTGTGATCCTGTGAGCTCAATATTAATATGGTGAAATTATAATCACTTAAGTATTTAAAAAAAAAAAAAAGATTTGAAAAATACCTAAAAGTAGGGGCAGAGCAGCCCCTACCCCAAAATTATATATATATATATATATATATATATATATATATATATATATATATATATATATATATATATATTCAATAAAATAAATATTAATTAATTATTAAAAAATTATTTTTGACAAAAATAGTTGATAACTTTTTATATGAGAAAACAATGATAATTTAGGGGCAATACTAAGTTGATCATATAGTTAACTTGGTAATTACATGGTTACAAGTTTGAGTCTCAATATGAGCAGTTTGTTGACTTTTTGTGTGAACCGATCAACTATGGATAACTTAAGTTGATTTACCGCCATGTGTAAATTTTTTTCAAGTAATTATCGGCACCATCATACTCATATAATTATATATTTCATACATTATTGCATAGAATGCAATTATAAATCATTATTAACAATAATTGACACAATTATGTATGATAGAGTTTATTATAGAAATGGTCATTCGATTATTGCGAAATTACCAATTTGGTCCTCAATAATTTTTTGTGTCCAATTAAGTCCATCGACTTTGAAAATTTTAACTAATTTTGTCCTCCGTTTATTTTGTCTTTAAACATTCGTTAAATCATGATCAAATTGGTAATTTTTCTATAGTCAAGGGATCAAATTGGTAATTTTTCTATAGTCAAGGGACCAAATTAGTAATTAATTTTTCACTAAAATGGTCCCTTGACTATAGTAAAATTACCAATTTGGTCTCTTGATTATAGCAAAATTACCAATTTGGTTCTGATTTTTATGGATGTTTAACGGCAAAATAAACGAATGACTAAATTGGTTAAAATTTTCAAAATCGAGGGACTTAATTAAGTACAAAAAATTGTCAATGACCAAATTACTAATTTTGTAATAGTCGAGGGAGTATTTTGATAATAAACTCTGTATGGTATGTATCGAAAAGATACAATTAATATTAATATCCACTGACATAGTAAATTTTGTTAAAATTATTTTTGCTGTCTCCGTCCCCTACGCCCAACCTGAAATTGTTTTGAGTGGGTTGAAAACAAGGCAGTGAGGCACGGCGGTTGACTAATGCGATAACGTAAACACAACGCTGTACTTAGTATTTTCCCCTTTATTTTATTTTAAAATTATCAGTCTTATTTTATTATTACTATTTGGTTGGCGAATGACAAGCGTTCCCAATCCTGTTTCATGCATTCCAGGAAGCTCGACTCCCATGGAATTTCTACTACGGAGTATATATTTGTTGGCAATAGTCAACTTTGCCGAGCATCGGTTGCAGTGCCAAATCCCCGTAATTCATTTTCAGCCGTTCGTTCATACCGTTTGATAGTTACTCCTAGATCTGTTGGCCTATTAAAAGAGTATAGACTATATTAGTTGGTTTCCTTGCAAGTTGCAAAGATAGATCGACATCAATGGCTGCTGGAGCAAGTAGGAAAGTTTCTGCAGCTTCAGCAAGATCTCACACCAGAAGACCTAAGGAGAAGACTTGTATGTTCCTTTCTTCAGGTGGGGATTGCTTTCTTCTTAAATTTTTCATCCAAAAATTCAATTCTTGATTTTTCCGTCTCAACTGTCAAATTTGAACCTGTATTGTAAATTTCTGTAGAAAACAGAGGTTCTTGGGTGCTCTTAAGCTCATAGATTTGATTGCATTAGATAATTAAGGCTTTCCAGATTCTTGATAGATGGGATGGGGGAAGAAGATGCAATTTAGATTTGAATCTCAGAACTGTCAAGTTTTCTGATTGTGTTACAATTTGAATGAGAATATTTCAGGATTGTTGAGAAATGTATTAGCAATTTGTTGTGTGGGGTTCTTGGCATGGGCTTATCGTGAAATTACACCGCCCCCTCCCAAGACATGTGGCTCACCGGATGGGCCTCCTGTCACAGCGCCCAGAATTAAACTCAGTGATGGAAGACACTTGGCTTACAAAGAGCATGGTGTTCCCAGAAACAGAGCAAACTACAAGATGGTGTTTGTTCATGGCTTCGATTGTTGCAGGCATGATGTTGCTATTGCTGTCACTCTCTCTCCTGTAATGTTCCTTCTCTTTGCTTTGGATTTTAGTCATTTTACCAATGTGTTTTCTGTGTCCCTTTGAAGGCCATGTCAGTTGTGTTTGAATTAAAACTTTTTTCTGATCTGCAGAATTTGATTGAAAGCCTAGGAATCTACATCGTGTCATTTGATAGGCCAGGCTATGGAGAAAGCGATCCTAATCCAAACCGAAAAGAAAAGAGCATAGCTTTCGATATCCAGGAGCTTGCTGATCAGTTGGAACTAGGTTCAAAATTCTATGTTGCTGGATTTTCCATGGGTGGTCAAGTTGTCTGGAGCTGTCTCAAGTACATCCCTCATAGGTATGCTCCATTTTTTGCCCATAAAAAGTCAAATCCCTCGTATTGCGGTCCCCTCACCTCAATAAGATTATAAGCAAAAATTAAAGTGGCTTCGCGACCTGCGACCTATTAGATAGTAGGACCAGTGTTGGGTGCCCAAAGGCCACCAGAGCTCAATATTCTGCATTCATATTATTACATATATAAGGGATTGAAATGTGGAATATTCCTAGTAAAGTTCAGCCTATTTATTGTCTTGAACATATTCTCTTCTTTAAATTTTCATTTTTTTAGTCAATCTTGATTAGTTTCATCCATATTGAAGTGTTTGTGTTTATAAACAGATTGGCAGGAGCAGTACTTTTAACACCAGTTGTGAATTACTGGTGGCCTGGTTTTCCAGGAAACTTGTCTAAGCAAGCATATGACAGTCAACTTCCCCAGGATCAATGGACTCTCCGTGTTTCTCACTATATTCCATGGCTCACCTACTGGTGGAACACTCAAAAGCTTTTTCCTGCCTCGAGTGTTGCAGCTTATGAGCCTAGTCTGTTTAATCCACAAGACATACAAGTGATGACCAAGTATCTTCCCGCAAGAGAGAAGTATCAGGTTAGAATTTAGTCTGTTTCTTGAATTGAATGACTAGCAAAATCCATTGCCACTACCTTAGGCTGTGTATTGACTAAATTTCATCTTGTGATTTAGTCGCCAAATGACCACAAAAGGTAAACCGATCTAAGTTGCCTTGCCTATAACAGATTGGCTCAAATCAAGAAAACCAATAAACCACTCATAGCCAGAGTTAAACTTGTAACCTTGTAGTTACAAAATCAACAACCTGACCAAATTGGCTGAGGTTGCCCCTAATTTTTAGCAGAACATGACAGCAATTGTTTGCTAATGTGTCTTAATCTTGTTGTGTGTGGAACTTCAGGCTCAAGTAAAACCGCAAGGCGAATTCGAATCTCTCCACCGAGACATGATAGTCGGGTTTGGGAAATGGGAGTTTGATCCCATGGATCTGGAGAATCCATTCCCTAACAATGAAGGTTCAGTTCACCTGTGGCAAGGGGACGAGGATGGGCTTGTACCTGTTACTCTACAAAGGTACATTGCTCAAAAACTGCCATGGATTCATTATCATGAACTCCCGGGTGCAGGCCACATGTTCCCATATGTTGACGCCATGGGAGATCAAATTGTGAAGGCACTTTTACATACTTAGATCTCTGATCTGTAATGCTTGCATAGTTGCATCCCTCTCTGTTCCTAGCATACTTTACTGCGTTTGGTTTTATACTTCTGTAATTGGTAATAGTCTGCAATGCTTGGTGAACATTATAATCTGTCATGATAAGAATGATTTTGAGCAAGTTATTTACAATTGAGGTTGATTTAAATCTACAATTTTAAATTTTGTGTTATTTAGTTTATATGCGGTCAATAAACTTTTATTTAAAAAATGTAAATTAATTGTCACTTTTGATTTCACGAGTTCGATCAGGTAGCATTTTCAAAGTGCTGAAAATTTATATTTTTTGGTAACTCGTAGAGTTATAGTGGTAATTTTTTTAGATACGCAGCAATAGTGAGAATATCATAAAAAATGTGGAGGAAAGTATGACAAACAGTTAAAATGTTTTATTAAATATAAAAGATCAAGGCAAAGTAATGATAACTTAGAGACAAAATTTGCAATTAGTATAACTCAGGAACAAAAAGTGCAACGCCAATGATATTTAGGTACGAAAAGTGAGTATGATCAAAATGAATTCTACTATTACCCAATTTTCCCTTTGCTCGGCGAACGACAAACATACCCAATCCTGTTTCATGCATTCCAGGAACCTTTTCATGGCAATAGTCAACTTTGCCGAGGATTGGTTGCAGTGCCAAATAGCTGTGATTCATTTTCAGCCATTCGTTATTTCGTACAGTTTCATAATTACTCCTATATCTGTTGGCCTATAGACTATATATAGTAGTTGGTTTTCCTTGCAAGTTTCAAAGATAGATCGACTTCAATGGCTGCTGGAACAAGTATGAAACTTTCTGCACCTTCAGCAAGATCTCACACCAGAAAACCTAAAGAGAAGACTTCTATGTTCATTTCTTCAGGTGGGACTTGCTTTCTTCTTAAATCTACAAAAATTCGTTTCTTGATTTTTCCATCTCGAGTGTCAATTTCTACTGGTTTTCTGATTGTGTTACAATTTGAATGAGAATATTTCAGGGTTGTTGAGAAAATTATTTGCAATTTGTTGTGTGGGGTTCTTGGCATGGGCTTATCGCGAAATTACACCGCCTCCTCCCATCACATGTGGCTCACAATATGGGCCTCCTGTCACAGCGCACAGAATTAAACTCAGTGATGGAAGGCATTTGGCTTACAAAGAGCATGGTGTTCCCAGAAACAGAGCAAGCTACAAGATGGTGTTTGTTCATGGCTTCGATTGTTGCAGGCATGATATTGCTGTTGCTGTCACTCTCTCTCCTGTAATCTTCCTTTTATTTGCTTTGGATTTTACCAATGTGTTTTTTGAAGGCCATGCCAGTTGTGTTTGAATTAAATTAAAACTTTTTTCTGATCTGATCTGCAGAATTTGATTGAAAGTTTAGGAATCTACATCGTGTCATTTGATAGACCAGGGTATGGAGAAAGCGATCCTAATCCAAAACAAAAAGAGAAGAGCATAGCTTTGGACATCCAGGAGCTTGCTGATCAGTTGGAACTAGGTTCAAAATTCTATGTTGTTGGATTTTCCATGGGTGGTCAAGGTGTCTGGAGCTGTCTCAAGTACATCCCTCATAGGTATGCTCCATTTTGATCCACAAAAAAAAAAAAAAAAAGGCAAAATCGATATTCAAGTGTTTGTGTTTATAAACAGATTGGCAGGAGCAGTACTTTTATCACCAGCTGTGAATTACTGGTGGCCTGGTTTTCCAAGAAACTTGTCTAAGCAAGCATATGACAGTCAACTTCCCCAGGATCAATGGGCTCTCCGTGTTTCTCACTATTTTCCATGGCTCACCTACTGGTGGAACACTCAAAAGCTTTTTCCTGCGTTGAGTTATACCGCTTATGAGCCTAGTCTGCTTAATCCGCAAGACATAGAAGTGATGGCCGAGTATCTTTCCGCAAGAGAGAAGTATCAGGTTAGAATTTAGCCTGTTTCTTCGAGTGACAGAAAACCACAACCACTATAGGGTGTACATTGAGTAAATTTGTTATGCAACCTAATCAGTTTAGGTTGTTCATAAGTGATTGGCTCAAATCAAGAAGGTTGATAAACTACTTATCTTCAAAGTCAAGTTAATTAGAAAAATAGTTCATTGACTATAGCGAAATTATCGATTTGTTCCTTAGACTATTTTTTTTTACCAATTAAGTCCATCAACTTTAAAAATTTTAACCAATTTGATTTTTTGTTTGTTTTGTTGTTAAACATCCGTTTACTCGGGACCAAATTGATAATTTTGATATAGTCAACGGACCATTTTAGTCATTACATGCATTATTTTCTCTAGAAAGTTAATTACTAAAATAGTCATTTGACTATAGCAAAATTACCAATTCGATCTCGACTCTCGAGTTAACGGAGGTCTAATACCAAAACAAACAGATGACCAAATTAGTTAAGATTTTTAAAGTTGAAACACTTAATTTATCAATAAAAATAGTCAATGACCAAATTGTTAATTTCGTTATAGTCAAGAAATCATTTCCATAATTAACTCTTGAAAGTCAAGCATGTAACTTTGTGGTTATCAAGTAAAAAATCTGACCAATCCGACTAGGATTTTTCTCCAATTTAGCCTTTTTCTCCCATAAGCAGGCAAGAATATGCACTAAGATGGCTAGAACCTCACATCTTTATCAGCTAATTTAGCAGAACATGAGAGCAATTGTTTTGTGTGGAACTTCAGGACCAAGTGAATCAACAAGGCGACTTTGAGTCTCTCCACCGAGACTTGATAGTTGGGTTTGGGAAATGGGAGTTTGACCCCATGGATCTGGAGAATCCATTCCCTAACAATGAAGGTTCAGTTCACCTGTGGCAAGGCGACGAGGATGGGCTTGTACCTGTTACTCTACAAAGGTACATTGCTCAAAAACTGCCATGGATTCATTATCATCAACTCCCAGGTGCAGGCCACATGTTCCCTTATGTTGACGCCATGGGAGATCAAATTGTGAAGGCACTTTTACATACTTAAATCTCTGATCTGCAATGCTTGCATAGTTGCATCATATCCCTCTGTGTTCCTAGCATACTCTACTGCATTTGGTTTTATACTTCTGTAATCGGTAATAGTCTGCAATGCTTGGTGAACATTAAAATCTGTCATGATTGTTGTAAATAATATTTAAGAGGAAGATATGTCATATGCATTTGCATCCAGTTGATGCATAGAGTTAGAGAGTTTAATTGAAGTATATAATATTGTGACACTTTCTTGATGTGACTACCGTATACATTGTATGGTCGGTGCAATTATTGTCAAGTGACATATTATTGTTGCGTCACAAATTGTTATCTTATGTCTTTCAGCAACGTGAGTCATCGTAAAAGAGTAATTATTGATTTGTTCTTGTTAACAATTATTTACTATAGGTCATAGATGTTGAGATTTATCTCACATCTCATAAATAAAGTTGATAGTTATAACATGAAGTGAGTTTCTAGAAACTAACCATTGTTAAGAGCATAGTATGTGATATCTTATTCTTTAGTTTTCATACCACAACATAGTGACATGATTTTATTAAGTTGCACATGTTGTTGCTAAACATTAACTTATTACTATTGTGAATATTTGATCGAAAAGGATCCACGTGATCTTATGGCAATTCTTGAAGGATTGCTATGATCAATAAATAGTCATAATGCAAGAAGTCAGAAACTAATAACTCTGTTAGACAATTGTGAGATAATTACTTAGGAGAATCATAAATAGTAAGAGATCAATATGAATGAGGAAATACTCAAGGAATTGATGTCGCAATTCTGTGGGGTCATACCCAAAAAAAATTCACTCAAGATCAATCGATGTTTTTACAAATATAAAATTCAAATAATTTATGAACTAGGTCTACCACTGCACCTATTCATACATCAACATTGTATAGCAACTTTATTAGCAACTTTATGAAAAAGCTAAGTTTACATGCAATTTTGTACTAATCTGCCAATTATATAAAATGTCTACCTAATCAATTACACGATTATTGTACTGAATAATTTCTGGAGCTGACTTTTCCTGATAATATGCAATTTAGCACCTTAAATATGGAGTCTAAATTTGAGATGGAGTCACTCGTAGCATGTTCTCGCAGCACGCTCCACGCCCAAAATTTAGCATGAAGTGAGGTTTCTTTGGCTTTAATTGCAAACACATACAAACCCATTTTAATTTGCAGCACTTCCCATTTTAATTCCCACGAGCGCGGTCCCTTTTCCATGCTTTAATTTTGCATCAAATCATCATGTTCCCATGTACTGTACATGCTGTCTTCTTTATTTATTTCTTCATGCATAATTCACTCCATGTTTCCCATGTTAACAATATAATACTTGTTAGAAAAATATATACACGCGCAACAGAAATATCACTCACTTTTTCTAAGATTTTACGTAAAAAGGGGGTTTGAATGTTTTACCTTTAACAAATGTAAATCCTAAACCATCCCATTGTGGCCTCTAGTCTGTGAGGAGCTAGAAATCTTCTTCAATGGGGACGAAAGATTAAAACTAACGAGATATTTTGAAAAATAAAATAAAAAACTTAAATACCAAGTCATAAATATTGTTGACTAGTGATGAAAAATTAAAATATATCAATATAAAAATATTAAAAACAAAATATAAAACATAATTAATTTGATAAAATAGTTTGAATGAAAAACACATTATAAATCATTCACCTCACTATTAATATTAAAAAATAAAAAAATAAAAATAAAAAAGAGAAGAAGTTACAATATTAAAAATAAAAAATCCCATTAGGATTCACACTATTAATAATAAAACATGCCAAAAAAAAAAAAAAAAAAAAAAAAAAAAAAAAAGAAGCCAACTTAAATGGAACAGCTGATATTAAATGGAAATAATAGCAGCCAACTTAACCTTTGTTTAAACATTGATACAATTAATACACACACACACACACATTATATGGGGTGGAGGAGTGGGGACAGTTGCCCCCATTGCTCCTATTGTGGCTCCGCCAATGTCTGTAAGTCCGTACATCGACTACCCACGCGAGAACTCCTGTGAAAATTTTTTTTTTTTCCTTATGACAAATCTCTCTACTCTCCTCTTTAACAAAAAGGTTAAAACTATTTATATAGCTTAATTTGGGTCCAAATATACTAGCTTTTAAAAAACTCAAAACTACCCAATTTTGAATTAATTCATTAATCAGCTATTAATGTATTAATACAATATCAATAACTCCTTATCGATTTCTTTTAAAGTTCTCAACATTACCACAAACCATTCACCTTTCTATTCATAGTCAAACTAGCAACACATGTCATGGTCAAACTTAGTCAAACACATAAACATGGTCAATATGTCTATCCAATATTCTTAACATGAAGTCTAACTTCATTATACTCTTGCCAGAGATTCTCGTTATAAGATTATTGAATAGACTAGAACAGCCTTGTTACCTCAAGGCGGTCGGTCCTCTATTAAACGCACACATATCTCTATACAATACTGAATTAGGCCACCAAGTACACTTATATAGTCCCATAATGAACAAAAGACATACTGGGTAAAACTAATCCACCATATGCATGTACAAGACAACTATGTCGTCTCAAGTCAAAGGACTATTACATACAACATATCGATGACACGTAGGTAAACACCATGTGGTTAAGCAGTCATTGTTCAATGACCACTTATTCTCTAACAAGCATATATCCACATGTTCGTTCTTCGTATCTCATATTGAATGTCATGAGACTCACCATAAGAAGGACAATGTGCTAGTTTTATCGAAATTCTAATATCCAATTAGAATTACTATGACTATGAACATTTTTACAATACTTTATTAATAAATTCTTCGCCGTCACTCATATTCTTAACTCTTAAGAATGAAGAATGAAGATTGTACGGAATAATATCAATATTAATTAAGTCAAAATAAAATAAATAAAAATATTTATTTATTATATTTATTTAATAAGTAATCAATGTCTAAAACAATAAATGTTGAATAATAAGACATACATGTCTAACAAATACATATACATAATTAACCATAATTTTCTTTGGCTCGTAATCAATCTATGTCAATTAACATTAGTACACAAATTAAATAATGATTTTTGCACCAACAAACTTTACCAAATTAAATAATAAGCATTAACCACTAAACATTAAAAGTACAATATTTATAGCACAATATACAACTTCGCAAGCACATAAATTGCACACATACAACTAAAGAGAATTAATATAAATGTACTCTTATAAGATTTTTATATACTCCGTATTAGATTAGAAGTAGCAACTGTAGCATAATTATTTTCTTTCCCTTTTTCCTGTTTAGAAGATAAGGTCGAGTAATAATTAATAAATAAATTTGTAACACACAATTGGAATTAACAGATACACGTGCATTATCATATGTATACATAATACATGCATATTCAATGCCATGCCATGCAGTTCCGGTACCCGGACCCGATACATCGATTCCAGGTAGCGGCGCGGCCGGGCTAAATATTGGGCTGAGCCGGGTTGGAACGGGCCCCCACATGTGCAAGATAGTCTTTGGGAGAGAGCGACGCGTGTTGGGCGTGGGAGGGAGAGCGGCAGAGGAAGTTGCTGCAGCGTCGCCACGTGTCGACGACGTGTCCAGCGCCCCATGCAAACCCGCGCCGGCAACTCTTTCCTTTCTTAGTAAATTTTTGTGACGAATTTATTTATTTATTTTTTAAAATTATATTGGAGCTAGCCACCCCACTTCTGCTTACGTCTTCTCCCCCTTCATCACCTCCTCAGCAAGTCAAGCATTTGTGCTTAGTACTAGGAAACCATCTTTCTACGTCTAGCCTATATCTATATGCGTGGGTGTACGTATATATATGGGTATATATTTCGTCCCCATCCAGAAACTTCAATTCAAAATGCAACAACGTAACTTCACTCCACTCCGGAGAAGCTAAGGCAACCAAGAACAGGTACAACGTTAGTTGCTACATTATCTATGCCTATACTAGCTAGTCTCTAATTTTTCTGTTTCTGTTTTTCAATCTGCTCTCATAAATTTGGAATAATTAGTCTGCTTAATTAGTGTATTTGCAGTGTCGTTGCTGTTTAAATTACTTAACAATGAAGGATTAGATTAATTAATTAGCTCTCGAAAAGTCTTTATTGCTTCTATCCCAGCTGCCTCAATTCTCCCAAGCTAGTAAAAACAAAAAGTTTTTTTTAAAGCTAACATTTTAATTCCACCGTCACCGGTGGTTCAATTCCCATTTTTCTTATCGATGTTTCCGACGGAGCCTAATTTGATAATCCTAGTACTGCCTAAGATGCTGTGATTCCAAGCTAGCTAGGGTTTTCACCGCTTTATAGCAAATCCAATGATTGGATTTTTTTTTATTCTGAGTCTTGTATGAGTCCAAACATTCTATCTTAGCTTCTACTATCTCGATCAATTAATCTAAAAACACTCTTCCCAATAGTTTTTTTTTTTTTAAATAATTTTATGGCCCACCGATTTATATAAATTATATTTTAATTCTATTGATTTATTATTAATTATTTCTTCTACCATATTTAATTTGTCTAATTAAGTTAATAATGTTCTATTGTATTTTATGTGGTTTAATCAGTTAATAAGGTTTGATTGGATTTATTTGCGATTCAGTTTTTCATATAAGTTTAGGATTAGTGTGTGTGTGTGTGTGTGTGTGTGTGTGTGTGTGTGTTTGTGTGTGTGTGTGTTTGTTTTTTGAAATTATATTAAAATATTATTAAATACAAATATTTGATCATGAATATAATACTCCTTCCTTCCGTCCCATTTTATATATCGGTCAGTTAATGATGCTTGATTGAAATTATTTATAATTTAATTTTTTATAATATTAATTTTAGAACTAGTATCTAAAATTTATATATTTAAAAACTACATCAAAATACTATTAAATATTTTTAAAAAATTAAATTTATAAAAATGAGCTAATATAGATAGTATAGGGTCTTCTAAGTATAATGGTTTAGCCACATTTAGTCTTAAATTTTTAAATTGATCATATGTGGTCCTTCAATTCGATTTTCAAATTGTTAAGTTAATCATTCCTAGTCCTTCCAAGAGAATTGCAACTGGTTAAATTTTGAAAATTGAAGGGCCATAAGTGATTAACTTGGACCACGGATCGTAACAATTTGAAAATTTAGAACTAAACGTGACAAAATCACTATAATTGGAGGACCACATATGACATTAACTCTCTTAAAATTATAAGAAAATCCTAATAGAAATAAACAAAGGAGAAAGAGTTAATTTGACCTCGAGAGATAAAATGGGATAGAGGAAGTAATAAATAGAACACATGTAGTCTACTAGCATATTGGTTGTGATCTCAATCCATGGCGGAAGGAATAAATAAATAGAACAGATAACAATGCTTTCCACAAACTATCAGTCGGTGTGAACGATTCCACCTTTCGTCATAAGGAACAAAATGGACAAAGGTGTAACTAAACTCTGACAGAAGCGCAAGAAAGTTATGGCAACCCGGAATTTCTGCTTTGGGATCAGTGCCTATACTGACCAGCTTTCTTTCCGCTAATAGAGACAAGATATTTGCCCCCCGTTTCTCTGTAGTGGTTTTAAAAAATGGTTTTTGCTAGTGGGATACAAATATAGCTTAGTACGACGTACTATATATACGGTCCATAAGTTCAATTGTCTGTGGCTCGAGTTATATATAACTTCTTGTTCAACACTTCAACTTGTGTATGCAAAGACTTCAAGTTCTTGGCTCCCTATATTTGATCCGCACGCATGCAACCATGTCCCTAGATATGAAAATATAATAAAATTAGATTCTCAAAAAAAAAAATCTAACTATATATACTTGAGCTGCAGGAGGAGAAAATTATATTAGAGCTTTAGTAAGTACTCCAAGAACACCAGAAAGCTAAGATGGTCGTCCCAGAATCGGAAGCGGCATCTCAAGGCGAGGTGGAATCGCCATTGCAATTGCAGGATTTGCAGGCAGAGCAGCAACAACTGCAACAGAAGAACAACAATGGATTGTCATCCCTAGGGAGGCAGTCGTCGATTTACTCGCTCACCCTGGATGAGTTCCAGCACACTCTCTGTGAGAGTGGCAAGAACTTTGGGTCCATGAACATGGACGAGTTCCTTAACAGCATTTGGACCGCCGAGGAAAACCAAGCTCATGCCCAGGCCCAGGCTCAGGCTCAGACTCAAGTTCAACCACCCCATCCTCATGTCGGTGCTGTTGCTACTGCTACTGCTGCTGCTGAAAGTAACGCTGTCACGCATAATTTTATGCTGGGACAGGCTAGCGTTCCAGCCGAGAAAGGGATTGCGAGGCAGCAGAGCTTAGCGAGGCAGGCCTCGCTCACGCTTCCGGCGCCTTTGTGCAGGAAGACTGTGGATGAAGTGTGGGCTGAAATCCACAAAACTCACCAGCAGCAACAGCAGCATAATAGTGATGGGAAGTTTCAGAATAATCCTGGTGGTGATAATAATAATACTCAGAGACAGGTTACTTTTGGAGAAATGACACTGGAAGACTTCCTGGTTCGAGCCGGGGTGGTTCGAGAGCAGGGCAATACCGCCCCCCTACCTGCTCGTCCCCAACAGTACACAGCAATGTACCCAAACAACAACACTCCTGCAGCTATTGCCCCCACTTATGTGGCCAGGCCAGTTATGGGCTTAGGCGGTGGCGCTGTCCCCGCTTACCAGGCACTTCCACAAGGTGGAGTTGTGGAGGCACCCGGGTATCCGAAAAGGGGAGGTGGATATGCACAGCCATCCCCTCCTGTTTATGGTGGAAGAATGGGGAACGGAAGTGCTGTCGGGTACGCACACATGCAAGGACTAGGTTTGGGATCCCCCGTGAGCCCGGTGTCCTCGGATGGGTTGTGTGTGAATCCAGGTGGGGATGGAGGAAACCATTATGGACTGGAGACAGGGATACGAGGAGGAGGAGGACGGAAGCGCATCATAGATGGCCCTGTGGAGAAGGTGGTTGAACGCAGACAAAGGAGGATGATCAAGAACAGGGAATCAGCTGCAAGATCCCGAGCACGAAAGCAGGTATTGTATGTTTTTGTTTATGTCAGTTTTTCAATGAACCAGAAGCCCTGATGAAACATTCTCAGCCTGTTTTTCCTAGGATGTCTGAGTATTCTATGTTTTACTAGAATGTTGTGCTCTAGGATTGGAACTCTTATGCCTTCATTCAATTACTTTCTTGGCATAGATCCTTTCTTATTCAACCTAAAATTACTAGTTCTATGTAAAGAAAGCTAACTTCTAAATTAGGAATGTGCTTTGTACCATCAATGATCTATTTATCTAACAAGTATAGGGAATTAATGATCTTATCCATTGTTTCAATGTTATTGTATTTCAGGCATACACAGTCGAACTCGAAGCAGAACTCAATCAGTTGAAAGAAGAAAATGCTAATCTGAAACAAGCCCTGGTACATAATTCATTATATTAACATAAATTCCTTTATATCGAATCATCAATCACATCGAGTAGTTCTGATCACGCACTTGTTTTCTATCTAACGAGCAGGACGAGATGGACAGGAAAAGAAAGCAACAGGTAAATGAATCTCGGGAACTCCCATTTCAGTTAACATTATATTCAACATCATATGATTCTGATAATGTATGTTTTGGCTGTCGGTCATCAGGCTTTCGAGGAAGTGAAACCAACAACACCTTCGAAGGCGCAGAAGGCGAGCGAGAAACTGAGGGTGCTGAGGAGGACCTTGAGTTGGCCCTCTTGATGTATACAAAGTGCAAGCATTGAGAAAACAGCCTGTCAATTCCCATCATCTATCTGTCCAGGAGACTAGGCAAAAACATGACAGAAGACAACCTTAATTATCATGAACTCCTTTAATTTGTTGGCAAACCTGAATACCTGCAGATCTGGAACACCCAGCTTCATAAGTTAATTGGCTTTGGAAAATACCTTAGAATATATAGATTTCCTAAGTGATGATATATATTTTATATTTATAGTACCCATGCTCTCTTATTTCTGTAATATATGAAGTATGCATAAGACTTGTGAGTTCTGACATATCTCTTGGTTACATTGTATATTCTTGCATTTGGTTAAGAGCTATTAAGTTTCAATGTTTCATATGGATTTACTACAAGTTGCAAGATTTGTAATATTCTTCTTGTCAGATATAAATAAACTAACATAAACATAATTCGTAAAAGTTTTAGAATGATTGATCATTGATATCACTATTGAAATGGTAACTTGCAAAGGAATGTGACTAGGAATCCTAAATGGTGTACTGTAGTGTACTTTGTCTACAGTGTTATGGGAAGATCACTTTATAATTATTTAGAAATTTATGTTATGTGTCATTTTTATAGGTAGATAATTATAATTAGTAGTTAAAATCAAATTGAAATTTTTATTTCTAAAATACTCTCTCGATCACTTTCAAAAGTAGGTTATATCACTTAGATTTGCATTATTCACTCTCTATCCATGCAATTCTCTTTTATCTTTTAAAAGTGATCCCACCTTCAGATCATCACCGTACCTTAATAAAAAATTTATTTTTATTAATAAATTAATAATAATTATAATAATTGTAAAAAAGTTCATAAGTTGTCTGAATGGTGTTGCAATTTTGATACCAGAATTGCAACACAAGTATTCTTTTTTTTTTTTAAATGCCAAATTAGCTTTGTTGAGTGCGGGTGGCCTAAATTAATCACCTTATTTGACTAAGGCAAAAACTTGTGTGAGACTGTCTCACCATGGAACGGGTCGGGTCGGGTCGGGTCAAAATGTAAATGTATCACTTATATGCACAAATGCCATACTTATATGCTCAAATGTAATACTAATCAAGAATAAATTTTTTGTTACTTATTAGGGTAAATGTAATACTTTTAAGGGAAAATACAGTACTTTTACATTTCGATTTAAAAGTATTACATTTTTCCTCAAAAGTATTATATTTGCCCTTATAAGTGAGAGGTACTTGTCAACATTACTTATTATGAAAAATGTATTACTTTTTCTCTTATAAGTAACAAAAATTGTATTTTTGATTAGTGTTATATTTGAGCATATAAGTGTGAGATTTGCACATATAAGTATGATATTTGCATGGTGCTTTGACCCGACCCGACCCGTCTCACGAATAAGGATCCGTGAGACGGTCTCACACAAGTGTGACCCTTTGACTAAATTACTTATTGACTCAATTATATAGTTACCCAGTTACACTACAAATACTTAAATAATATATCCCCTCCGTCTATTTGATGTGTCTATCTCGATTAACAAAACTTAATTGAAGTTATTTTTAATTTAATTTTTATAATATTAAGTTTAGTATAGTATATAAAATTTATATATTTAAAAATTACATTAAGAATATTATTATAGACAAAAAAAAAAATTTAAAAATATTCAAGAAAATAAGTAAAGAAAAAGAAGTCGATTTGACAAGTAAATAATAAATACACGGATAAAATGGGACAGGTAGCATAATATATTATAGGATATTGAAAATTCTTACCCTTCATTCTCACTTCTGAGCAACCAGACTCTTGACTGAAACCAAGCTCTCCTTGAATACAGAAGCCTGTAAAGAATATCCTTTTCTCCTAGGTCCAAGAGCCCTGATTCCCTTGATCCTAGGATCATACATGTGCACTTCCGAATTCACAATTTCTAAAAAAACTTCACCATTTTTCCCATACCCCAGCGGCCTCTTGATATTCGAAAAGGGTCCAAGAATCGCCATTTTGGTCCAACACATTTCCTTATCCATAACCCATACATCAATGCCTGTCTGCATATTCATCGATTCATACAGAAACATAGCAACACAATCATTGTACAAAGCCAAATCTCCCTGCGTGGATTTGAACGTTTCTGGCGTTTGGATCTCCCCAAAAACCTCATTCCCCATGTCGAATGAAATGATCTTCCCATTGTTGTTTGCTCTCCAGTAGTAAAACCCATCCAAGTATGTGTTACAACAAGACTTACCGATTAGGCGGCTGCAGATCTTAAATTCTTCAGAGTGTTTCCAGGAATCAGTGGTGAGTGTATAAACTGAAATAATTGAAGATGAATGCCAACCATCCAAGATTGGATCCCAATAGTCCCTTATCCAAACAACTTTATATTCGCCGCTTGATGGGTCCATCCCAAATCCTAATTTATAAGAATTCATACGAAACGAGGCAGAAACTGGTGGGTATGAAACTGGGAGAGATTTGGCCTCCCTAGTAGCAGGGTTCCAAAGAGTCACCTCTTCTTCATCATTGTACAGAGAAAACAGCCCGTTTAGCGGGCCGTTTATTTCCCACACGGAAGCCCGAGTTTTGGTGTAATCTTGGTAGGAATGGGAGGCGAGGAATTGGGTTTGTTCATGGAACAATGAAAACCCAGATTTCATGGCGTCGAGAGAGTAATGGTGAACGAAGGAAAGTGGGGCATTGTTGGGATTGTGGTGGTGCTTTGCAATGAAAGATGGGTTTTGAATGAGAGTGCACCAGTTCTTGCGCACTGACTTGCACTGCAGAAGGGACTTGACAGGCAGCCTTGATAAGATCTCTGCCACCACATCCTCCGGCAACTGCTCAAACTTTGTCATTCTGCTTCTTCTTTCACAAGATCTGAGGCTTTGTGCTCAGAGAAAAATGGTGGATTTCATGGCATTGGTGCAAGAATTACTTGATTATGTTGAGATAGATGTTGATATACAGTGAATAGCAGCCATACTTGGAGAGATGTGGGCATTTAGTGTAGCTTTCACTCTTTCAGCCCATCCCCATTTCATCGCCACTGACATCAAAGCAGGCGCCCATACTCTTAAACTACAAACATTATTACATAGACACGGTCCATACACAAGGACAATAAATAAAAGTAAATCCATTTCAATTATGTATGTTAATCATTTTAGTAGTGTAAGATGAGTTATGAATAGGTTCTAATGTGTTTGGTTTTATCATTTATGTATACTATAGTTATGAATTATGTGTATTATGGTTATGGATTATGTGTGTTAACTATTGGAGTAGTGTAAACGCTAAGATCAGTTATGTATGTGTGTGACAATTTTCTGTGCATTATGTTTTACATAGATTATGTGTATGCTATTAAAAACCAATAATGCACATAATTATATTATCATGGAACTGCCGTGGGCTTGGGAACCCATTGACAGTTCAGGTACTTGTGGATTTGGTCCACCAAAAGAGGCCCAACATAGTGTTTTTAATTGAAACTTTTCTTGGAGCCCGTAAGCTGCAGCCCATTAAGCTTAGGTTGGGTTATACGGGCCTTTTTTCTGTTGATAGTGTGGGACATAAAGGTGGTTTAGCTATTCTCTGGAAAGAGGGGACTGAAGTTGACATCAAATCTTTCTCTTCGCATCATATTGACGCCGAAGTTTGTCTGAGTTCAGGAGAGGCTCGTTGGAGATTCACCGGGTTTTACGGTACTCCAGAAAGGCATAAACGCAGTGAGTCATGGAACCTGTTGAAGCTCTTGTCTTCCCGAAGCCACCTACCCTGGGTGGTTATGGGTGATTTCAATGATGTATTACACTCAGATGAGAAGAGAGGGGGCAATCCACAACCTACAAGACTTATTGCTGGCTTCAAAGACGCAGTGGAATCGAGTGGTCTGAAGGATTTCCATTTTGACGGGCACCAGTTCACCTGGGAAAGGTCTAAGGGCACTCCTAATTGGATTGAAGCGAAATTGGACAGAGTTCTGATATCCGATTCCTGGGGCGATCTTTTTAATCGTGCTAGGGCATGTTCCATCACGGTTCCCAGGAGCGATCATATCCCCATCTATCTCCAGGTTATGCCGCAATGGAGCCCTAATTTTAAGAAAAGATTCCGTTTCGAAAACCTGTGGCTCCGCGAATCTATTTGCAGGGATGTAATGATTGAGAGTTGGTCGAAATTCCAGGGGCAAAGTCTAATTGACCGTATTGGTAGCTGTGGCAAGGCGATTTGGAATTGGGGCAGAGGTTTTGCTTCGAATTTCAATCGTCGCATTACTTATTGGAGAGCTCAAATGGAGAGAACGAAATCCAGAAGGGATCCATATGGGGTAATTCTTTTTAAGGAGGCTCAACATGAATATCTTCGAGCCTTGCATCATCAAAACGATTATTGGAGGCAGCGCGCCAAACAATTCTGGTTGAAAGAGGGGGATACCAATTCCACCTTCTTCCACAATTCAGTAAGAAGACGTAGACAAACCAACTCCATTTCCCGGCTTAAAACATATGATGGTTACTGGGTGGAGAAAGGTACGAATCTTGATAACCTTATTACTTCTCATTTTAATGAGTTGTTTAAGTCCAGTGGGGGAGACTGGGAGGCTGTGTTGAGTGTCATTCAACCCAAAATTTCTGATTCTCAGAATGGGGTATTGTGTCGGAGGGTAGAGTTACATGAAGTCAGGTCTGCGGTTTTTGACATGAAACCTGGAAAATCGCCTGGCCCTGATGGAATGAGCCCAGCTTTTTTTCAACACTTCTGGGACATTTTAGGGCCCCATCTTCTAAAGTTCTGTTCCGATTGTATCCAATCAGGCTCTTTGCCTGAAGGTTTAAACTCCACTCACATCGTTCTCATCCCGAAAAAATCGAAGCCTGAGGTTCTTAGTGATTTCCGCCCTATTGCACTCTGTAATATCCTCTATAAGGTTGTGTCCAAAATCCTTGCTAATCGGTTGAAACCCCTCCTAAATGATATTATTTCCGATTCCCAGACAGCTTTTGTCCCGAGCCGTTTGATCACTGATAATGTAATGGTTGCTTATGAGATAAACCACTATCTTAAACGAAAGCGCCAAGGTAAATTTGGTCCTGTGGGTATTAAGCTTGATTTAAGTAAAGCTTATGATAGGGTCAATTGGGAGTTTCTCCGGGGTATTCTACACAGATTTGGCTTCTCTAGTCATCTTGTTAATCTGATTTGGGGATTAATTTCCACTGTTGATTATTCTATTCTTCTGGAAGGAAGAGATATTGGTTGTGTCTCCCCGGGGAGGGGATTGAGACAAGGAGACCCTATTTCCCCCTATTTATTCATATTCATTATGGAGGTTTTTCATTTGCTGATCCAACAGAAAGTGAGGGAGGGGTATGTTCACGGGGTGACTATTGCAAGGGGAGCCCCTGTTATCTCAAACTTATTTTTCGCAGATGATTGCTATATTTTCTGCAGAACTGATAGTCCTGAAGTGTCTACTATTAAAGGGGTTATAGATCTGTTTGTCAAAGTTTCGGGTCAAGCTGTTAATTATGAGAAATCCACCTTAACTTTTAGTAAAAATGTTAATGAGGATACTAAAAGGGCTGTCACTGGTGTGCTGAATATAAGAGAGGGGACTCTGAATGGTAATTACTTGGGTCTTCCTTCACTTATAGGGAGAAACAAAAGAGAGATTCTTGGCTTTATTAAGGAGAAGATTACGGGTAGGATAAAGAGTTGGACCAACCGATTCTTATCTCGGGCAGGAAGGGAAGTGCTCCTTAAAAATGTGATTCAAGCCATCCCTACCTATGCTTTAAGTGTATTTTTGTTGCCACTGGAGTTGAGTAAGGAAATAGAGAGAGTTATGAATGGTTACTGGTGGGGGTGTGAGGGTGAGAGAGCTAGGGGGATTCGGTGGAAGGGTTGGGATGCTCTATGTGTTCCAAAACAGTGGGGAGGATTGGGCTTTCGTCATTTTCGGGAATTTAATATTGCCCTTTTATTGGGCTTTCGTCATTTTCGGGAATTTAATATTGCCCTTTTAGGGAAACAACGTCATTTTCGGGAATTTAATATTGCCCTTTTAGGGAAACAAGCATGGAGGCTAATCCAATTCCCAAACTCTTTGATGTCAAGGATCTATAAAGCCATATACTTTCCTAAGTCTTCTTTTCTTGAGGCTCAAATAGGTTGTAACCCTTCCTTTATTTGGCGGAGTGTTCTTGAAACCCAAGAAGTGATAAGAGAGGGCTATCGGTGGAGGGTGGGTAACGGGAATTCTATTCATATATGGGGAGATCCCTGGCTTCCTAATGTCTCTTCGCCATTTATACGTACTCCTTTGACTGATAATATTGGAGTTACCAAAGTCTGTGACCTTTTTAATGCATCTAAGACTGATTGGGATAACACTGTGATTGATGATATCTTTGTTCCAGAGGATGCGGAGCTCATTCGTAACATTCCAGTGGCGGAGTTTAAGACTGATGACAAGATTATTTGGTCTATGGAGGATAAGGGGTGTTATACTGTTAATAGCTGTTACAAGAAACTCACTGAGGATCTCCATGGTCAGCAAATCCCATTCTGGACCAGAGCTTGGAAACTATGGCTGCCTCCTAAAATCAAGGTTTTCTTCTGGCAGGTATGCTCTGGTTCCCTTCCAACCAATGAGCTTTTGTATATTAGAAAGGTCCCTGTTTCACCGGTGTGTCCTCTGTGTGGTCTGGAGGAGGAATCCACATTTCATATCTTTACTAGGTGTCCTCTGGCTAGGAGTTGTTGGGTCCACCTAGGGACTATTGCTTATCAGAATTTCTCCTCTTTTTGGGATTGGCTGGAATATCATTTCATTTCTCTGCCTGTTAATGCTCTGTGCTTGATGATTACTGTTTGTTGGAAGATTTGGGAGGCTAGAAACGATAAGCTTTGGAACAATGTTATTTTATCAACTTTTAATGTGGTTACAGGAGCTCAAACTTTCCTTCTGGAATGGCAATCGGCTAACCAAAGTGCCAGACAGCCGGGTCAAACTGTTCTTCATGATGTTAAATGGGAACCCCCTCCCCAGGGCTGGCTCAAACTCAATGTTGATGCAGCTTTGGACAACAGTCACCAAAAAATGGGATTGGGTTTTGTTCTCCGTGACTCTGAGGGTGCGTCCGTGGCAGCAAAGCAGGTTCCCTGGCCTGGATTATTCAAACCAATGGAGGCTGAAGCAATTAGTGTGAGAGAAGCATTAAAGTGGATCAAGGAAATCAAGCTGTCTTCTATTCAAGTTGAGACTGACTGCCTTGCTGTTGTTGAGAGTATTAGGAATGCTCAACTTTTCTCTTCATTCGATCTTATTATTAATGACATTAGAAAAATAGCTAATGACTTGTCTAATATTAGCTTTATGTTCGCTAAGCGGTCCGCGAACAAGGTTGCCCACCTTCTTGCTCGGGAAGCCTTGTTTAAGTCTGACTGTTCGGATTGTTTTGTTATTCCGTTTCCTTCTATTGTTTCTGCTTTAGAGGTTGACTCTTCTTAATGAATTTTCGTCTTTGTTTTACAAAAAGAAAAATAATAGAATAGGCATAAACACTCAATAAAATACACAGAATCATAAACATATTATCATTTATGTTTCATGAGGCATGACATTCAAATCATTAATATATAAAATTATATATTAGAATACACCTAATCTCTGAATAGAATACACATAACTACACATAAGAATATACAAAATTATATATAACGGAGATTGGACGGACAGAACGGTGTCCGTCGCGCGTCAACTCCCCCACTAACTTAGTTCAACTCCCCCACTAACTTAGTTAAACGACATCGTTACGAATCGGGGTCCATAGTGAACTGTGGACCTGGTCCACGATATGACGATTGGAAAAGGCTACTGCCCGCCAACTCCCTACTGCTATGCCATCAATTTCAACATCCCAACCGGCCCTTTGGCTTCTGCTCTCACTCTCAATATCTGTATTTGCTTTGGATGGCATCTCTAGCTCCATATCAAGATGCAGGAAAAGGAAACAAAAAAAGTATTGTATCTATCTTCTTTATAATGTGAACCAGAGTCCATAATATAATTTGATGGTGAATCATAGTCCATGGTATAACAATTCAAATTTAAGTGGACCATATTCCAATTCCATGGTATAAAAATCCAAATCTAAGTACTCCAAAAAAGAAATTTTGATTGGGCAAAAAGGTCAGTTCAAATGGACTAGACCACACTATTAGATCACTCAATCTGTTCGGCCCGCCCGTTTACGGGTATCTACGGCCCAA
Source organism: Ipomoea triloba (assembly GCF_003576645.1). Taxonomy (NCBI): domain Eukaryota; kingdom Viridiplantae; phylum Streptophyta; class Magnoliopsida; order Solanales; family Convolvulaceae; genus Ipomoea; species Ipomoea triloba. The sequence continues at coordinate 9,803,673 of NC_044924.1, read as the reverse complement.
TCCAGTTATAGCCGGTCTTCTTGATCTGATTGATTGACCGGCAAAAAACTTAGAGAGAAGGTCGAGCAAAGGCAGCAAACCACAAGGCGATCAGATCAGTGAAGGATAGGGGAACAGCCATCGGAAATCACCATGGAAACAACGGCAGCTCGAAGGAACGGAGGAGGCATGCTCGAAGGTCTTTACAGAGTCATTATGCGGCGCAACTCCGTCTACGTAACTTTCGTCGTCGTCGGTGCTTTCCTCGGCGAACGGGTATTCTCTATATGCAGTAGCTTTTTTAATGTTTTATGACGTGCACACATGTGTATTGCGCTGGAATTTCGGAATTTATGCATTTTATTTAAGGATCCTTTTTGCCTTAGGTTCGCGAGTTGTTGAGTAGAAATGGAAGATGAATGAAATCATGAAGAAAAGCAACTGTTTTGATTTGTTTATACATTGAACTCTGTGAAGATGGTTCAGATGTTCGTCTGATTATTTAAATGTGAAATGTCTATTTTAATTTCTTTGCACTAAAAACATGCTTAATGCTTTATATTCTGAATGCCGAACTTTTGCTTGATTGTTGTGTAATTGATTGGATTTCCTATTATATTTGCAGAGCAATTGAATAATTTTCACGTTTCTTAAAAAATTTTGTTATTGCAGGCGGTTGATTATGGTGTTCACAAGCTTTGGGAGAACAACAATGTTGGGGTAATGATTCCTTCTATCTTGTACTCTTACAGTCTTACTAGTTACTATGTGTTATTTCCTGATAAAATTTACAGGGAAAAACACAAAAGAAATTACTTATGGAGTATTAGATTCGAAGGCTTATAGTATTTGACTATTTGTGATCAATTACAAAGTTCCATGTTGAGTCGTTGAGAACAGGCTAAGAGGTTAAGAGGAAAAAAAGAATTAAGTCCCTTCTTTTGACACTATTTATTTGTCATTAGCTTTTTTGTGATGTTACTTTTAGGGCTAACACAAATTCATCAAAGATAATACAACTTTGTTGTACTCTGAAGATTTCTTTGGAATTAAATTTTATTATTAATCAAATTAGTGTGAAATTGATGTTGGGAATGGAAAATAGTTGCCTGTAGCCTAATTTTTCACCTATTAAAGATGCATATGGTGGAAGTCTGGTAGATAGCTGCATATAAGTTGAGTCAAGATAATGCATAGGCACTTTTTTCTAAGGAAATACAAGCAATGATCAAAGGCATGCATCTGTAGAAAATGACCATGGTACCATGTAAAAACTTGTTACATGGAATACTAGAATGTAATATTTGATTGTATCTAAAGCTGTTTAAAGGTTAATTCTTACAATCCTTAAGAAGACTGGAAATCCCATTGTATCATCACTGTTCTTAGTCAATGTGGCGAAGCATGTGGGTAAAAAATATACGGAGTAATTATTATGCTGCACTTGCTAAAACGAAACCTGGTTTTCTTGAGGTCAAGTGACATTAACTTTGAGAGAAAACTTGGATACAGTATAGAACTTGCCCAATCCAGCTTCTCTTCGTGGAATTGTGCAACAGGGATAACCTACTCCACACAGCTTTATCCAGAGATGTTGATCATGAGTAGTCCACACTATGCCTGGGCTAATCTTAGGGGGGTGTATTCAATCACGACTTTCATGAACTTTTAAATACTTTTAAAGTGATGGATTTTAATTGACTTTTGTAGAGTTTTTGTAAACTTTTATAGAATCTTTTAAACTTTTATAAACTTTGTAAGAGTTTATAAATATCCATAGAACAAACATTTATAGATTTTTAAAAACTTTTTCATATTAAAAAGTTTACAAAAGTCATTAAAACTCTAAATTGAATACACCCTCACAAACATTCCATAACTTCTATTAATATATTATCTATAAATTAGTGCATTGTAGAAATTAAAAAATATATATTGATGACACAAAAATAGAGTATATTATTCATAAATAAAATATAATCAACACAAAAATAGAGTATATTATTCATAAATAAAATATAATCAATACAAAAATAGAGTATATTATTCATAAATAAAATATAATCAATTTTTATAAATATAACCATATTCATAAATAAAATATAATCAATTTTTATAAATATAACCAATAAAAATATTTCTTGAACTAATGAAACAACTAATGCTGAGTAATATAATTATCAGAATGTTTAGAATGAAAAAGTACAAATTTTCCTTCAAAAAAAAAGTACGAATTAAAATATTCATCTTGTTAATACAATTATCTTTGATTGGCATTGGTTTCGCCTTGTTGGATGTCTCTCCACATATCCAAAGCTATTTAAAATTTAAAAATTAAAAATTAAAAAATTTGCTGCAACCAGCAGCAACTTGCTGCTGGTTGCAGCAAATATTAATGTGCTGCACAGCAGCAATCTTACTGCTGCTGCTCCATAAATCTGCTGCGATCGCAGCAATTTTTTAGCTGCGATCGCAGCAATTGTTTTGTTGTGATGACAACAAAAAATTTGATTGAAAATAGTAAAAAAAAATATTTATGAAAGATTTGAAATGTACCGTAAAATTGATGGAAAATTTGCCTAGTTTAGATAGAAGAAAAAAAGTTTGCAGAGAATATTGAAAAGTTTGGGGTTGGAGGGTTGGATTTCATCTATTTATATTAATGAAGAGAAAGTCTATAGAAATCCTATTCTGACAGAGTTTGTGAAAGTCAGTAACTTTTTGAATACCAGTAGACTTTTAATAACTCTATAAAAGTCTGAATCGAATACCTGTATACTTTTAAAGAGTTTTGAAAAGTTTGAATTGAATACAGGTAGACTTTTAAAGAGTTTATAAAAGTCTAAATTGAATACCACCCAACTTTTAAAGTTGATAAAAGTATTTAAAAGTTCATGAAAGTCGTGATTGAATACACCCCCCTTAGTCTGTTACTCCATTAACTGGTTAATGTTTTAATTGAATACTATACTGTGTAAAAGTTTGATATTGTTAGATTTTCTTGGATTTATTCATCTAGAATAGTAACCTCAAGAAAAGAAAAAGTTTATAGTATCTTTAGAGTTTAGAGTGGTTGCGGCTTGCTTTCTGAGTCTATCGCAACTCGCAAGGTTGCTTAGATGAGTTAGATCAGCTTGTTGATGAAGTAGTCTGTCTGCTATTTCCAAAGCATTTGATCCTTAACTTCAAGAACTATGTATCTGGGCGGTGCTGCTAGGGTGCCTAGGGATAAAAATGAAGTGTTATGCTAAGTTGTTTTTTTTTTTTTGGCTGTTGATCTCAGTATATATTCCTAGGAGACTTTGGCATGCCTGTCATAACCCTGTTTTGGACGTATGTAGTCATATCTCCCTAGGGCTAGCCAGTGACCCATTGACCCCCAACTTATCTGGTCAGGGTGAGGTCTCCAACTCTCTTAGACATAAGATCAGGAGTTCATCCTACTATGATATATCTAAGAGAACTCCCCTGTGCCACAAATGGCATGATTATTTCCAGCACCAATATTCACCTTCCTTGCCTATTTGCTACTGAATTTTATTTTTCCAGCTTGGAGCTTTGCCACAAAAGTAATTTACTAGCAGATCTAATCTTTAGTCTGGTTGTGACATAGACTCATACAACATGCTAAAACATTATGGAGGATAAATTAAGTTAAGTGGTTGAATTTGTTAAGTGAATCAAGGTTAAGACTTTAACCTATAAATGTGAAATTTTATAATTGCTCCCTAAGCATGGATCCACTGGTTGGATGACATACTGATTACAGAAATGAATTTGAATCTTTTCAATCAAGTGAGTTTCTGAATTTGATAATTATGAACCACACCATGAAATAGATCGACAATCCTGTTCATACATTTCAAGAATTTTGGCAGTAGAATTTTCATTTTTGTATGTTTGCAAGTCTCATTTTCTTGTGAACTGTAGTGCCTCTGTCCTAAACTGAATAATGAACCTCCCAAACAACTTCACAAGTATTCATCTTTTCCTTGCTTCTCTGAAATTATACTTGATTGTTAGCAAATGTCATTCCACACTATTGCTAATGCTTGTATTTTGGTGTGTTTATGTTTTCGACAGAAACGGTATGAAGATATTCCTGTTTTAGGACAAAGGCCATCTGAGGAATGACTGATCCATGACCAATGCTCTAATTGCTTGGAATGCCTTGCCATAATAATTAGCAGCAAGTTGGCAAGTGGCAATTTTGAGTGTTGACTGCTTCGTAATAAGACTTTTATCTCTGTATCCAATCTCCTCCCAGATGAATTGCATCTTGTTGTGGTACTAAAAGCTTGTCAAGTGTAGAAGAAGTATGTCATTAGCTTAGGTTCGCTTGTCAAAATTACTTCCTTTTTCTAATGGGGCTTTACTTTTATCAAGTTCATTTCAAGTAAATAAGGAGCATTCTTTTATTTTATTTTATTTTTTTTTGAAAACCGAGCATTATTTATTTATTTATTCCCGGAGTGGCTATTTTGTTTCTTCCACATGCCACGCAGGATATTTTAATATTTTTACAAAGGGTGAAAAATCAATTTATTTGGGTTTTAGATAGCTTTTTAAAGGTAAATGTGACCTTATATTAATAATAAAGTCCTACGTACATAAAGTAGAGGCATCATTTGGTGGATCTTTTTTCCTTGTAACTCTATGTGGCAAAGGATCACAATAAAGTAAATTAGTTTTTAAGTTATTAATAATTAACGAGCTCAAATTAAGAAAGTTAATATGATGTTTCTATTGGAGAATCATTGCTTTAAATGTGTGGATTTAACATCATTTGAACAAAAATGTGTTGATTCAAATCCTAAACAAAAATGTGTAAAGTACTAATGACATTGTGAGCATAAATATAATATAAACATAAACGTGCAGTCCAACTATCCGCTTAGGCTTTTAGTTGGATGGAGCACAACTATCCGCTTAGGCTTTTAGTTGGATGGAGCACATGATTCAATTGACATTACCTTCTTTTCAAAGTCCTATTTGAAAAGAAGATAATTGGACTACCTTCCTTTATTTTTTTTTCTTTGGCCAAGAATTCTGCAAAGAAGGCTTTTCACAAGTTAAGAAGAAGGTAATATTATTGCCTTCTTTACTACTTTATATATTAATTAATTAGAGATACAAACACCATTAATTTGTTTTAATTTGTTTAATATATGTGATTATAAGATCTTCAAAGCAATTAAAGAGGGAATAAGGTTCAAATTTGGCTACTGAACGTTAGCTGAAAATGCAATTAGGCAACTGAACTATAAAAATGCAATTAGACCATTGAACACTCTAATCTATGCAATTTCACCTAATAGCAGGTTACCGTGTATTTCATCAAGTAACTTGCTTACGTGGACGGTGAGTTGACATTTTAAAATAAATTTTAATAATAATTAAAATAAATAATTAAAATAATTAGCATAATATTAATTAAGAATAATATATACTCCTTATTACCATATACTAAGCATAATAAAATGTTCTCATTTTTATTGAAATTAACGATAAGTTTTTCAGTCTATATAGGAAGTTAATTAACCATACACATATTACGATGGATAATTAAAGAAAAATAAACATACACAAATTACGTCCATATTACCAACTTGTATTTTTCTTCAAAAAAAAATTACCAACTTGTATTTAACACTTTAATCCTACTATGATATTCAACATAGAGATTCCTTTCATTTAATTATAATATATTTTTGTTAGTTATCAATTAGGTATGCTCTTCCTTTTATTTTTTGTTTAGACTTTTCCTAATATAATTTTTAAGTAATTACTTTCAACACTAATATACAAATCTTATAATTTCAAATAAATGTACACTTTCAAATATATATTATAATTGTTTATAATTTCATCATCAATTTTATTTTATACATACATACATACATACGCGCGCGCACACACATATATATACATACATATATATATATATATATATATATATATATATATATATATATATATATGTATGTATGTATGTATGTATATATATACATATACAAAGTTTATCCGTGCATCGCATGGGTACTTTACTAATAAATATATATACTACATGTGTATTTTATGTTTTATCAATGATTTTAGGATGTTTCTTTCCATATTAAAAATATTATAAACCATTATAAATACTATTAAATATTTTACAAAGTCAAATCCTTTATATTATATTAAACAAATCCTGTATGTTTGCTAATAAGGTGGATAGTGTATATATAGGGGTGAATAATAAAAATAGGAGTCACAAAATGGTCCTCACAAGTTATTGAAAATTAACTTCGGTAATCACAAGTTATATAAATCATACTACATATTAAATTTTTTAAAATAAATACAATCAAATGAGTCATATATTATTGATACTTTTGCATTGATCTTATAATAAAATATAAACATACACTCTCAAATATTATAATCATTTATAATTTCACCTTTAATTTTATTATTTAAATATATAATATAAAAAATTAATCCGTCCATCGCGCACCTATAATTTTTTTTTAAAAATAGAAGTGTTAGACATAGACAATGACGATTAACTATTTTTTGTGTACTTTTCAAACATAGATGATTGTTTTCGCTTAAAACCTAGTTAGGGAATTAATTATTGCCCCTACTGTTGGGGAGGTCACTACATGCAATATGAGCACAAGATGGTTGGCTTAATTATAGCATGAAGGTCTTTATCTAAAAAATAAATTCGCTTAATTAAAGCATAAAACCTTTAAGGTCTTTATCTAAAAATATAAATTCGTTATGAAATAAAAAAAAAAGAGAAAAAAGAGTAAAATGAAAATAAGGGAAAAAAGAGTAAAATGAAAATAAGGGTATAATCGACATTGGGGCAAAAACTCAGAAACCCTAGCTACATATGTGAGGGTTTTATTATAGCGTCTACAGCGGCTCTACCTCACTTCGTATACCTCAGGAACTTCAGGTTAGGCTTCTGAATCTTCCTCTTCCTCCTTTTCTTCCCCTTCTCTCTCTGTACGTGTCTGTGCTTGTGAATCTATCTATATCTATCTATATAATTTTCAATCTTATTTTAATTTCCTCCCTCTACGTGATACAGGAATTTACAAGGGACAGCAAAGTCGTCCGCCATGAGGTAAATCTATAAACCAGCATTGATTTCAAATCGCCTTGTGTTATTTGTAAATTGTTTTGAATCTTATCCAAATGGTGCTGTTTAGATATTTATAGCTAAATTACTTCGGTAATAGCTTTTTGGTGCTATATTTTATGTTTCACCCGCTATTTCGGCAGCTGTGCGGTGTAACTTTAGGGTTTTGCTGCTTGTTGGTATGTCTTGTTGTTGCTAGGGGGGAAATCTCATAGAATGTGATTGTTGTTGTTGTTGTTGTCATTTTGACTTATTTGTGCTTTTTTGTTTAATAGTAAATTGCAAAGTGATGCCGTGAGGGAAGCAATCACCCAGATAATGGGGGATTCCAAGGAGAAGAATCGGAAATTCACAGAGACTATTGAGCTGCAAATTGGGTTGAAGAATTATGATCCCCAGAAAGATAAGCGTTTCAGTGGCTCTGTTAAATTACCCCACATTCCCCGCCCTAAGATGAAGATATGCATGCTTGGTGATGCTCAGCATGTTGAAGAGGTATTTTGCTCATGCACATTAATTGATAATCAATGATTGCTGATTCGGATTGATTTTATTTGTTTATTGTGTATCCTAAAAATGGATTTGCTAGAATATACTTGGGTGGTGTGTATGGAAATTGCATATCTAATTTGGGATGTACCAGCTATGATTGTGGTGTGCTCTGTTATCAGTTCTGACTTTTGAGCTATACTATATACTATCTTTGTTTTATTTATTTATTTTTGCAGTGTATGCAATATAATGGTTTTAAATTGTCTGTGATTGTGTGAATTCCGTATTTGATGAAAGAATACCATCTTGATGTCACCCACATTCTATACTGCAGGCAGAAAAGATTGGCATGGAGTATATGGATGTGGAAGGTTTAAAGAAGCTCAACAAGAACAAGAAACTTGTAAAGAAGCTTGCTAAGAAGTACCATGCCTTCTTGGCATCTGAAGCTGTTATTAAACAGATTCCAAGGCTTTTGGGCCCTGGTCTTAACAAGGCAGGCATGTGCATCTGAAATTCCTTTCGTATTCTATTAAATGATGCATGCTTGCACAAAACATCTGTAGGAGCACCAACATAATTGTTTCTCAAGATGGCATGACTTTGCTCTGTACTTAATTCAAGGCTTTTGGATCCCTGATCTGTATGCCAGAGCGTGACTTCCTGTATACTATTATTGGAATCTCAAGGATGATTGAATCTCTTTAGTTGGGACAACTTTGATTTCTTTTCTTGACCTTTTACCTCTTATTTGATATCAGGTAAGTTTCCAACATTGGTGACACATCAAGAGTCCTTGGAGAACAAGTCCAACGAAACGAAAGCTATGGTGAAATTCCAGCTTAAGAAGGTCCTCTGCATGGGTGTTGCGGTTGGAAATGTGGCAATGGAGGAGAAGCAGGTGTTTCAGAATGTTCAGATGAGTGTCAACTTTCTCGTCTCGCTGTTGAAGAAAAACTGGCAAAATGTAAGTTCAGCTACCTTGTTTTCAGTTCTCATCTTATTTCATATAGCCTTATGATAAGTTCATAACATCTTGAAACAAAACCGATTCACCAGTTGAAATATCTTATTGTTTCACAAACAGGTCAGGTGCTTGTATCTCAAAACAACCATGGGAAGGACTGTCCGGATCTTTTGAGTTGGTGCTTTTGTGTTTCTAGAGTTCTGTAGGGAGAGCTGAGAATTGGATTTGTCATCTTCTAGTGGTTAAAACCCCCTTTTTTGTTTTTCCATTTTCTTGGATTTTCCAGCTTTTGATTATGCAAACACTGAGATTTTGTTTTGTTCTAAAAAGTCGAATTAAGGAACCATGTTTTGGAAACCAGAATAGTGTGTGCTACCTTAACATGAAATGAACAAATATAAATGAAATCACTGTATAAATATGGGGATTGCAAGTTGATCCAGCGATGAATGCTATAAATTCATAGTAAAACATTTCATATAATGGATTGTGTTTAGGAATAGCATCGGGGCTGGATATTAGGATATATTCTTGTCCCCGAGGAAATTTTGGGACGACGAATTCTCGTTCATAGTCCTTTTTTTTTTTTGAAAACTCGTTCATAGTCAATCAATTCTCCAATAACAATTTAACATTACAATTTTAATATTAAAACAAAAAACTATACAATTTTCATGTATTCATAAGTTTTTTCGAGAGGTAAGTGACAAAAATCAGAATCTAGTTGTGTTTAAAAATTTGAAAAATGATTTTTAGAAATTATTTTTTGGTTTTTGATATTTGGATGTGCCTGAAAAATCAGGTAAATGAAATAATTATGGTTATTTTTGGAGGAAAATGTTTGGTAGAAGTCATTTTTCGGGTCGGGCTAATTACAACCTTGGTTTGGAAACCAGAGTGCTCTGGCGGGAAACCAAAGCTGCGGAAACCAGGGCTTTTTTTTTTGTTCCATTTTACTGTTTATTTGACAGGAAGGATGGACAATGAACATCGAAATCAAAATATAGATTAAATCAATAAAAAAAGATGTTTGTGTTGAAAAATTGTGAGCGGCTAAATTATATGAAAATAACGAGAAATTATTTTCTGGAATTAGAGCACAGACAGCTACATCGCAAATCTGGCGGGGCAAAAGGAAAAAGAAAATCTGATGATCTAGAATTCGAGTATGTGAAATGCTGTAATAGTATTGCAATACATTATTGTGAGTCAGAGTTTGTTCCTACAGAAAACTGGAAACCATACTAACTGGTTCCAATTCCAATTCCAATTCGTGGAAATGTGTGCGTCCTGGCCTCTCAGCTCCAACTGAAGCCATTCAAGTCGAATTGCTTGCAACTGGAAGCAACATCGGTTTCATCTTCAGTGTTGAGGTCCAGTTTTGGTCCAAAGTATGGGAGTTTGTATTCTTGTTGTGCCATCTTCTGCTTCTCTGTTTTACCTGCTGAAGAATCACTTCTATCCGCAGGCCGGGAATAGAGCTTGGCGTCTCCATCTGTTCCGGTGAATTCGTAGCTCTTCTTGCTATTCCATCGCCCTCCTTCAAGTCCAATGCTCATCGATAAGTCGCTGCACTTCCTTTCTTTCTCATCTGCTTTTTCCAGATCCTCCGCCATTCCACAAAGGAACTTCCCGCTCTCTTTCAGCTCATCGCTCCATCTCACTTCGCTCTGCTGTCGCCTCGTCTCATTCTCCATATCCTTGGGATCCATGTACGCTCTCAAGTTTAGGGTTCCTAATCCCATCTGGCTATTGTGCATTTCATGCTCCCGGGAAGCCCCTTCACACGAGGTCAAGCAGCTATCTAGTGAACAATCTGTTGGTTGGGTTGCTCGTGCTTGCTGTGGGCCCAATCCTGGTGCTTCTTTCATCTCTGAAAATGCTGAGTTCAGGCATTGGTTGGATACTTTGGATACTAACTCTGATAGCTGAACCCTGGCTGCCTCTAGGCCCATTGTTCCCAAGTTCTGTCTCCCAAGGGTTTCTTGTGCCTTCTCCAGGACCGCCTGTAGGTATTTTCCTTGAGCCTCTATCCTAAGCTGTAAATGTCGTTGTACCTATGTCATTCCAATTGCATATCATTTAAAATGAAGCTAATAGTTCTCTTTTGACACTTGAAATTATGATATGAGAAAAGGGCATATCATTTGCAGCAGTTCGAGAACTTAAAGCTACTGCTAACTAAATCCAAATTTGGACAACACTGACTACAAAAAAATTGAATAATATTTTACCTCAAGCTGCTCATGTAGCCTTCTTTGCACTTCAATTTGCATTTGTATTGCTTCACTTATGTGCACGTTTCTGAGTATAAAATGTGTTGGTCAGAACAACTCTGGTTGACGGTTTTTTATCACATAAAGTAAGGTGTTTGACTAGTCATATGAATTTTTACTTGTTTGTTTGGGGCCCGGTGCTTGAATTATTCATATGATTTGCATTTGCCTCGTATATCTTGTCTGTTCCTGACCCTCCGGTTGCTGCATTCATTTCCATGCTCAGCAAATTGATTTTGTATTTTCTAATTAAAATATATTTGCAGATATATTAATGAGAAATTCGGGATTACTTACTTGTTTTATTGGACCCGCTATTGGCTTGCAGGTGAAGATTCTTACTGAGTCTGTATTTCTGCCATCCCAAACGTGAAGTGTTAGTTTGCTTTACCATTCCAAGATGAAAGTATCTGTTAACAATGCTGTTTAATTTTTTAGTTGAAAACAAATGATGGAACTTTTTAGATTTATATGCATGAATGTTTCCTGGGCAACAAGGCCTGCCAAGCCCTATAGAAGCCAATAGCATGCATGTAGTTTAAAACCACTGTGCTTGGTTGAAAAGGTCTAAATTAATGAACAGCTCAAGGTGTTGTAAATTTAGTCAAGGATGATTTATGGGGTTGATGAGAATTTACCTGAAGATGACTCTTTAAGTGGTATAAGGTTAATCCCTGAATTCCCATTAGCTTCAAAACTGACTTTGGAGTGGCTTCTGCATTAAAGGAATTCTGAGTTGAGTTAGCAGAACAAAATCTCATATTTCTGTCGCTTCTTGAAATTCACGTTTGCTTGCACTTACTGTCAGCTCCACCAAGTTGATTAACTGCTTCTATAAACCGCTCATGGAGGTCTGCAGTCCACTTCAATCTTGGCTTGGCATCTGTTGAAAGAACGAGTCCTGAATCTCCATGGCCGTTCCCACCTTGCAGGAACAAATGCCTTTCAGGAGGAACCGACATCCTTGTGGAAGGGTGCATACTCCTTCCTTGATGGGGGTGATGGTACATAATTGGCCTTCAATGTGATAATTAGCAAGTAAGTCACATATATGAGAAACCTGGTACCGGGCCTAGTTATAAATAGTTCTAAATGTACCTGAAGGAGGTATTTATTTGCTTGTGCAGTCTGTTCCCACCCTTGAATTGTGAATAACGTGTCTTCTATACTCTGCAAAGTATATTGTCTCTGACGCTTGATTAAAGAAAGCTTCTTCTACGGCTCTTATTTATCTCCAATTTCCTTGACAATTTTTCACAATACAAAGCTGTGCTCAAGGAGGATTTATAAGGATTTGAGGAAAGCTAGTAGGGGAAGGGTCCATGTAAGGAATGGAATCTTGCACAGGGCCACTGCAAGCTTACACAGCTACATCCAATCCAATCTTCACAGCAACTCAAAAGGAGATCTTGTCCTTGCAGTTCTACACATCTGTGGGCCATGGTATGCATGTTCTCTATGTATTAGGCTGCAGCAATATGCATTTAAATCTTCTGCAATATAAGTCCTGAAACACTTCACACCTTACAAAGGGTACAAGAATTTATCCGCCACAGACTTTTTCTTTGCATACATATTCGTTGCCTGAAAAAATTTTGGAACCTTATTCGCAAGATTAATAGCGGAACTTTTATTATATTTTTTTTGGTGGGAATTGGAGGAATCCACTATCTATGATGTCCTGAAACCTTCAAAGTCGTTTTCTCTTTCCTATGGAAGATTCTGTTGACTAAAGCATCTTGTACCTGGTGTTATATACTTGCATACATATAAGGAAATGGTAGAAATACAGTAGAGATATGCTTCTGCTGTTTGAAGTCCAGCATTAAGAAAAGCTAATGCATCCTTTCTTTAATAAGTGCTATTTTTCCCTTGGTTATCAGGTTTTGATATGCTGCAATACTATATAATTTGTCATATTAGCTCGACTGCTCGAGTATAGATCCCATGGGCAGAATAAAAAATCCAACTATTTTCTAGCCCAGTCCCTAATCACTTCTATTTGCTTGCAGATATTGGTTTGCTATTTATTCATAACTGCATACTTTTGCTAAAGGAAGGAGCTTCAGTATTGTTTTCCATAAATGACTTGGGCATGGAGCTTGCTGCCTTGAGCATTGATTTCTGGAAGCTAATCAATGCTGCTCTATATATTAGTTCTTCAGTTCCAGGTATAGTGCACCGTGAATAAATATAGCTAGCGTCAACTTGCTTCCAGTATCTTGGTTTACAATTATTCTCTCTCTAATGAACTTTCTAAGTGCTCTTTCTGTCATAATCTGCCACCAAAACAATGAATTTGAGTTAAGAAAAATGAAAGAAGATAGAAAGAAAATAGCATAAGAGATGCTTTCCTCTGGCTTAATTTGAAGGCCAGGAATAGAATTTGGAATACATTCCTTTGTACCCTACGGTAAGTTTGGTACTTATTCGTCCTGGACAGAACTAAAATAGTGAGAAGAGGGGCCTCGGTTAAATCATTTCAATTCTAATGGTATAACATTGGGACCACTTCAAAATGTAAAAATAAAGGATTGTACTTTGCTTCCATACTTGTGTTTGATGTAACACATGACAACTTGCAACCAGAAGAAAACCGCTTGCTTTCCCTAGACTTGAGGCTTAATTGGCTTTGCAGATACCCTGTATGAATCTACCTATCATTGCTGCTCATTTTTACTTCTATTCTTTTTTGTGCTTGCATTGCTTAGGTCATGCCTATGTGTGAATTCATCATATTTTTTTTTAAATATAATTTTCTTTACCTGTGTAACATAGATGCTTTTTCTTGTAAATAAAATTTGTAAAAGAATGGTGTTCAGGTTTTTTTTTTCAGTTGAAAGCTATTTGATAAAAAAGATTCTAATTATTTCACATCTGTTTTATTAAGTTTCCAGTTATAAGCATGCACATTTCTTTTAACTGTGCAAATTGAGAAACAGAGCCCTGTAAGTTTAATTTTATATTTTACTTTTAACTGCTATTGGTGGATGATATTGTCATTTTATGGATATGGTGAATGTTTCAAATTCCATGATTAATCTCTGTCCATAGATCTCGCATAATGGAAATAGTTGGAGAATAAATAACTATCAAAGAATATTATCAACATGATCAACAGCTAATGCAGAATAAATTCTAATACTAAGCAATGATGAAGAGGTCTGCTTATGATCACTATTTCACTAATGCTACAAGTTGAAACCTAATTATTCATCTTAACAAGGACATAATTCATTGTTTATTTAAGGAATGCTTCATGGTCTCTAAAAGAAGCATATGGAGATTAATTCGAACTTAAATGATTTTTTAAAACCTGAAATCAATTACAATATGCTGTGAGGTGAAAAAAAATCTATTCACTGGAACAAAATAAGGACCTTAGTTCCATTTGAACTTTTTCCGGAAAGATGAATTGATTCTGATATCTTAGGAATATTTTATGCTGTTTGGAGGAATCTATTTGCTACCTTTAGGAAAAGTGCAAAAGCAGAATTCTCCAAGTGTTCTGTTGGCATGTGGATAGGAATGAAGTGCAGATGAGGAATGATATGCTGTGCTTCAAACTTTGTTAAAGTGAAAATGTGCATATATTTCAACCATAGCCAATATATGAGTTCTCTTTGGTCTCATTAAGAAAATCTTTGATATGGGTTGTGTTGCATGCTGCATGCTTATGATTCTCCATAACTTTGGATCTTGCAGAAAACTTTATTTGGGGGAGGCAGGCAGGCAGCCTCAACCCTTAAGATTATTAATATTTCTACTGGTGTTTACTTCAGTTGTCATGTGACATAAATGTGTTCTGATGTTAAGGCAATGGAATACCCCTTTAAGATGGCCTATCATCCATGATGGTTTGCCCTTATTTGTAATCTAAAATTTACTGTCTCTTACGAGATATAAAGCTCTTGATTGCTTCTGTCTAAGATTTTTAGCCTGTTTTATGTTGCTGCGTTAAAACCATATATAGAATAACCTTGTAATAATTAATTTTCATTTCTTGTCTGTATGAAGGACCCAATCTGTTTCCAAAATTGGACAACTAAAAGTACTTAAACTGTCCTTCCTTGATGTTGCCATAAAGCCATAACTGCTGCTCTCTCTGGTGCCTGTACGGCATGCAAAGCTTTTGCTATTCTATTCTATTCTATCTTGTGTTGTATTTCCTGTGCACTTGTATCAGATTCTCCACTTTAGGGAAGAGAGAACATGGGCTGCTGTTCTTTCTTGTACTTGCATTTTCCTTCGTAATTTTACTTTTAAGTACTTGATGAAGCTCTGATCTGAGAATCATCTCATGTTTTTCTGCACTGGTCAATCATTAGCGGCGACAGGTGTACAACACACATTGGTGGCTGCCTGTTGACCCCAGGTGAAGGCATTAGCCAAGGAAAGGGCAAATTAAAAGAAAAAAAAAGCACAGAAATGACCACAGGAATGATATTCCTTGTGGGAGAGACAGAGAAGAAAAGTAAGATTCTGGGAAATGGAATGTAAGCATCTTAACTCAAAACTAAAGCATGGGTCGTATTCTCAAGTCAAGAATTTTTGGTTATTCTTTCCTCTTCAAGGCCACGAAAAATGGGTTCCTCTCCTTTACCTTTTATCTTTAATCTGCTTAATACATTTTCTGATGCTTCTCAACATTGCATATAATCAAATATTTATTCCTCTTAAGTATGCCACCCTCTTCTGTCAAATATTTCTGATGCCTTATTTTTGTCTGTGCTTATCAGCTAAATATGCTCTCCATCTTTGCAAATGGGCAATGGCTAATCTGGTAACCACTTCCCTGGGAGATGCTCCCCTAAGCCTACAAATACAACCAATCCTTGCTAAACATGAGTTAACATTGTTCCTCCTATGTCTCTCATGATAACCTGCATGGGCAAATGTAATGAGACACACAGATGCCACAGGAATTATGGACTTTTTAAACTTCTCTTTATTATTATTATTAATAGGGAAAATCTACAACTGGAACTTTTTGCACTGGGTACAACCATATATACTTTTTGGATTGTATTGCGTATTGTCAACATTTGTCTTTACAATATCTAATACCATCTGTGATTATACTCACCTACTCGTGTAAAAAGCACCAATGATTGACCAACACCTTACAAATTTTCATTATTATTATTTTTTTGTCATGAAATATATGACTATAAGAGGGATGTGGAATATTTTGTGAGTGGTCACAGGCTATGGAATTATTATATATCTTTTGAAAGTTGAGGAAACTAAGTTGCACTGAATCTCTTTTGTTAAGGCATGGCTGTACTCTTTTTGATGTCCCAAGCAAAGTATTTTGATTTTTGAGAACTCCATGAGCTTTGTACTATATAGCAAACTTGTTGCATAAGAGAGTTTATTTAGGACCCCTCAGTTGTATAACCATGTTAGGCGAGGCGAGGGATATGGGAGTTAATATGGTTAATTTAATTGTCATTCGACATTAGCATTATAAATGCAAACTAACAATCATTATGTTGTGGACCATTGCCACATGTTTCACATGCAATGGGTTATTGACATTATGGGTGGGAATAGGCATGGGTTTCAAATAGCGGCTTATGACTTGACTTAGCATATAAAAGGCCAAGCTTGAGTCTATATTAAGATTCATTTAGGCAAATAGGCATATGCTAGGCTAATCTTTTCAAGGCATATATGTGTGTATGTATGTATGTATGTATGTAAGTATGCATGCATGCTTGTATGTATACCAGTTCATATGGGTATCATTCTTCAAGTGAGAATATAAGGACTAATCTTGTGCGTTCGCTTTATTATTATTATTTGGATGACTTAGATTTGATATTTGATTTCCTAAGTTGATACGGATTTTTTGTTTTTTTTTTTTTGTTTTTTTAAAAATAAGTCTTGGGTTTTTTTTTTTTTTTTTTTTTTAAAAAAAAATTTGTGTTTTTTTTTTTTTTTTTTTTTAAAAAAAAATTTGTGTTTTTTTTTTTTTTTTTTTTTAAAAAAAAATTTGTGTTTTTTTTTTTTTTTTTTTTTAAAAAAAAATTTGTGTTTTTTTTTTTTTTTTTTTTTAAAAAAAAATTTGTGTTTTTTTTTTTTTTTTTTTTTAAAAAAAAATTTGTGTTTTTTTTTTTTTTTTTTTTTAAAAAAAAATTTGTGTTTTTTTTTTTTTTTTTTTTTAAAAAAAAATTTGTGTTTTTTTTTTTTTTTTTTTTTAAAAAAAAATTTGTGTTTTTTTTTTTTTTTTTTTTTAAAAAAAAATTTGTGTTTTTTTTTTTTTTTTTTTTTAAAAAAAAATTTGTGTTTTTTTTTTTTTTTTTTTTTAAAAAAAAATTTGTGTTTTTTTTTTTTTTTTTTTTTAAAAAAAAATTTGTGTTTTTTTTTTTTTTTTTTTTTAAAAAAAAATTTGTGTTTTTTTTTTTTTTTTTTTTTAAAAAAAAATTTGTGTTTTTTTTTTTTTTTTTTTTTAAAAAAAAATTTGTGTTTTTTTTTTTTTTTTTTTTTAAAAAAAAATTTGTGTTTTTTTTTTTTTTTTTTTTTAAAAAAAAATTTGTGTTTTTTTTTTTTTTTTTTTTTAAAAAAAAATTTGTGTTTTTTTTTTTTTTTTTTTTTAAAAAAAAATTTGTGTTTTTTTTTTTTTTTTTTTTTAAAAAAAAATTTGTGTTTTTTTTTTTTTTTTTTTTTAAAAAAAAATTTGTGTTTTTTTTTTTTTTTTTTTTTAAAAAAAAATTTGTGTTTTTTTTTTTTTTTTTTTTTAAAAAAAAATTTGTGTTTTTTTTTTTTTTTTTTTTTAAAAAAAAATTTGTGTTTTTTTTTTTTTTTTTTTTTAAAAAAAAATTTGTGTTTTTTTTTTTTTTTTTTTTTAAAAAAAAATTTGTGTTTTTTTTTTTTTTTTTTTTTAAAAAAAAATTTGTGTTTTTTTTTTTTTTTTTTTTTAAAAAAAAATTTGTGTTTTTTTTTTTTTTTTTTTTTAAAAAAAAATTTGTGTTTTTTTTTTTTTTTTTTTTTAAAAAAAAATTTGTGTTTTTTTTTTTTTTTTTTTTTAAAAAAAAATTTGTGTTTTTTTTTTTTTTTTTTTTTAAAAAAAAATTTGTGTTTTTTTTTTTTTTTTTTTTTAAAAAAAAATTTGTGTTTTTTTTTTTTTTTTTTTTTAAAAAAAAATTTGTGTTTTTTTTTTTTTTTTTTTTTAAAAAAAAATTTGTGTTTTTTTTTTTTTTTTTTTTTAAAAAAAAATTTGTGTTTTTTTTTTTTTTTTTTTTTAAAAAAAAATTTGTGTTTTTTTTTTTTTTTTTTTTTAAAAAAAAATTTGTGTTTTTTTTTTTTTTTTTTTTTAAAAAAAAATTTGTGTTTTTTTTTTTTTTTTTTTTTAAAAAAAAATTTGTGTTTTTTTTTTTTTTTTTTTTTAAAAAAAAATTTGTGTTTTTTTTTTTTTTTTTTTTTAAAAAAAAATTTTGTTTTTATCTTTTTTTTTTTTTTTTTTTTTTTTTTTTTTTAATAACTTAGGTGATCCCCGTAGTCTGATCCTAGTCTTTATGTGCGCACAAGGGATCCAATCTACTTCCAACATCATTGGGCCTTTTTCTCATACTGCACTATCACCTCCGGCCATGACCCTTTAAGACAAGCTACGAACCAACTATGCTAAACTCTAATGTTTTTGTTTTTTTAAAAATTGATGTAGATGTGGCTAGATTTGTTTCCTATTTTCTTGTGTCATCACTGTTGCAAATTGGATCCGCAATTTCTTCATCATCGATTGAGTGTATGTCCAAAGAAAGTGATCTTTTTTTTTTTCAAGTATAATATTGCGTATATTTAGATGTTCACAATTTATATACTGAATGTTCACAACTAAATATTCACAATTCAAATTGTGAACATTCAATATGTAAATTGTGATGGGTCCACTTGACCCGAGTCTATGGTATAACTATTTGCGAACTAAGGGATGGGCCAAACTAGTGTATCCTAATGACCTAATGGACGCTTGGTTTGGGGCAGATGGGCAAGATCTGGCCAAGGTACATTTTCCTGTGCCTATGAAGACCCACCCCAAAGGGAAAACAACCGATTCATCAAATATGGTCAAAATGAGAGAGTGCCAGAATTCAAACTTGATGCAAACATTCTTTAACCAGAGTGAAAATTAGAGGATTTTCTATAACACAGGAAATTATAAAAAGTAGAAAAATGAAAAATGAATTGTCTCTCAAATTAGTATAAACTCATTCGAAAACGTTTTGATGCTTTTTTTTTTTTTAATTAATCAAAAGTTTTAGAAATATTTGAGTTCGTTTCCAAATTAATTAAAAATTTGAAAATCTGTTTTCTGGGTAGAAAATAATTTTTTAAACAAAAAATTCAACCCAAATAAAAATTTCGAAATTGCATTTTAACCCATTTCTAAAATTTGGATCCATTTTTTAAGAAAAAAATTGGATATGCATTTCCTCAATCCAAAACAATGTATAGTAGGATATTGGTAAAGATGAATTCACAAACATGGAAAACATTGATATTCTTTAGTTTGTCCACTTATCTTTAGATGCACCTAATGAGTTTGATATGGTTAAATAGACCGGGATATATAAATACACCCAAATGCAATCTTAGGGCTAAGTCTAAGTATATGGACTTGGGTAATTGCAACAGTGGGTCGGACGATCCCGAGCTAATAATAAGTTAAATAGAAATTCAAAAGTTCCCCCACAGGCATTTAATGCGCTATTTATAGAGGTTAAGAGAGAGCACATGTCGATTGCCCATGCTTGCCATGTGTTTGTCATGCACTGGTCTGGTCAGCGGTGCCCCTAATAGGTATACGTGGGTGATGATTCCTAACAAGCCCATTTATGATGAGATTGGGCAGAGCGGTAATGGAGGTATTTGTCCTCTTGCGTAGTGGCATTTCGTTGGGGAGGTTCAGTCCGAGCACTCAGGTCAGGACTAATCTCATATGGCGCTGTGGGACAATTAATAATCTAAAAGGGATAACTATGCATCTCATCTCAAGTCAGATACGACCAAAACAAGGTCAATTCGGATCAGGTAGTGTTCTTTGTTCAATACGGAATACATACCGATAGATACATGGTCATATGTCCCGAGGGTTATTCCCTATCAAAGTTAATACCATAAATGGTCCTTTGACTATTGACATTTACTAATTTTTATCATCAATTTTCAATTGGATCATAAATGGTCTCTTGACTATTGACATTTAGCAATTTTCATCATTGACTTTCAATTTGACCATTAATGGTCCCTTGACTATTGATTTTGTTTCAAATTTGGTCATCAACTTAAATATCCATTTAATAAACATTAAATTTAAGGATAATAATGTAATTTTATGATTCTAATTAAAGAAATACATATATATTATTTTCTGCATTCTCATTCCTTGTGTATAACTTTCATTCTCTTATGTATAACTTTCATTCTCTTATGTGTAACCGCATGAATCAACCACACCCTTACCCTTTGTTTCACTCGATCCTTCCTGTGCCGCATTGTCTTAATTAAGCTGGCATTTTTACATGTCACTTTTCAGATTCTTAATTAAGGGCATTACTCTAAAATTAAGTCTTTGGAGATTCCTAGGTCCTTTACACAACCATCAAGATCACCTTTACTCCATAACATTCTCGATTTATACACTATTTTTTATTTTTTTTTAACTTGCTATATATAGAGGGATAGAATGCATATAAAATTACTCAGCTCTGAGTTCTGCTCTTCGAATATGGCTAAGTTTGTTCTCATTTCAATAACAGCCTTTCTCGCTATATTCAACCCCTTTGCTTCTTCATTGGTTTTACATAGTATGCTCTTTCTCCCTTTCTCTTTCATTGTAAACAAAACTGTTAATATATACTTCATTTTACATAGTTTGTTCATCATCTCCTTTGAATTTGCTTTGCTAATCGGGAAAAAAAAAATCGAAAAGGTGAAACCAATCAAACCACAATCGGATTTTGTTCTTTGCTTCTGGCTGTAAAATTAAACACACATATTTTTACCCTTTTATATTAGTGTTTCTTATTCGGTCTTCCTAAGTTGGGGTTAAATTGCAATCATTATTAATGGACATAGTCGCATTTGTGTGAACCATAAATTAAATGTACATTATTTGAAAGTACATAATTTTTTTGTATATTATCAAACAATGTACATTCAATATACAAATAATGTACTTTTAATATATTAAAAATATATATTGCATTTATGGTCCACATTGGGGTAAATTGGTATGCATGCAGATGAACATGATAGCAAGGTGAAGTTTGGGTACAGTGGGCCAACTGGGCCGGGCAGATGGGCCGACCTAAGCCCAGCTTTCTCAGAATGTGCAAAGGGGAAATCACAGTCACCAGTCAACATTCTCACCCACAGCAATGCTATTGTTCACACCAAGTATAAGCCACTGCTCATCCATTATGCTAAATCTCTGAATTCTACTTTGATCAACTATGGCTTCAATGTTGGGGTTAGTTCTTTTCTACCCTTTTTATTATTTTTGTAATTCATTTCAAATTTTAACACCCAATAGCTTTAACTCGGTAGTTGTGTCTGAGACTCTTTAAAAGTCGAAGGGGTATTTTAGTCTCATTATTTGCGATTAATCGATTGTGCATGCAGATACGTTATGGTGCAGAGGCAGGAATGATTGTTTTGGATGGTAAAAATTATACACTGAAGCAAATGCATTGGCATGCCCCCTCCGAGCACCGAATTGATGGAGTGCAGTATATATATCTTCCTAAACAGCTTTACTTTTCGAAATTAATTAAATGGCCTAATGCGATTACTAAAAGAATTATACTTTGATCCCGAGAACCCTCACTATTTCTATTCTAGAGATTTGGTGAAGAAGCTGATCGAGATTAATCATGGGATGTGTCTTATCTGATTATTGAATGTATATATGTATGCAGGTTTGCAGCTGAGCTTCACCTTGTCCATTTTGCTGTTGCCGATCACACTCTGGCTGTCATTGCAGTCCTCTTCCAATTAGGCCCCCGCCCTGATCCCACACTTGCTAAGGTTATTTATTTTTAATAAAATTATTTCGACTTATTTTGGGGTATTTGGTAAATAGTTGTTAACTAATTGAGTTAGTTAGTTTGACTAGTTGATAATATTAGCTGATTGTAAAAAGATATTTCGTAAATTAGTTGTTAATTAATAGCTGATTATATACAAAATGACTATTTCAAAAAGCTTATCAAAAAAAACTACTTTAAGCAACTTTTTGAATTTTAACATTTTAAAACAATAAGTTGTTACAAAAATTTAATTAATCAAACACTCATTAATTGTTTAACCAAGTCAAATAGCTAATAATGGTCAAACAAACTACAATGACTGATAAGCTAAGTATGTCACCAAGTAGGGCATGACATTTATTTACGTTGTCATAAATAGACTTAAGATTTTGCGTAGCAAACATAATGCAACATTTGATATGATTTTCCTCTCTCGATAAGCATATTAAAAGATGTTAGAGCCATGACAATTAATTATATAATAATATATTATGTTATTTTTAACGTACAATAGTAATTGTGTTTTTCAGGTTGGTAAACATTTGATTAAGCTGCCAAGGGAATCATCATCATCCTCATCAAAACAAGATAAACCTATGATTCCACTAGGAAAACTTAACACGCATCAAATAAGAAAATTGTTGCATAGCCACAAGTATTACAAATATTTTGGGTCTCTCACCACTCCCCCGTGCACTGAACATGTTACATGGGCAGTCCTTCCCAAGGTATATATACTATATAGTATAATATAATATTTAGAATTAAAAGTATGGAATATACATACACCAGTATCGTATGAAATCTTTTTTTTATTATATTCTGATTAAGGAATTGAAGTTTTGTTTTTGTGATGGAAAATGATTGCAGATACACTCAATATCAGAACGTCAAATTGAAGCATTGAGAGCTCCGGTAGAAGCTACATGCAAGAAAAATTCAAGACCAGTACAACCCTTGTATGGACGAAAATTGCAACTTTATGAGGCCCATCATCATCATAATTGACTCAATTACCTAATGTGTTTTGCCTCTTAATTTAATTCCATCAACTATAACTTAATTTGCATGTGATCGTACTCGTATAATGGATCAAATAAAAATTTATCTAATAACGCACGCATGTATAATAAAATAAACTAAACATGGGTATTACCATGTTTGAAATAATGAATTTGTTGTGCTAATAAATATTGAAAAAATATGTAGCATATTGGAAATATTTTATTGGTATATGCTACTTTTTTTTTTCCTTCTATTGTATGTGTGTTTCTTTGATTAACTTGTTCAAATTTGCCAATGCCCTCAAACAAGAGAAAATGATGATAGTGATTCTTAAGACTCTTGATGTTGACTTGGTTATATTAGTTGGATATTATTAAATATAATATAAAAATTGAATTAAATTATATACATCTTTACATTTCAATTAAAAATTTTCAAATATAAAATAAGTATTTCCACTATAAAATAACTCTCTTTAAATGGTAAAAATAAATATACAAATGTCATATCAAAAAGAAATTGCACAAATTTTTTTTGTTAGACCATAAAATGTTCTAATATGCCATAATTGTAGGAGATACGTTCAAATTCGTACCATACTTAGATTAATCCTTATTCGCATAGTACTAACTCAATTAAGGAAAAATGGGAAAAGGGAAATGTGCAATTATGAGTAAAGTAGCATTTGTCAAAAGAAAGACTTTTAGCTCAAAATTTTAGACATAGGACTACTAGTATTGAATTGGACGATATCATATCATTATACATTCACTAATTAATGTCAACGTTAATAAATTCCTATGCGGTGTAGTAAAAAGACGGTAAATTTCAACCATCACGTCACACTTTGACGGCAGTTCCCTTTGACGCCTCATCGCCGTTCCGTACCAAAAGCATCGGAAACCGCCGCGTTGATATCATTCGCTCCCCACGATTCTGACTTCCGGCCGGACGCGAACCGCTTCATTCCTCCCAAACCAGGCGGCTCAGCTAGCGGTTCAATACTTACTACTGGTACTTGACGACTTTTTGTCTCCTTCACGCTCTTCTTCCTTGACGGCGTTTCCTTTTCTATTTTCTCGGCCGGTTTCTTTCCCCGGTTGGATAAGAACACGGAAACTAACCGCGAGTAGAACCCGGTTTTAGATTTTTCTCTCCCTCCGACGCTTCTAGATTTTTCTAATTTTTGCGGAGACGATTTCCGGCGACCGCGCTTCGATCGCACTCTTCCTATGCACGAAACCTTGGGGGACGACGGTTCGCCTACCGGTTTCCCCATAGACTCCGCACGCCGCGGCGGGAAAAGACGGATATTCGCCGGTTTGCTGCAACTCCTCCGCATCGAGTCGACGTAGTTGTTCTTCTGAGTCCTGGGAAGCCCGATTATCGAAGCCTTCGATTTCACGAACCTCTGCGAACTCGAATTCGAATTCGAGTTCAAATTCGGGTTGAATCCTTTGCCGGACTCCTTACGCTCCAAAAACGCGTTGCGGTCGAACCAATCGAACTCAGCATCTTTCGATATCAAGAAGGATTCCGGCAGAAGATCCGGAGCCGTTCTCTTTTCGTAGTCGTCGGCGGAATCATCATTATCTCGCTTCTCATCACTTTCGACTCGGCCGTCTGCCAAGGTTTCACACGCAATTTTCCGGTCAGTTCCGCCGCCTGCACAGGCGGAGACTAGTGCTTCAAGATCAACTTGAGGCATTGTAGAGGGAGAAAGGAGGTAGACGGCGAGAGCAGAGATTTCTTGTGAGAGAAACCGATCGTAACGGCTTTGATGGTGGGGACGAAAGATTTGAGCATTTATAAATGGAATTATAACTAATTAATACACATACAAAATTAATATTTAATTAAGAGAAAATGAAACTTTTATTTATTTTTATTTTTAAAAATTAAACATAATCCTATATTAAGTAATCAAACGAGCCGAAGGCTAGATAAGTGTCCCAAGCAAGAAGACACACTAGGCTAAGAATCATTTATTTGAGCCAGGGTCGTTCCATTGAAAATAGACAAAAAACATAAAGATAATAATAGAGAGATAAAAACATAAGGGAAGAGAATTTTTTTTTTAACATTTAGATTTCACTATAAATCTATAATGATACAAAGAGATATGCAAGAAACATAATTCAAAAAGACCTATGAAATATAATTAAAGATAAAAGTCTAGAAGATCTAGAAAATTTCTTTAACTAAGGTAATTGAGTTGTATTCTATATGACAAAAGTGAAAAGTAATAAAAAATTTCTGTCTAAATATAATGGCATAAAATTCAGCAATTCAAAATTTAAATTAAAATTAGTGACATTTCCTTGCATATTTAAATACAAATTTATTCTCCCAAATTTGATATCAATTACTTCTAATTATTTTCACTTACAATTAAGACCAATATATAGATTCAAAAAAAAAAATATTTATCAAGTATAAAAATATTGAACTATATATAAAATATTTTTTTTAAAAAATTGTTGGCCCTGACGAGACATGGCCAGAGCCGACCTTGATCTGAGTAAGAGTGTGGTTAAACTGGTTCGTCGATTGGGAATAAAGCGACAATCATAACCAAGAAAAGAGGAAGGAATGTTTTTGCAATCTTCAAATATAAGAGCTCTGTATGTAAATCAGAGTGTTTGTTTCCTCCAAGTTATTCATTAGGGGCCTAATCCTCCCAAATATCATTCGTGTGTTTACAAATGTCACATTTTTCTTCATTGATACAAAATACAAAATACAAAATTTGTAAATATATAAGGATTGGTTTTTATAAGTGCATTGCCGACTTAGTCTCATAAGTACGTACTTTTTTTTTTTTTCTTAAATAATATTTTTGGTTTCTATATTTATACAAATAACAATTTTAGTTCATTAATGGTTGACGTGAATATTACTAATTTTTTATTTTTTATTAGACAATCATTTTGATTCTTCGTTTTATGAGGGGATAGTTTGACAATTTTGAATGCCAATAATGCTTATGTTAACTAGGGGTGTACATGAGCCAAATTATTTTTAGCTAAGATATTTATGTAGTTATGCTTATATAAGTTATAAAATTGTATACTACTACTACTCTTTATATATATATATATATATATATATATATATATATATATATATATATATAT
>NC_044924.1:9746395-9776167 GCF_003576645.1 Ipomoea triloba | reverse complement strand
TATATATATATATATATATATATATATATATATATATATATATATATATATTTACAGATATTAGAAAAACTCCAATAAAATAAATATAAAATATTAAAATCAATAAATGAAAATATACTATTTATTTTTAATATATCCAAACTAATAAAAAAAGCTCTCTCAAAATCGTTTCACCCAAAAACAATTGGCGTGCGTAATTATAATATTGGTCAAGGAGCTCAAATCACATTTTGAGCGCATTGTGTAAACTGGGAACATCACGTTTGGTGAATGACTTGAAGCAGATAATTTGGGGTGTGATTGAGTTGCATGGACTATCTATTTTTAACTAAAGGTCAAAAGTTTAATTATTGACTTTGGGTATGGAATAATCTTAAAATTTCAGGCCAACGGTCTTATTTAAAAGAGGTACCTTGTGCCTATAATTCAACTAGAAAATTAATCATTGTGTTTGATGGTGACTCGAGGCCGATTACTTGTATAACACGCAAGTAGGCGGTTGTTTCCATTACATGTTATGTGTAAATTATTCAAAAATGTAATAATTGGACACAATTTTCTCTTTTATTAAATTATCTTACCGAATACATAATTCGCTCCAAGCAATTACATCCTAATTGTCTTTTCGTTCTTGCTTTATCTATTAAATTATTTTTGTGTTAATCAATTAATACTGGAAATAATAATAACTGAATTATTATTCGATTTAATATTCTCAAAAATATCATCCTAAACTTTTGAAATATTTGAAATAAAATTTAAATATCAATTTAATTCATCCGACGCTCACTCTCACGTAGCACACATGACACAACCATGCATTCTCTTGGAAAGTGCTATATCTTTCTTGTTTTTTAATTTGTCAAAAAAAAGGGAAAAAAAGGAAATTTGTAAAATTATTACATTTTTGAATTAATGGTGTTCTACTTTTTGAGATTCCTCAATCTCATAATGTTTGGACCGAATGTATGCAATGATTGTTTTGTTAACTCTTAAGTAGGCAACTATTTTCTTTACTATGTAACATCGATCACACGGTGTAATATTATGAATATCATATATTTTTTAAAAGAACAATAAAAGGTAAACAAGATCTAATGAGATTATTAATTTATGATGAAATTAGAGTCATAGTCATTATATGAAATTTCTAACCTTATGTGAAAGATTCGATTAAAACGGTATTGCTAAGAATCAAACTCGTGACTATTCAAACACAAGAATCATGCTCTTCACATCCGACAATAATATTTGGGACAAAAATTTTCTGTTTAATAAAAAAATTAATAAATAGTTACATTTAAAGTGGATTAATAATAATAATGATAGATTTCCCTCGTGAATTTACATCATAATGTTTACCCTAGCTTAAAAAGAGGTTTACTTAGTAATTAACTTAAAAAGAGGTTATTAACTTAAAAAGAGGTTTACTTAGTAATTATATATAAAAATAAACAAATTAAGTTATGTCACATAAAGAGGTTAATTATTATTATTATTATTTTTTGGGATAAAAGAGAGGATTAAGATCGGTAGAGAGAATATCAAAAAGGAAATTGGGAGGCCTAGAGTGCTATTTCCCATGCAATGGCGCCTAACATAGAAATGCTTCTCTTGCAAAAGCGTGAGCAAGGCAATTCGTAGATACAAAGTTAAATCCTTAATGTCTTGGATGTGAGTGTCGAAGTATGAAGAAGTAGGTTTCAACTTTCAAATGCATGGTATTCGCCACAAGTTGAGTGTATTTTTCTACTTCAATGCCATTCTATACGAGCTCCTTCAACCAAGTTAGCGCATCGCGTATACATTTGCTGAGGTGACTATAGATTAAGAAACAATATTAGTAGACTTTTAATTTTCTAAGGTAGGAGATTGCATTGAAAACTATGGCTTTAGAGTTTAATTAATTAAGCATATTTAACCTTCTTTTAGTTTAAACAACGATTCTGAACTAACCATAATTTCTATGTCATCATGATCATGAGTTCAAAAGTCCCTCTCGCAAAATAGTGGCAACTAGTCACAATCCAGTGCAAGAAACTATCGAACTTCACTCCTCGCACAAACTTGATCTATCAATCTTTGGTCATTCGACACTCGATGAACAAGTGAATTAAAGGATTAATTCTCTAGTGACCGAACAATATATGAGCATATTTTTATGCATTGGATCCTATGAAGTTGAAGAATGTCATAAGTGGGGAGACAATAGTTGCAAGCATGCCAAAGGAAGTTCTTCACCTTAGGAGGAATTTTAAGTTTCTAAATGCCCTCACATGGTATATATATTGAATGGCCTTATGACTTTCCTTGTTAGTCTGCAATAACAACTTTAATTTTAACAAAATATTCGTCATTGTGATCCTCTCACTTCAAGATGAATTAAAGAGGTGAATATTATAAAGAAAAATTATATACAAAAACTTGTGTGAAACGGTCTCTGTCTCACGTAAGACAAATCTCAAATATGTAATACTTTTAAAATTAAAATGTAATACTTTTTTATGGCACAAGTATTATATTTTTCATTAAAAATTATAGTATTAATAAAAATATAATTCTTGATTATTTATTAAAAAAAGGTATTAAATTTCCGTTAAAAATGACATATTTTAGATTTATCTCATGTAAAACATTATTATTATATAAAACTAGTCAAAATTTATAATGGAATGTAATATCAAATAATACTTACTTTAATTTGTAATTCATTACTCTAGTAATTAGCAGGGAGTATTGATAAAAGATTTCCAATCATTGATTAAGGTAGGGATAGAGTGTTTAATTGTCTACCATAATTCGACAGAGTTGCCCATATTTAGGTTAGCACACCATAACATAAACAGCTAATATTGCGCGCGTGCGCTGATTAAGAGCCCCATTAATTACGTAGGCTGTCGGTAATTGGTAGTAGACCACGCAATTAAATCATAATAACAAATTAAATTGCTTTAGTTAGAACTGAACAAGTAATATTGCTTCATCCACATTAAATTGCGTTACTTACTTAAAGCTAAGGTGATCTCCGTATGTAATTTCTATGACTAATTTTTGTTAGCCTATTAAAAGTCACACAAAAGTTAATCTAAATTGACGGATAATGTTACATATTAATTAGAGAATGAAGTTCCCTTTTTATAGAGAAATTACATCCCTTCAAAATAAAATGAGCACTATAAATATAAATTAAGGTTTTGTCTATAGCAACTTCAATCAAAATAAAAAATTTAATTTGTAATCTTTAAATTCGAGGATTATGCTTCATTTATCCAAACACGTTTTTCAAGGCAAAATTTATCCTTTCAAAACAAGAAAGAGTCAAGGGGAAAGTATAGGGAGTTTTTCATATTCTGACTCATTAGTGAGTCGCGTGCAGTGGCACTAAATTGTGAAAGTGATTTATACTCTACAACTACATATAGCGTGTAGAGTGGGGCATTACTTTAGAAAAGTCTACTATTTCATATTAATTATTTATTTATATTTAAATAAAATCTTCCTAATTTTGTTAATTGGTACGATGTGATTGAAATTTTGTGTGGTTGCAACTCTCACTGTAATCGTCAATGTCGACCAAAACAAATCAAATTTAACGAGATGCTATGTCAATGTCATATTATGTTGTCAATAAGGTTATATGTATGAAATACATTATAACTTGCGCACTTTCTTTGTTTGATTAAAATAACAATATTTATAACCATTTTCAAACCAAATTGTATCAATGTCGAATACTAAAATAATAAGAAATGAGATACATTTTGTACTTTAACAAAATTAAACCCATTTATTTAATTAGTCAAATCACAAAATAAATTACATTTCCTACTATTTTTAGTATAAAAATTTATTACGATAGGTATTGTACAATTTTATTATACTATTATGAATTGTTAGCACAAAAGTTACCATGAAAACATTTTATCTAAAATGGTCAAATAAGTCCATAAACATTACTTGAAAAATCAATTAAGCCCAAAATATTTTAAAAGTGCAATTAGGCCATTTAACATGTTAAATTGAGATAAAGAAGCCCAAAAACTGATAAATAACGTGCAATAACAGGTCATTTACTATTCGGGGATAAATTCGGCGACCAACTAGTCGCCCTCCGCCCGGGAAGGCCACCAGGAAGGCGACCACTGGTCACCTTCTGCCGGAGTATGGCGACCACTGGTCACCTTCTGCCGGAGTATGGCGACCACTGGTCACCTTCTGCCGGAGTATGGCGACCAGCGACGGTTCTGCCGTCGTCGGTCGCCGAATTTATCCTGAACAGTAAATGACCTGTTATTGTAGATCATTTATAAGTTTTTGGACTTCTTTGTCCTAATTTAACATGTTAAATGGTCTAATCGTAGGGGATTAATGTTTAGGGGTTTATTTGACAATTTTTGTTTAGGGGATTAATTGACTTTTGTAATGTTTAGGGGTTTATTTGACAATTTTTGGTAAAATTCAATTCATAATATTGACTCTATTACAATGCAGTAAAGCACAATAGTCAATAGTGACTCTACTGAGGCTCGAACCCACCACCTCCCGTATAATGGGAAGGGTTTGATGCCACTGGATACGGGAAGGGTTTGATGCCACTGGACCACAAGGTCCTTGACAAAAAATATGATGATGTAATTAGATGCAATATTAACTTAAACATTGTGTTTTCTTTCGTGTACACTAACAAAATTTTCATTTCTACCCTTATCTTTTTTCTTGTCCTTCCTATGTTGTGAATGAGAATTATATTAAGAGTAATACTATACATCTCCCCTAAAATTTTCCTCCTTATTTTTTTTCTTAACGTGACACTATCCAGTTGGGTATTAAGTGTCGTGCATAAATTCAATTATTAGAGTATTAATTTGGACAATTCCGTTGTTAACAAGATAATAATAACTTATGATTTGTTTACTTCAATTATCTATTTTCCTTTATATTTTCAATTTGTTATTAGTTTTTCATTCAATGTTTTATGTTTTCCAAATGTTTCAATTAATGTAAAAATATGATCAATATGTTTTCCAAATGTTTCAATTAATGTAAAAATATGATCAATTTATTAGTTCAGAACTAAAATTTGAAGGCAAAAACTTGTGTGAGACCGTCTCACCATGAGACGGGTCGGGTCGGGTCGAGATGCAAATATAACACTTATATGCACAAATGCCATACTTATATGCTCAAATGTAATACTAATCAGGAATAAAATTTTTGTTACTTATTAGGGTAAATGTAATACTTTTAAGGGAAAATACAATACTTTTACATTTCGATTTAAAAGTATTACATTTTTCCTCAAAAGTATTATATTTGCCCTTATAAGTAAGTGTCACTTGTCAACATTACTTATTATGAAAAATGTATTACTTTTTNTTATGTTTTCCAAATGTTTCAATTAATGTAAAAATATGATCAATTTATTAGTTCAGAACTAAAATTTGAAGGCAAAAACTTGTGTGAGACCGTCTCACGAATAAAGATCCGTGAGACGGTCTCACACAAGTGTGATCCAAAGTTGAAATAGCATTATAGTTGAGGGTTATTAAATATGAAATTAAATTAAATCTAGGTAAAATATCTCCCTTAGCTTTCTGAGGGGAAAAAAACATGTGGTTTGACCAAGGAATTGAATTGCCTAAGATAAGCATAAGCATGTAGGTCATCATCTCCCAAACAAAAGAAATTTGGTTCTTATCANCACTTGTCAACATTACTTATTATGAAAAATGTATTACTTTTTCTCTTATAAGTAACAAAAATTGTATTTTTGATTAGTGTTATATTTGAGCATATAAGTATGACATTTGCATGGTGCTTTGACCCGACCCGACCCGTCTCACGAATAAAGATCCGTGAGACGGTCTCACACAAGTCCGTCTCACGAATAAAGATCCGTGAGACGGTCTCACACAAGTGTGATCCAAAGTTGAAATAGCATTATAGTTGAGGGTTATTAAATATGAAATTAAATTAAATCTAGGTAAAATATCTCCCTTAGCTTTCTGAGGGGAAAAAAACATGTGGTTTGACCAAGGAATTGAATTGCCTAAGATAAGCATAAGCATGTAGGTCATCATCTCCCAAACAAAAGAAATTTGGTTCTTATCAATATGAAATCATGGATGGTGAAGTGTTGGGTCAAATACTTGGGGCGACTGTGTTTCTGAATTCTAATAATAACAACAAAAGACCAAACCGAAGTTTAAGAAGATATTTACCAGTCAATGAAGTACAAGCTAGATCTGAACTCACGGTTGAATTGGGGGACCATTTAATGCGTACGATGAGGACACTATTTTTGTGCCGGTGATCTTTTATTCTTATTTAAACTTGCTAAAATTATTTACTCTTCAAAAAAAAAACTTGCTAAAATTATGCAATTAACCTATGTGACCTATAATAGTATGTTACCCCAAAGTCACTTGCCACGTAAGTTAATATTTTCTAAAATTATTTTTTTTTAAAAAAATCATAGTAATTATATATAGAGTAAATACCAGTGGAGGTCCCCCGACTTTGATAGCACCGTCACTTTTAGTCCTTAACTTTTAAATTAATCACTTTTAGTTCTCCGACTTTGATGGCACTGCCACTTTTAGTCCTCAACTTTTAAATCAACTACTTTTAGTCCTCTTACTTTTTGTTTCTAGCCACATATGGTCCTTCCTTTACAATTGGACATCTAATGTCATTTTCTCAAGGGCAATTCAGTCATTTGGTCCAAAATTTAATGTTAACAAAGGAGAGTGGAGAATAGGGTTTCTTCAATTATTCTGAAGAGGAAACATAATACTTAATACATTAATTATGAAATGATTGAATTGCTCTTGAGAAAATGACATTAGATGTCCAATTATAAAGGAAGGACCATAGGTGGCTAGAAACAAAAAGTAAGAGGACTAAAAGTGGTTGATTTAAAAGTTGAGGACTAAAAGTGGCAGTGACATCAAAGTCGGAGGACTAAAAGTGGTTGATTTAAAAGTTGAGGACTAACAGTGGTGGTGCCATCAAAGTCGAGGGACCTCCACTGGTATTTACTCTTATATATATTTTTGAAAAAAAAAACCAACAATTTGTTTGGCTTCCATGGCTTCTTCTTTCATGTCGATCTGAACGGAGAAGATCTTCTCCATTCAATTTAGATGGAGAAGTCATAGCTAGCTGCTCCGCCGTTCAAATTGGATAGAGACTGCCAAACATTTTATTTTTAATTTTTGAATGAGATGTGACGTTAAGTGGCATGCAAGTAAAATTGATTGGGCCACCTTTTAGCAACCTGTTAAATATGTGTGTTGGTCCCAAAAGAGTAGGATAAAAGTAGAGAGAGAGAGAGAGAGAGAGAAGGGGGGGGGGGGGGGGTTGAAACATAATTTAAAACGTGTGTAGTGATTGTGTAGCGTGTAGTTCACGTGTAACAGTGCATGCAAAAATAAATAAAGTAAAACAATAGAGAACACAACAATTATGGTGGTTTGAAGGAGTACGTAATCCTACTATTCCACTCAACTCTATTTCCATGAGGAATTCACTATATGCTTATATCTACTACCCTGGTACAAGATACAATGAATTAGTGATCTAGTGCATTGATCACAGAGCCAACACTAAACACACAACTCCAGTGCCTCCAACATTAACACCATGATTTCACAACTCCATGCTACTATCTTCTATCCACCCTCGATAGAGAAATCATTTGTTGAAAAGCAATATTTTTTCTTTCTTCCAACTTAGAGATTTCTGAATGAACAGTGTGTACTGTGTAGTGAGGCTCTTTTCTAGGTGAATATTTTTTTAAGCTCTTGAATTTCACTTGTTCTTTTTTTTTTTTTTTTTTAATTTCAATATTTCTCTCTTGTAGTTCTTTCGTATTTGATTCCAGCTTGCTTCTTCAAATCTTCATGCTTATATAGTTGCTTGAGATTTTTCTGTTGGAAAAAAGTAATATCAAATTTTAAATTTTGTCAGCAGATCTTGTAGCCTATAAAAGCTTTATGGACTTTTTCTCCCTTTACATGGTGTTTTGTTGGAGGGAATTACAATTCCATCCCAACTTAATTCCCACCTAATTACGAGGGCAATTTTCATGGAATTAGAATCCCATGTCCCCCAGGATTTTAATTCTGTGGATTTTAGGAAGGGAAAAAGATAATCTTGAGACAAAATTACCCCTCCCGTTTTAACCTAAAATTGATGTTTGACCTTCCCTTCTAGATTATAGTGTGTATTATTTTTTTACTACTGTC
Organism: Ipomoea triloba; assembly: GCF_003576645.1. Classification (NCBI taxonomy): domain Eukaryota; kingdom Viridiplantae; phylum Streptophyta; class Magnoliopsida; order Solanales; family Convolvulaceae; genus Ipomoea; species Ipomoea triloba. The sequence goes on along the minus strand of NC_044924.1, from coordinate 9,767,918 downwards.
AACAGAGAACGCCGTTCCTAAGCAATAATCATTCTAGACCAATCTTAATCAAGTATGCTTTTTAAAAATTCTCAAGTATTTAAATTTGATATGTGTATATAGCGAATTTGTTTAAATTTTGAACAACAAAAATTTCATTATGTGCATTGATGGTGGGTGTGTTGTATAATATTCATTCTGTGTGCCGATCTATGCAACAGTGAATAACGTGAGTTGTGTGTTTGTTAACTTTGCTTATAATAGCGAATGAATTTTTTTTTTTATTTCTATGCAATAGTGATTGAAAATTTGCATTGTTTATAATAACAACAACAATGGACATTTTAAACTTTATACTACTTATTCCCTTTCAATTCCCATGTATACCAAACATTAGAATTGAAATTCCCAATAATTTTATTCCTACAAACCAAACACTGAAATTTAAATTCTCACTTTGTTCCCACATTATCCTTTTCCTTCCAAATTCCTTCCTTCTAACCAAACGCCTGGTTAATGTTGCGTGGAGAATTTGTCTTCCAGTAGGAGTATTCTTATTTAAAATTCCTGTTGTGAATTTCAACTCCTTAATAAATTCATGCAATTTTAATTTCTTAATTAGGGTTGTTATATTATATATTCACGCTAGTCCTTTTTCAAATTTGGAATTGGCTCTCAAAACTTAGCTCCATCCTTAGCTCTTTTAATAATAAACTAGCTTCATCCTTAACTCTCTCCATAATAAACTAGTTCTTAAACTTCACCTCATTCGAATTTATTCTGACCACACGATTACTTCATCTGCTTCCTTAATTTTTGTGCATGCAAACTTAGTTGCTCATTTAATTATATAATCTCTTATGCCTTTTGTTAATTTAATGCAACTTCATCAGCTGCTTAGAATCTATCCTATCTTTTATTAATTTATTACAACTTCACCTTTAGTTGCAATCTCACCTCTTTAATTAATTTGTGTAACCTCACCTCTTGTTGCAATGTCACCTCTTTAATTAATTTGTGCAACCTCACATCTTTAACTTCAGCTATTCCCAATATCTACTGCTTCAAATTTGCCTGCTTCAAATTCACCTCTTCAAATTTACTTCTTAACCTCAATTGTTTACTTGTTTTATTAATTTTTACAACCTCAGGTGTTCTTCAATCTTGCATGCTTCAAACCGTACCTGCTTCTTTGATTTTCTCATAAATCTCGTACAATATCAGTTGTTTCCAAATACGTCTTCGGCCAGTAATTTATTGATTTTCTTCATATCTTATTCTCTAAAATTTATTCTTTGTCTTCTTGATAATTCTTCAAAATTCAGGCAAAAAAATTTCAAACTAATAAAAAAAATAAGGGATTTAATTTTTCATTCTAAATACATTTTTGGCTCATCAAAATCTAATACATATTAGAATTCTTCTACACAAAGAAGCTCCTTTAATTTGTCACTTGAGCTATCTCTTTGTGTTCTAATACATTCATATATATATATATATATATATATATATATATATCTCAAAGTTTGAAAAATAAAATATATAAAGATAATGAGGAATTCGTTTTCCTGATTTTTTTTTTAAAAAGAGGGAAAATGAGGGTTTTAGCCCATTAATTATGGGGTTTTAGTCCATTAATTATGCCTAAATTGTAGACTAAGACATTCTCGTATACTCAACATTACAATAATTCAATAAACCCAACATTCACTTGAAATTATCAAATGTGAAAAGTTTTTTTTTTTTTTTAATAATTGGAAAAGTTTTACAAAATAACCAATTTGTCCTTTAATAATTTGACAAATCAAAATAAATTTTCAATGTTAACAAAATTTATAAGTAATGGATTGAAATAATCACTCTCAAATTTCAACATAATTTATAGATTGAGCCTACAATTTAGACATAATTAATCGACTAAAATCACTATTTTCCTTTATTCAATTAAAAGAAAACATAAAATTTTTAATTTTTCAATTGTTTGAGATGTAAATTTAGTCATTAAGTTCTTAATAAAGCAATAAATAGGGACCAAAATTTTCAAAATTTTTTTTTAAAAAAAAAAAACTTAAAATCTAAATAACTAAATGATTAAAAATACAGAACTACTCCGTAAAAGACTAAAATGACATTTTCTTTAAAAAAAAAACAATTAATATGCCCCTTTACTCGTGTAATAATGTAAACCTGGAGGGCTTCTATGAAAATTCACCATGACCATAAGACCATTCTTCAAATTATCCTACCGTTGGCACTTGGCAGACAAGATAACCGTTAAGAACAAACATTCTTAAAACCTACCACTTTGCATCTCTTTACTGTTTCCCCACCTTCATATTCGGGTGTGGAAACACTTCCTCACAAACTGAAACTCCACAATCACCCATCCAATGGGCTGCGTATCCTCCAAGCACGCCAGAAAGGATCTCGAGCGAGAATTCGCATTTGAAAATGGCGGCGGCGTTACCAACCACGTCGTATCGCTCACTTCAAGCACTTACGGAGTCCTCGAACTCGACGCCGAGCCGCAATGCGTCAAGAAATGCGTAATTGATGAAGTCAAGAAATCGTCGCCGCCACGCGAAGAGCCAGCCGAGGTGATCAACGCTTGGGAGCTCATGGAGGATCTTGATGAAACAGAGATTCTTCCCTGTTTGGTTCAATCCAAGAAAAGCCCTAAACCGCGTGCTGTTCTTGATCCTAGAAGAAGCCCTTTGAGGTTCTTGAACCAAAAGGGATCTCCGAAGAGGTTGAAAAGATTTGGAGGCAAAGAAAACAATGGCGGAAGAGCAGAGCCGAGCCCGAAAACGGGTCTGAATAATAATAAAGTTTATAATTTGAATGAGAGTCCATGGAAGCAGAGAATTCCCAAGAAGGGAAGTCCAGAAACGGCAAAATGTGACGGTCTAGGGCCTCTGTTTGACCCGGAGCTCATAGCTTATTTCGAGCAGGAGTTATCCGCCGAGGCAGAACTGAAGAAGAAAGCCTTATCATCACCGTGGCCAATAATTTCGAGAAAATCCAGGAATCCTTCCAACACTGCAGAGGCAATCCTCGAACAATTCGACAAAATCCGCCCGCCGGGCGGCGAAAACGCGGTAGTACTTTACATTACAACGTTGCGGGGCATAAGAAAAACATTCGAGGATTGCAACACGGTCCGGTCCATCCTCGAATCGCACCAGATTAGGACGTTAGAGCGCGACATATCGATGCATTCCGGGTTCAGGGAGGAGCTGAGAGGGCTAATGGGCACAACGGATGTGAGGGTGCCCGTAGTTTTCGTGAAAGGGCGGCTGATCGGCGGAGCTGACCAAGTTGTGAAGCTGGAGGAGGAGGGCAAATTGGGAATTGTACTCGCCGGAATCCCAAGGGCGGCGGCCGGTTGCGGCGGCTGCGGTGGGGTCCGCTTTGTGTTGTGCTTGGAGTGCCATGGGAGCTGTAAGGTGTGGGGTGAGGATGGAAATGGAAAGTGTGGAGAGTGTAATGAGAATGGATTGATTCAATGCCCCATTTGTTGTTAACTAATCAAGTTAATAACATAGGTTTGTTTAGTAAATTATGATTTTGGTTTGTGGATGAAAGAGAAGTAGAAAGGAGTGTGTGTTTTGTTGTACTTAGGATATATTATACGTCCATCATATGTTCATCTGTCAGAACAAGGAGAAAATTTGTCGTGTGTTTGGATTGGATTGGTTCTTTTGAAAATTTGACAGAGAGATATCGTCTGTACTTTGTGTTTCAGCAATACTTCTAGCATCCTTTATAAGTAGTTAGAGCATCTTTACCAATGGAGTTTTTTTACATTTATTGAGTAGTTTTTGTAAGTGTAATTAGAAATGAGAAAATGAGAGGAACGAGAAAAAAATAAAACAAAATTGATTTATAAAAAAAAAATAAATTAAAAGAAGTAGTTGTCAGGCGCGCCTCAACAGGCACAGCAGAGTTGATTTCTCTTCCACTGCACTGTACCAATCACCCTTATTTTACACGAGCTCCATTTTTCTTCTCTCTCTTTATTTTCTCTTTCTTCCACCCCACCTCTCACTATTCTAATATCTCCTAAATATCCATTGGTATGGATGCTCTTAGAGCATTTGATTGGAAGGAATTGAAAGAATTAGGAAAAAATGAATTGTAATTCAGTATGAAAATAATAATGTGGAAATAAAGTATGAATTCAAATCACATTATTTGGTAGGGAGGAATATAAAGAATGAAAAAGGAAAAGTGGTATAAAGATTAAAATGTCCTTGTATAATAATAAAAATAATAATAATAATAATAATAATAATAATAATCAAGGGTAAAAAGTCTTTTTTATCCCTTTTCCCTTTCATTTTTTGATTTAATTGCAATTCATATGGGGAGGGTATAAATTGCAATTCAACAAAATGAGGAAATTGCAATTCAGTCCAACTAAACACAGTAATTCGTGTGAGCAAAGAATTATTTTGTAATTGAATTGCAACTACATCCAACCAAATAACTCATTAGTTAACATAGAGTCAGCCCGCACGAATTTAGCTCACTGGTTTAGTAGGCACTATTTGAGAGAAGTGATCCAAATTCAAAACTCGACATTGTGTGCCCAAGTGGACAAATCTCTTTTGCACATCGACATTTGACCCTATTTGTTGAGTCATTGAATTACCGTAATTCTCTCATATGCACTTTAAGTCTTTAATAGCGACAAGACAATCCTAATCAAGTTATTAGACAATTACTTATTTACTACAAAGTACAAGATTATAAATTTGACACTTCATTATTTAATTTATTGATTTTTTGACAAATTTCACCCAAATCAGATCTTTAAATAGCAGACCAGTGATTACTGACTTTCCTATAAATCAACGCTTTAATGACCACTACTTTTAGTCAGAGAAAAAAAATAACGGATAGACAAACTACTAGTAGAGAATAACAAATACTTTGGACCCTGCTATATTTATGTTATCATCCATACATAGTTATGTTAATGATGAAACCTACCAGTACCCACCATACCTGTCCATGTTGAATTGAATTACCAATTATCCAAAGGACACTTGTAGAGGAAAACATGCTTCTTCGGTTTGAAAATTCCTTCAGTGCTGAGCAAACGTTTGGTGGAAAGACGGTTGGTTGTCTTTAGAAGAGATTTTCGTCAAATATTACTAGTGGTACCGAAAGGTACTAGACAATATATTGTTTCTGCAACAATTAATTTATCGTATCTTTGGAACGGTTGTAAAGTTTTGAGGTTGACAAAGAACCTTCGCTTAAATAGGAGTGATTCTAGTGTTGATATCAAACAACTTGAGGACTTTACAAATTGGATTGCAGCTGGCATAGGCGATGGAACAGTGGGTGGTCAAAATGATGGTTATGCTAAGGTTGATATCTCTGATGATATGTTATTATCCTGTAACCATAAACGAAGAGCAAACCACCATTACAATTTGAGACATCTTGAATAACTGTGTCATCCATTTGTTCATCAGTTAAAATTATATTGTTGCCATAGCTATACAATCATAATTCAACTCCTCAAACAACAATATGTTTTCAACCAATCCTGTAGCATCCAAGTTGGGGTTGGCATCGGAGGAGTTGGGTTATTGTTGATAGTGTGTTATTTGCAATTGGGTTACTATTGGTAGCATAGATGACAACGTCATTCAATGAGATTATGATGTAGGAAGTTACGAATTTTCCTTGATGTGTATACTGGATCTTAGTTGTACTATGAACTCTTGATCTTTCAAATGACTATTGATATTTTGCAGTCATAGTTTGTTCCATTACATGTCTCATGTGGAAGTATTGAATAAAACATTAATATTTATTATATTTGTATAGGTTCATGGGTAATACCTCTTGTTCTATTTTCATAACTTGTTTACTTGATAGTAACAACACTAACTCTGTAGATAGGTAGTTCGAATTGATGTTACAATGTGTTTCATCAATAATTTTCATATCCATTTTGCACATGTTGATTTTCACGTTCATATTTTTAGAATTAGTAAGATTGCGTGTAGTACTTGATTTGTGTGTGCGTGTGTATTTTTTTAAAATTTTTTTATTGAATTGATATTAACCTTCGAGTTAAATTGTTTTCCACTTTGTGCATACATTAAAAAAAATGACAACATCATATATACCAAGTATTTTTGTTCTGAAGGTTGATGCTAGCATGTAATCTAAGTAGGTTGAGTCTAGAAGATGAAACGAATTGTAAATTTATATTAGTTCTAATATATTTAGTGAATGCACAATAAATATTTTACATACAGGATAAATGAATGAATCAACGGTGACTATTTTGAAATTTCTTCATTTTCTAGGTTTGCCAAATTGATTGCAGCATTGTTGTAGTGTCTCGACATCTTTTCAATGCAAAGTGTGTTACAATGTTCTATTGCACTATATTGACAGTTTTAATAATGAGTTTTAAATGTATCTACGTAAGAAAATGATATATATATATATATATATATATATATATCAGCCAAGAACCTTGTAGTCCAGTGGCATCAAACCCTTCCCTTTATACGGGAGGTGGTGGGTTCGAGTCAAGAACCAACTTGAGAATGGGCCGCCCTAGCTAAAGCATGAGCTAGCTTGTTCGCTGATCTAGGTAAATAACTTAATAGACACCACTTCAAAGTGTCGGCGATAATCCCGGCATTCACTAATCACACATCCCGCATAAGAATAATCCGCCCGGCATTCACTAATCACACATCCCGCACACATCCCGCATAAGAATAATCCGATAAGGTACCATTGAATAGGTTGTAGATAGACTGACAATCCGAATAGACCAAAATTTTTGATATAATTAACATTTACATATTATTATTAACATAAAAGCATACTAGTCCTTTAAGTGTTCTGCTCGAGGTTCATTTGGTTCAATTATTATTGTTGAATTGAGTTACTGTGGATAAAGAAATCCTAATTTAAGGAATAAGATTAGACAAAATAGTACAAATTTGAACATTTTAAATATGATTTAGTTCAAAAATATTACAAGATAGTTTCCCGCTTCAATTTATTAGGTTATTTGAATACTCTCATTGTCGATAAATCCCAAGTAGTTAATATGATTGATTTCAAACTATTTTTTTTTTTTTTCATGGTATTAATAAAATACTTGGTAAATAAATATATAACATTACTTTGTATTATAATTGTTGGTTTTACTGTTGTGAGATAACCTTTCGATTAGCCAATACTACCGTAGAACTCTAGGAAAATAATGAATAGCACAAGAATAATTGGACAAGTAATTATGCTTGCGTTAAAATTAGAACTCTTAACAATATGACCCCAATGGGGTATTTATACAAGATTGATAGTTCTTGAATAGGAAATAAAGGGAGAAACTTAACAAATCGATCATTAGTCACTTGAGGGATTGCCGGATTGATCTATAAAAATTCGAGTCACCTTTATTTTTATTATTAATGGATTTATACGATAAAAGATCATATCTATAGCATTTTTGAAAATTATCTTTTTGATTTGATAATGAGTTAAGACCTTTTTTTTTCCCTCGTAATGACTTAATTGGCATTTTCCACATGAATTCCATTTAAATTTTTTTTTTTTGAGACCTACAATATCGATTCACCCTATTTTGCCATTTTTGTTTTTGTGACGTTAAGCTAGACCAGATAATCTGAGATAAATTGTATTTGATAATTCCCTCTTAACCAATTTTTCCATTGACTCGTTATAGATCGCTGAAGTTTCTTATGTATTACTTCAGACTGAAATATTCCTTGTGTTCGAAAGGAGCCTTTCATTTGAGTTTTAAGGATGAAAGATGTTTCATGATGTTGAAGAACATATCTTAATTTAGACAAGTTAACAATCCCTGTTTGTGATATTTTGTAAAATACATATACTTATGACAAGTTTAAGTTTTTATATTTGAAATAAAGTGAATTGTATTTTTAGTTTTTTTTTATTACTTATTTTTTTATTTGTTTCATTCTTGGAAATATATTATGCAATCAAATTTTTTGTCGATTCAACAAAGAGTTGCGTATTCGTTTGGCAAATATGAATAGTAGATAGTAAGTACTAATATCTAGTTCTAGAGTTAATTTTTTTTTCTCTTCGGTAATTCTTTCTATTTGATTTTTGATTGTACTTGTTCTATCAGTCATATCTTGCATTTTATTTTTTGTCAGTGAAGAATTTGTCCAATTTGAATTTTGAATTTTTTGAATTTGACTAAAAGATTCATTAATTATATGGTTGCTTATTCGAGAGTCTTTTTCTTTTTCTATTCCACTTATTTCTCTCGATCTAAATAATAAAATTGGTTTACCCTTAGAGAGGTCTTTTTCTATAAACGAAAAATTTTGGTTTGTTATTCTTGTTTCTTTTGAAACTTTTTAAAATAATTATATTATTATTATTTTTAAAACGCTTTCAACTGTAACCTTTTCATATTTTTCAATTTTTTTCTGAGTTACTTTAAAATGGGCTAAAAAAAGGGAGGTGTTTTTCGGGGAGAGCCAAAAGGTAGTTCTGTTTCCCTCAAACGCCATCACGAGAAGTTAGCAGTTTAGATGCGTGCCAAGGTTTCATATGGAAAGGATATACAATCTTGATCTGAATACCTTGTGTCAACCAATTTTTCAGAAATTTTGTTTCGGATAACGGATTACCAGTATAAGTGCACCTAATATGCTTTCCTCTATTCCATTCCTCAAAATCTTCAGACCATTCAGGAATTTGCAATAATAGCATACGTCCAAGATTTTTACCGATTATCAAAGAAGGTAATATAAGATTTTTTCTAAGACTTGATTGGGCTATTAAAATGCAACCCCTTAACATTTGGGTAATTTCAAAAGAATCCCATGTTTTCCCTATCTCTAATCGCTTTTTTTTTTCCTTTACTCGGTCATTTTTCTTTTTAGATTCTCTTTTTGGTTTTTCTTCTCTTTTTGTTTGTTCGTCTGTAGACTCTAAAATCCTGAACCTTTTTCCCGCCGATCAATTTCTAAAAATTCGGTTCAGTTGAATCAGACGGGGGATAGCAAAAGGAAAAAGTTTTTTCTTTTATCCTGTCAAAAAAAGGGGGGAAATGTGCATTTGCTTGAAACAGTCTCAATTACAATTTTACGCCTTTGAGGGTGCATAGAGCCTTTGATTAAACCGTGCTTAAAATCGGGTTGGTGTGCATAACGCATCAAAACAAACCCCTTCTCTTCATCTTCTTTAGCCTCTTCTTCTGGGGTTTTAGTCTTGGTTTCTTTATTCACAGTATCAATCTTTTTGCTAGCATTAGGCTTCGTTTCTTTATTCATAGTATCAGTCTCTTTGCTTAGTCTTGTTTTCTTTATCAACCGTATCAGTCTCTTTGCTAGCATTAGTCTTGGTTTCTTTATCAACAGTTTATAACAACTACACACCTTAAGTGATACAACCTTTAAGTGTGTCTGATTCACAATGCACCTTAAGTGATCACGGCTCAAATCAATGATTTTTTTTAAAAAGCACACGTCTGGAAGAAAGAAACATAAGCTAAAAACGGCGTACTTTAAGTGTTAAAATGATACACCTTAAGTATTAACATCGTGCACCTTTAGCATATAACAATGGTGCACCTTAAGTGATACAAAGACGCACCTTAAGTTTTGTTTAAAAGTTTTGTTCTTGAGGGTCTAAGCTAGGGGCCTGGTAGACCCCTCAGTTCAAAAGTTTTGTTCTTGAGGGTCTAATGGTCGTAGCTTTTAGGTACAAGCAAATACCCGGAGTATTCCGGGTTCATCGATCCACAGGGAAGCGGGGTATCAAGCACTAATTACTAATTAATTCACAAGAAGCTATTCCTACGTTAACAATGTGTATTTATCTATAATTATGAAAACAAAATAAATGAAGCAAGGCAAACGGATTTTTATATACAAGAGATTAAGAGTGGGATTTTTGGGGGTCAAAGTGTTTAATCACCTAGTGCCAATCTAAAGTGAAATAATCATTCGGGTTAAAACAAGTGTGGATGATTGCAATCAAAAAGGGAAAGATTACTCTCGTAATTCAAACCCAAAATAAGATAATTGAAATACTCACTCTCGTGAGCTATTCACAACATATAATCAAGAACAAACAATAGATGGAATACTCACTCTCGTGGGCTATTCACAATTGAAATACTCACTCTCCTGAGCTATTTACAATGAATCCCTTAATCAACATGTCCTCTCTCGAGGTACAAGAATCAAGTGCAATTGTGGGTGCTCTAATTCATAGACAAATTTAGCAATGAAACAAGTAATTAGCTAGAATTCTTAGCTACAAGCATCAAGAAATTAAGCCATAATTACAACACGAGTAATAAACCCAAATAGATATTTCATTCAAGCAATTTAAGAACTAGGCACATAGGTTCATAAACACTTTTCAATCCAAAAAATCCCAAAAGAAAGCTTAGCCTACCATGGCTAAAATAGATTCAACAAATACACAATACACAATAAAGCTTTAAAATAGAAAAGAGATGAAGAAATTCTCCCGAATGATGCCTCCAAGCTCTTCTCTTTGATATCTCTTCTCCAATTGATTTTTCATTTTGAGCTCCTTGAGAAGATGAGAGCTTCCTTTCCTTGCTCTCCTTTGTCCAAAATCCGCAGCCAAGCGTAGGGTTTGAAGAGGAAATGATGCTTTTATAGTGGGGTGGAGAAGGGGGCTAAAACAGACAATTTCGCGCAGAAAAAATCGCAGATCTCGGACTTCTCGATGCGTCGAGAGCTGAGCTTGCCAAAACAAAAAAATCATTCTGCCTCTTCTCGACGCGTCGAGAATCACCCTGCGCCGCAGGTCCGGCTTGCAGCCTTATTTTGACCATTTTCCGTTTCAAATCATGCTTTGAGGTTTTCATAAGAGTTGTATCACTTGAAGTTTTCTTTCCAATGGCTCAAGAATCACTTCATTTGGATATTCCTAGGCTGAGATATAGTCTAATTACCGAGGTATCGCCATATTTAGCTGGAATTACAACTTTGTGATCATTGAGTGAAAAGGAATGGGTGGACTAACCTTATTTGCTATCATTGAGTGAAAAGGAATGGGTGGACTAACCTTATTTGCTCACAATGAGTGAAAAGGAATGGGTGGACTAACCTTATTTGCTCACAAAAGTTCTCGTCCTTCTTGATCCATCAATTTGAAGGTATGTTATAACAAAAAGCAGTGTTATAACAAAAAGCTATATGCACATTTGAAGGTATGTTATCATTGAGTGAAAAGGAATGGGTGGACTAACCTTATTTGCTCACAAAAGTTCTTGTCCTTCTTGATCCATCAATTTAAACTGTGTGCAAGAGCAACATCCAATAGAAACACCATGCTCAAACTTGTCCTACTAAGGAACCACTTTAGTGTTGGTGGTAAAAATATCAAAAACTAAAAATATGTTAAGAAAATATACTTTTTAGTGTTCAACATTGATACGATGGCTATGAAAATGTCTTCCTAGTACTTAATAGTAATAACCAAAAAAAAAAAAAAGAGTTATCTTAAATGATTATGGCCCCTATGTATTGCCATGTATATGGACCCTGCAACAATATACAGATTCACACTTCAATGCATATGCATATAAAACATCACAATTTATCAAATTCACACAAGTATAGCTTTCTCTTTCTATTTACTATAAAGCAGCGTCATAACAAAAAGCTATATGCACATTTGAAGGTGTGTTATCATTGAGTGAAATGGAATGGGTGGACTAACCTTATTTGCTCACAAAAGTTCTCGTCCTTCTTGATCCATCAATTTGAAGGTATGTTATAACAAAAAGCAGCGTCATAACAAAAAGCTATATGCACATTTGAAGGTATGTTATCATTGAGTGAAAAGGAATGGGTGGACTAACCTTATTTGCTCACAAAAGTTCTCGTCCTTCTTGATCCATCAATTTAAACTGTGTGCAAGAGCAACATCCAATAGAAAGAGTCACCATGTTCAAACTTGTCCTACTAAAGAACCACTTTAGTGTTGGTGGTAATAATATCAAAAACTAAAAATATGATAAGAAAATATACTTTTGTTTTTAATTTGACAAAATCGAACCCATCCCTTCAATTTTGTCAAATTAAAATATACCAATAATTTCTTAGGATTGTCATGAAAGATTATTTCTTAATAATTTTAAAAAAAAAAAATCTATCATGTGAATCGTAACAATGTTAGATGCTTAAAATTGTAAGGGGTGTGGTACATTTTATAATCTAACAAAATTGAAGGATGGGTTCAATTTTGTCAAATTATATAATATACCACATCTCTCATAATTTTTAGTGTTCAACATTGTTACGATGGCTATGAAAGTGTCTTCCTAGTATTTAATACTAATAACTAAAAAAAAAAAGAGTTATCTTAAATGATGATGGCCCTATGTATTACCATGTGTAACCTGTATTAATGAGAAGGAACACATTACTGTCAAATTATAAATTATAACATTAAGAAAGATATGACTTATAGAACAAGTCTAACCTCTGCCAGTTTGTCAAAATTAAAGTATCAATTTAGGACTAAAGAATAATCAAGAACAAGTAAGCATTGAAATTCACCCAACAGACCTCCCTAAAAAATATTGACATTGATCTAGCCTATACAGTAAACACAGCCCTATACAATAATAATTTCAAAAACAGCCAACGATTAATAGAGCAATCAAACATAGAATCTGCCCCTATACAGTAAATATCATTAATGACAGAAGGTGATTTACCTCAACTTCCTTGTTTGACATTGATCTAGCCTATACAGTAAACACAACCCTATACAATAATAATTTCAAAAACAGCCAACGATTAATAGAGCAATCAAACATAGAATCTACCCCTATACAGTAAACACCATTAATGACAGAAGGTGATTTACCTCAACTTCCTTGTAGAACTTGTAAATGTCTTCTGCATACTCCACAACTGCCAACTCATTGTACACACCTCCAGCATCAATATCTTCAATCTTCTCCTTTGGTAATTTAACGTTCAGTCCATGGGCAGCCTATGCAAAAACAATAAAAGTCCAAAGAAAACTCTAATTATTCAATCAACAGAAATAAAGGGCAAAGAAATAATATTCTAATCAAGTTTAACAAGCCACTAAGTTAAATTCTAAATCCAAACCAGGAGGATTATTGGCCTTGATCTGCATTAAAGCATTGACGAAAGGCTTTGACAAAAGCTTGGACATGACAGGTTCAATGCAAAGATTAATGATCAAAAACTCAAACCCCATGGGCAGGTTTACTTGCATTTTCTTTGTGTTCAGAGGTTGAACCACAAATGAAGTAGAGTCCCCCATTACACTGTGCCGCAAAGCTTTGCATCAATGGAAGCCAGCATATGCAGACGGCTTGGTAGCCAGTCATTGGACATCTGCCAAAAAAATACCACACCTTCAATGGTCTGCTTTTCCATTAAAACATGAAACTTCTATTTTCGTTCCTTTAGTTTTCCATTTCTCTGGTTAGTAAATGCACACATACATTTTGGCTATCAATCGAGTAATTGCTATGTTGCTACAGCATAGTGCTTAATATAATGTACTATGAATGAAACTGTTGTTTATTTACCTATAGTCCATCACATATTCAAGTTGTAGTATTGTCTGCCTTCCATTCTTCTGGAGCCAAAAAAAATGAAAAGATAGTAGTTAAATGTCTATCAAAGCAAAAAACTAGTACACACTAGAGGAGTGCTAAAAAATGGCCTTAATAGGTGTAGAGTGAGTAGAGAGCGCCTCCATTGAACCCATCAGGGGATGTTTCCTTCACAATAACACAGGTACACCTTCCTATATCAGCAGGCAAAGGCCTACACAGCAATGACCTGAGGAAACAAAAAACACCAAATTTGTACATTTCCCACACATGCAGAAAACTTGTCAATCTAGCTACAAAAAGAAAGAATCTCCTGTACTACTGGTAGAGTAGGCCAAGAAGAAGCGGGGCGACCTCTGAAACAGAGAATGAGTCTCAATCAACCTTGCTTCGAGTAGTGAGAGTTGCAGTAAGTCTTTCTAGATGAATCTTCAGCTGCTGCCTTTCTGCGGAGGCTGTTCTTTTCCTTCACCTCTTCTTTAGTGTCAGGGCTGATTACAATCACAGCTTCAGGCTTGATTGGCTTCACAGTAGCTCTCTTCTGAGCAGGACGCTTTCTAGGCACCTCCATTTGCAGCATCAAATCCACATTCACAGAACCAATACATTTCTGCAGCAAATCAAGAGATTAAGGCAGGGGACAAGTTCTTTAGAACTTCAGATTTACAGCAACAAAGCATGATGATGGGGTGGGGGGCATGGCATACAATAATTAATAATGGATCCTAAGCATCATTTAACACTNAACAAACACCCAAAATAAAAGGTTTTTTAACACAGAATGTTTCTGAATTCTGATCTATAAGGACAAGAGTCTCTTATGAATTTTATCTTGATTACTCAAAATCAAATAAATTTACATCAAATTTGACTTCTAACAATCTTAGTTTTCATACATCAACTCAGAAACACAGTAGTAACTCATGAAAAGAAAGATTGAAAGAAACCCAATCAAGACACCAGTATGAAATAAATCAGACAAATTGAAAGAAACTCATTCCATTAGGTAACAAACACCCAAAATAAGAAGCTTTTTAACACAGAAAGTTTCTGATCTATAAGGACAAGAGTCCCTTATGAATTTTATCTTAAATTATTACTCCAAATCAAATAAATTTACATAAAATTTGACTTCTAACAATCTTAGTTTTCATACATCAACTCAGAAACACATTAGTAACGCATGAAAAGAAAGATTGAAAGAACCCCAAAAATCGGAAAGGCAAGAAACGAGTCCCCAGCCCTGGATTAGGTGAAACGAGTCCAAAAATCGAAAATCAAGACGCAGACATTTCTGGGTATCTGGCAGTCCCTCTCTCTCTGAGATCTTTCTCAATATGTAGGAACAAATGAACAAGCCCGATTAGATCCTCCTCCTTTCTCTGAGATCTTTCTCAATACGTAGAAACCCTCCTCCTCGTCCTCCTCTCTCTCAGATCTTTCTCAATTTGTAGAAACAAATGAACAAGCCGTTTAGAAAAGTTGAGATGGCGTCCCTTTTAAAGCTGTGAAATAGCACTTCAACGGTATGTTTTTGAAATCACAGCCATCTAAGTTGTTATAACATGGACCAGGGTCCACCTTGCAAGGTGGACCCTTGTCCTAAACTATTTTTTATTTTTTTTGAAGATTGTCATAACTATTTTTTGTTTTTGTTTCTTTTTTCTTTTTTCAAATGCCTTAATTTCCTTTCTTTATCATTAGTTTACTTTCTGATATTTTAAAATTTTTTTATACGTAATTTTAGTTTTCATTGAATTTTTTCATTTGTGATTTTGTACTTATATTTTTTTAAATAACTTTTAGAGGTCTTTTTTAAAAATATACCATTCTTTTACAATTTACATAGGTGTATTTTTTGAGTTTTTAGTCTTTTTTCCATTTATCAATTTAAATAGGTGTATTCTTTTATAATTTACATAGGTGTGGACCATAAATAAAAAGCACGGAGTACATTATTTGAATACTGAAAATACATTATTTTACATACTATCAAATAATGTATTTTTAATATATTAAAAATGTATATTGTATTCCTAGTTCATAACAAATTGTGCCCCCATTTATGGTGTGTGGTTGTAGGCTTTTAAAATTTATTGAATACATTTGTGTGTTTTATCATTTTTTAAGTGTTATTTCTACATTGTAAAAATGATTTTCTGCATCATTTTTACTTCTTTTTTTCTTTTTTACATTTTGATTTTTTTTATGCTTGTTTATTTACCTGGTGTGTTCTTCTTCTTCTTTTTTTAACATTCTTTCTACGTACATTTTTATACGTAATTTTAATTTGAAATATTTATTTTTATTTCTTTATGAGTACTTTGTGTGTCATGTATTTCGTGTGTATTTCACTGGTGGATTTAAAAAATTAATCTCTTGATTTGACTTGGGTTACAAGTGATTTTGGTTGTATTGACTGCATCTTTTGGCGTATATACAATATATGCACCACTTCTAGCTGAGAAAATATGCAATTCGGCACCCTGCATCTTGGTTGTAATGTCATATTTTCTTTATGGGATTTCTTATAATTTTTAATTTTGGCTATTTGTATAATTGTACGTGTTTAATAAAATTGTTAATATAATTTCAAATATATATAAAATTTATCTATGTATGACATATAAAATGGGATAAATGGATGACAAAAATAAATGTGACGTCTTTATAGTTTGTATGTATAAATATTTTAATTATCATCATTTGTTTGTTAATGGTCTAGTATCTTTTTTAATACCAACAATAATATAATTATAATTATATCTCTACAAAAAAAAACACAAAAATGACTACAAGCCCGATTAGATCCTCCTCATCTCTCTGAGATCTTTCTCAATATGTAGAAACCCTCTTCCTCGTACTCCTCTCCTTGAGATCTTTCTCAATATGTAGGAACAAATGAACAAGCCCGATTAGATCCTCCTCCTTTCTCTGAGATCTTTCTCAATACGTAGAAACCCTCCTCCTCGTCCTCCTCTCTCTCAGATCTTTCTCAATTTGTAGAAACAAATGAACAAGCCGTTTAGAAAAGTTGAGATGGCGTCCCTTTTAAAGCTGTGAAATAGCACTTCAACAGTATGTTTTTGAAATCACAGCCATCTAAGTTGTTATAACATGGACCAGGGTCCACCTTGCAAGGTGGACCCTTGTCCTAAACTATTTTTTTTTTTTTTTGAAGATTGTCATAACTATTTTTTGTTTTTGTTTCTTTTTTCTTTTTTCAAATGCCTTAATTTCCTTTCTTTATCATTAGTTTACTTTCTGATATTTTAAAATTTTTTTATACGTAATTTTAGTTTTCATTGAATTTTTTCATTTGTGATTTTGTACTTATATTTTTTTAAATAACTTTTAGAGGTCTTTTTTAAAAATATACCATTCTTTTACAATTTACATAGGTGTATTTTTTGAGTTTTTAGTCTTTTTTCCATTTATCAATTTAAATAGGTGTATTCTTTTATAATTTACATAGGTGTGGACCATAAATAAAAAGCACGGAGTACATTATTTATGTATTTAAAGTACATTATTTGATTACTGAAAGTACATTATTTTACATACTATCAAATAATGTATTTTTAATATATTAAAAATGTATATTGTATTCCTAGTTCATAACATATGGTGTGTGGTTGTAGGCTTTTAAAATTTATTGAATACATTTGTGTGTTTTATCATTTTTTAAGTGTTATTTTTACATTGTAAAATGATTTTCTGCATCATTTTTGCTTCTTTTTTTTTTTTGCATTTTGATTTTTTTTATGCTTGTTTATTTACCTGGTGTAATTTGTTATTTTTTACCGTTCTTCTTCTTCTTCTTTTTTAACATTCTTTCTACGTACATTTTTATACGTAATTTTAATTTGAAATATTTATTTTTAGTTTTATTTCTTTATGAGAACTTTTGTGTGTCATGTATTTCGTGTGTATTTAACTAGTGGATTTAAAAAATTAATCTCCTGATTTGACTTGGGTTACAAGTGTGATTTTGGTTGTATTGACCACATCTTTTG
Source organism: Ipomoea triloba (assembly GCF_003576645.1). NCBI lineage: Eukaryota > Viridiplantae > Streptophyta > Magnoliopsida > Solanales > Convolvulaceae > Ipomoea > Ipomoea triloba. The sequence continues at coordinate 9,750,293 of NC_044924.1, read as the reverse complement.
GCGTATATACAATATATGCGCCACTTTTAGGTGAGAAAATATGCAATTCGGCACCTGCATCTTGGTTGTATTGTCATATTTTTTTATGGGATTTCTTATAATTTTTAATTTTGGCTATTTGTATAATTGTACGTGTTTATTAAAATTGTTAATATAATTTAAAATATATATAAAATGTATCCATGTATGACATATAAAATGGGATAAATGGATGACAAAAATAAATGTGTGACATCTTTATAGTTTGTATGTATAAATATTTTAATTATCATCATTTGTTTGTTAATGGTCTAGTTTCTTTTTTAATACCAACAATAATATAATTATAATTATATCTCTACAAGAAAACACAAAAATGACTACAAAAATTTGTGTAGGTAAATTATTAAAAATCCTTATAATTACACATATGTTCATAACATTCATTGATGTATGGTTCTCTTTGTACTTAATATCTAAATTAGCATTGCATTGAATTTAGTAAATTATTGAATTTCAAATATGTTCAAGATGACTACCGACGGCAAATGAATATAGAGTAATATACTTAGGGTTAATACTTTTTAATAGGAATAAGGGTCAAATAGGTCATCCAACTACACACCAAATTGCAATTAGGCCACTGAACTAAAAACAATTATAATTTGATCCTTGAAGGCACCAAACCAAGGACACCATACTTATTACAGAACAAAGCACGTTGTAATTATTATTTTATTTTTACAATGACACAAGGAAGCAAATTGTCGTTCTAGAAGTAAATGAGTATTATGTGTGTTTATCTTAGGTGCAAAATTTGTTGAACATGTATAGACCTTCAATGGAGTATGGTTATGATAGTTTTACTCTTATGAGGTTGAAAATTTTTAAGGAGATGATAATAATTAGTAACGTTCGAGCTGAAAAATTTTACAGTGTTGATAGCGTTGCAAAATGAATCAATTATAAAGAAGTTGGCAAGCAGCTGATAGGAAGTGCTTCTTAAATATGAGAGAGGTTAAACTATGGGTCGATAATGCAAACATGGCACAACATGAAAAAAGCACAAAGGCTGAAAACATCAACACACATCCTCTTTCTATTAAAGAGTAATTTTCTTATATGATGAAGAACTCATTGAGTGTATCAAATAGTTTAGGCAAGTGTACTCCCAAGCAATGACATTAAGGAAGCCATCTCAAACTGCAAGAAGGGAATTCTAAAGCAATAATCCTATGCAGAAACCATACAGGGGTTACTATTTGATGAAATTAGGAAAATGATAAATAGCCTCTTAAGTCACTTAGCCAGAAATCCTTCTGCACAAAGAAAGTCATAGATGAATACTTTAATAGGAATAAGAAGGAAAGATCTTTTGTAAATCTATAATACTGATCGATTATCAACATGTTTTGTATTCAATTCTTGTGTTTTTATTATCGGAATGCGCATAATTTAATCAGTCAAATCTCACAATCAATTAGAGGAGTGCAATCGTTTGATATAAATTGGAGTAAAACTCTACATGTGATCAGATGTTGGTGTAATTACTTCTATTGAGTTAACATTTTTAGATTGTATATGAATATGTCATATTGTTTAACTACAATAACCTTGTATATGAATATGTCATATTGTTTAACTATATTCTAAGCTCTTACGAGTAAAGAAAATATCATTTTCTCAAAGAATTCAAAATTTTAAAATTCATTCAACTCTTATTCTAATAGGAAAAAAAGTACTTTACATGCGTTCATAAAATTTAACTCTTCCGGTACACATAGAAGTACGTACTCTACATATTTAACTCATTTGATACATAGAAAAGTACTTTAATTAGATGTTTGGATGTTGATAAGTGTCAAATTAAAATGTTATGTTTTGTGGGGTACTTTGATGGCATTTTGTGCTTAAATTGTAGTCCTTTGAGCTTATTATATGCTTAGAATAAATTAATTTGCTTAAAGTTAAGAATAAGGACTTATTGTGGTGCATTTGTGCATTTTAAGAAAATAAGGGTTTTTTTGGTGATGTTTCAGTATTATTTTATCATATCTCAACCTAGGAATGTCAAAATGGGGTGATTCAAGTTGCATTGGAACGACAACTCAAAGGGCTACAACTTTTGTAGAGATCACAAAGTCTAATTAAGACATCTTTAGGGTCAAAAGTACAAGGAAGAGTACGCTCATACTCTCGTATTGCACTCAGCTCGTATAGTACTTACACTAGCAGAATGTGGTACGAGGGGATGTATGCATGTACCGAGTTTGTCACTCCACCAATTACTGCATGATAAAGCTCGTGGTGCGCACTGGTAAAACGTTGTACGCAAGCGGATATGCGCATACGGGGCTCGTACGCGGAGGCGAAAATCAGCAAAATGAAAATTTGAAGGCTTTAAAGGTTTAAGGGACGAAGTTAGAGAGTGAGAGGTAGTTTTTAGATCATTTTCTCATATTGAAATTGTGCTTTTAGAGAGAATCCCTCTAGGGTTCTTAGGACAAATTGACAATTTGCTCCAAGGATCCTATGGGGATTCAATCATCATTGTTGCAAGACTACTTGGATTGAAGATGGCAATCAATCTAAGTGTTTCACTTTAATTGCAATTTACTTTCTTTAATTGATTCCATAATGTGCTTTAATGCTAGTTATGCATATGTGACGATGCGTGCCTAGATCCTTAGGGAATTAGATTAGGCTTACTTGTGAGGATGCATGAATGATTTGAATTGTGATTAGGAAGTGCCTTGATTCCTGATGGAAGTGGATTTTGTAGAAACTCTTGTACGGTGATGGCCACATCATGCAAATGACCTTGAGTTGTTAATTATAAACTATTTAATACTTTAATAGTTAGTACTAAAATATTAAATATAACCTAAAAAACATCTAGAATTATAAATTGTATAAAGATCTAAAGAATCAAAACTCAACACAAAGTCACAACTCCCAAAATATCAATATTAGAGTATCTAATTTTGAATCTTTTAATTACAAATTTTAATTTGGAGTTGCGACCGATTTGAACAATTTAGAGTTATTTCACTAAAATCGGCGTCGGTTTGAGCGAAATAACTATTTAAAAAAACATGGAAAAATAGCTAATTGGCAGCCTAAAAACTCGCCTAGGCCGCCTAGTCCGCTGCGACCTAGTCGGCACCTAGGCGGCCGGCCACTACCTAGCGCTTAATTAGAACATAATTAAAGAAAATTAAACATACACATAATTACGGATACAATTAAATGAAATTAAACATACACATATTATCCCTCCAGCCGACAGCCAAAAGATTAACTCTCGTCCCAACTGTCAGCACACTAAGTGGTAAGGGACTGGCCAAATGGTTTGTTCCAACCTCATGCTTAAGGGACAAGATGTTGAACCATCACGCTAACCATGTTGGTTTAATTGGTGATAAGTGCCTATTTGTCCATATTTTCACCCTATATATAAACCTATTTTGAGTGATAAATAATTTGATTTTATGCAAAATGTGCCTTAATTCAATTGTTTATATCTTTAGGTGCATAAATTGATGAATTGAAGGAAATGTATGTCTTTCGGGACATTTTTGGATGAATCTCAAGCCATAGGGGAGCCAAGGTGAAGCTAAGATGATGTCAAAAATACTTCCAAGGGAGCCAAAGAGTTGCACTTTCAATGGATTTGACCACATGAACAAAACAAAGGAAAAGTTGAGCAAGAGATTCCCCCAACCATGGCGACATTTTGGTAATCGGGTCATATCTCTTCCTAGGAATATCCAAATGAGATGATTCTTGAGCCATTGAAAAGAAGACTTAAAGGGCTACAACTCTTATCAAGACATCAAAGTGTAGATCAAAAGGAAAAATGGTCAAAAGATCAAAGAGTTGTAATTCCGACTAAATATGGCGACACCTCGGTGATTGG
>NC_044924.1:9730191-9744645 GCF_003576645.1 Ipomoea triloba | reverse complement strand
TGATTCTTGAACCATTGGAAAGAAGACTTCAAGGGCTACAATTCTTGTGAAGACATCAAAGTGTGATTCAAAAGGGAAAAGGGTCAAAATCAGGTTGCAAGTTGGAGATGCGTCCCAGGCAGATTCTCGCCGCGGCGAGCTTCACTCTCGCCGCGGCGAAAGTCCCAATATTTGGGCAGTGACGCTCTCGCCGCGGCGAGCCTAATTCTCGCCGCGGCGAAAGTTGCAGATCTGCGATTTTTCTGTTCTTTGAATTGTCATTTTTGCCCCCTATTCTCCACCCACTATAAAAGCATCACTTCCTATCAACCCTAAAAAGCTTGGCTGCGGATTTGGACAAAAGAGATCAAGAAAGGGAAGCTCTCATCTTCTCAAAGAGCTCAAAAAAAGGAAAAATCAATTGGAGAAGAGAGATCAAAGAGAAGAGCTTGGAGGCTTCATTCGGGAGAATTTCTTCCTCTCTTTTCTATTTTAAAGCTTTATTGTATATTTGTTGAATCTATTTTAGCCATGATAGGCTAAGCTTTCCTTTGGGATTTTTGGATTGATAAGTGTTTATGAACCTATGTGTCTAGTTCTTGAATTGCTTGAATGAAATATCTATTTGGGTTTATTACTTGTGTTGTAATTGTGGCTTAATTTCTTGATGCTTGTAGTTAAGGATCCTAATTACTTGTTTCATTGCTAAATTTGTCTATGAATTAGAGCACCCACAATTGCACTTGATTCTTGTACCTCGAGAGAGGACATGTTGATTAAGGGATTTATTGTGAATAGCTCACGAGAGTGAGTATTCCAATTGTGAATAGCCCACGAGAGTGGGTATTCCATTTATTGCTAGTTCTTGATTATATGTTGTGAATAGCTCACGAGAGTGAGTATTCCAATTACCTTATTTTGGGATTGAATTACGAGAGTAATCTTTCCCTTTTAGATTGCAATCATCCACACTTGTTGAACCCGAATGATTATTTCACTTTAGATTGGCACTAGGTGATTAAACACTTTGGCACCCAAAAATCTCGCGCTTAATCTCTTGTATATAAAAGTCCGTTTGCCTTGCTTCATTTATTTTGTTTTCATAATTATAGATAAATACCCATTGTTAACGTAGGAATAGCTTCTCGTGAATTAATTAGTAACTAGTGCTTGATACCCCGCTTCCCTGTGGATCGATAACCCTGGAATACTCCGGGTATTTGCTTGTACCTAAAAAATGCTACGACCAATTGGCATAAGAATAATTAAGAATAATATATACTCTTTAATTACCACATACTAATCATAATAAAACGACTTTATTTATATTGAAATTTATTATAAATATTCCTGCCCACATAGGAAATTAAACATATAATTTTTAAGTAAATATATTAAACACTAATGTATAGATCTTATAATTTCAAATAAGTATACATTTTCAAATATTAGAATTGTTTATAATTGCATCATTAATTTTATTATTTAAATATATAATAAGAAAAATTATCAGTACAACACACAGGTAAAACACTAGTCTTATAATTTCAAATAAATGTACACTTTCAAATATTAGAATTATTTATAATTTCATCATCAATTATATACATATATATATATATAAAGTTTATCCATGCATCGCACGGGTAATTTACTAGTAAATATATATACCAATGTGTATTTTATGTTTTATCAATCATTTTCAAAAATCAAATGTTTTTAGGATATTTCTTTCCATATAGAAAATATTATAAATCATTATAAATACTATTAAATGTTTTACAAAGTCAAATCCTTTATGTTGAATTAAACAAATCCTATATGTTTGCTAATAAAGTAGATAATGTATATATAGGGGTGAATAATAAAAATAGGAACTAAAAAATGGTCCTCACAATTTATAATTTCACCTTTAAGTTTATTATTTAAATATATAATATAAAAAATTAATCTGTGCATCGCACGTGTAATTTTACTAGTAGAAATAATAAGAAAAAAGTAGAGAATTAATCTGGCGGTGATTGAATTAGTATATGATGTTGGTGCAGTGAATACCTAGTAGTAAGACCATGAAAATCAACCTGCCAAATACAAAATGTGTTCCAGTTATTTCACGCAGAAATATATAGAAGCAAAACCCTGACCCTCTGAAGGAATTCTGAATTGGGTTCAATTAGCAATGGCTGGAAGGAAAAGAAGGAGGATGAAATCGTAAGCTCTCTGGCCCTATGTTTTACGTGTTTTAGGGTATAGATCAAGTTTAATACAGTGAATTGGTGTTAGAAAAAAAGTAACTTTATACATCAAATATTGTGAAGTTTGAGAAGATTCAGTCTTTTGGGGTTTTCATATGGCACAAAAGTAGAGAGATGAGAAATGAGATTTTCAAAAAATGGTTCTCTGAGGCTCAATTTAGGATTTCTGTTCATTTAAATCAATCTGATTTGCTTCTTGTTTTGTGTAAATTGGAGTTGACTTGCTTATACTGTTTTATTCAAAACCAGAACCCAAATTCGAGAGATGAGATCACTCGCAATGTTCTTATCATGCTTCTCCCTGTTCATTTAAATCCATTCTTAGTCGAGTTCTGGCATATATGAACTTGTTTTTATTTGATGTGTAATAGGGATTAGGAAGATCTGGATAGCTAGTTTGATGTCACTCAAATTTTATAGTAGTCCTCAACCATGTTAACTTTTATCTGTTAGATGTATAATTTGTGTCTGCTTCTTGATTTTAGATTTTCTCAAACATCATGCCTTTCTAATTCGATCATCAATTTCTGGTTTGGTTATTGAATTCGGTTTGGGCATTGCTAATCTCATGTTGTCATTTTCACCGTGGCAATTAATTGTGAGTTGTGTTTTCTGGCATTCTTAAACTTGTGTATTCTTTAGTTCTTATTCTCTTAGTCCCTTGTCTTTTGGAATTATTCAAGGGGGAAGATAGAGATTCTTTTTGCATTTGGTTACTAAACAAATAATTATTAATTTTAGATAAATACAGCATTGATGTTTCTAGGTTAGCTGCAATGATCCCCAAAAATGAAGGAGTTTCACTCGACAAGAATGAAGAGCCTGTGCAACAGATACAGCCAGAACTTCCAAGAGATATTCTGAGAGTCATTATTGGTCGCTTGAACTTGAGAGATAACATATGTGCTTCTGCTGTTTGCAAACTGTGGCATTCCGTTGCCCTCTTTGTTCGAGTTGCAAATAAACCTCCGTGGCTTATGTTCATTCCAAAGTTTGGTGATCTAGTAGAATTCTACGACCCTTCACTGCGCAAGACTTATTCGGTTGAGTTGCCCGAGTTGCGCTCCTCTAGACTTTGTTACACCATGGACGGATGGTTGTTGCTATACAGGCCCAAAGATCAATGTGTGCTGTTCTTCAATCCTTACACTAGGGAGGTGATCGATTTGCCAGAATTGGACTTGACATATCAAATCGTTGCATTTTCTGCTGCACCGACATCTCCTAACTGCATCGTCTTTACTGTTAAGCATATCAATCCCACAGTGATCGCTATTAGCACATGTCACCCTGGAGCAACTGAATGGGTGACTTCCAATTATCAAAACCACTTGCCATTTGTGAGCAGCATCTGGAATAAGTTGGTTTTCTGCAATGGCTTATTCTATTGCCTGAGTCTGAGTGGCTGGCTCGGGGTTTTTAACCCAGAAGAGCGCACTTTGGTCCAAGTTGTGCCTCCTCCCAAATGCCCTCAGAAGTTTTTTGCCAAGAATTGGTGGAAGGGAAAATTCATGGCAGAGTATAATGGGGAAATTTATGTTATCTACACTTGCTCTACTGCCAATCCAGCGATATACAAGTTAGACCAAACTAATGAAGTGTGGGTTGAGATGAAAACGTTGGGTGGTATGACGCTCTTTGCAAGTTTCTTATCATCGCAAACAAGGACAGATATTCTTGGGGTGATGAGAAATAGCATTTACTTTTCTAAAGTTCGCTTTTATGGACGGCGATGCATATCATACTCTCTAGACCATAACAGGTACTACCCACGAAAACAGTGTTATGATTGGGGAGAACAAGATCCTTTTGAGAACATTTGGATTGAATCACCTGATGATTTTTCAGCATTTGTTTGAGCAGACTTGTGAAGCAGGTAATTTTTTTTTATTCTTTTTTTCAATTGAGCATTAACTTCTATTTATACCAATTGTTTTATTTGACTAATTGTTTAAATATGGGAATCATAAGCCTTTATGCCTCGAGGAGTTTCAGGGCTTTGTGAGTCTTTTTCTCTTGAGAGGCTTTAAGATCCAAACCCTTGAACCTTCAATGAAAAATCTTCTTTTGATTAAAATGTGAACAGTGAAGTGGTAACCAATATATAGCTACTTGTGGGGCAGCCCCAGCCAAGTTGGTCCAGCTGTTAGACTGGGTAACCACATGGTTACAAGTTCGACTCCCAGCGGAAGCGGCCTATTAGCCTCTGGTTTACGGTTTACCTCTTGTGGTCTCATTGGCAGCTAGGGTCTCAACTCGGGGTCTACCAAGTGCACACCCTCAAGTAACACCCAAAAATAGATATAGCTAATTGTGAGCCAAACTAGCCTCTTTAATGGCTTTATACCTTCACACTACTTTGTAGTATCTATCTTCTAGGTAGGGAAATAGTCCTCGCAACTTACAAAGACTACCCATGTCCAAAAACGGGAGGGAGGGACTGAGATGATGAGAAGAGGTAACAAAGGATCATATTCAGCTTTAAAATTGAGAGAAGAATAGCAAAAGAGATCAATGAATCCTGGGGCCGAATGACCTTGTTTGTGTTCTAAATAACAATAGAATTGGTAAACTCTTGCACCTACATACACATCTGTTGTATTCTGTGACCGACTGCAACATAGATTTTATCCATCCCTTGTGTGATTCTGCCGGCATGCCAAAAACTCTCTTCAAAGACATTTTCAATGTGTCCCCTGTAGTACTGACAGTCTCCTTTCTATATATATATTAGACTAACTTTTGGTGCTTCAAAAGTGAGAACAATAAAAGGTACAAGAATTGGTTGTTGACTCAATGATTCAACAGAGCAACCTTAGGATATGAAAAATGAAACTTTCTAGAGATGCAACTGTAACAAGTATGTTGTATATCTTCCAACTAGAGCTTGTGTAGGTCATTCATTAAATTTCTGATCCCAAACCATTGCTGTTATTATTAGTATTATTATTTCCTGAGCTAGTAGATTTTTGGCTTGCACCTATATTGTTACATGCTTTTATGCTTTGAGACAACCTTTGGATCCAAGGCTAAAGCTGTGACAAGATACAGAAGTATTAAGCTTTTGGCCTAAGATTTAGGGGACAGAATTTGTGTCTTTATGGCCTTTTCTTCATAATGTCTTCAAGAAGAACTCACAACAGTACTTTACAAAAGCAAAATTGCCCGCATGGGCAGCTCAGTTTGTCCTTAGGTGGTAGATTATTGACAAAGACACAGAATTGAGTCCTGGCAACCGTAGTGTGGGAGTTACACTAAATGTGGTGGGTTGTGGACACCAAGTACTGGTCCTCCACCTAAGAGGCCACTAAGTCGCCGTGATTTGCCCATCCACTTTCGTATCAGACCGGGTGTAGGGCCCTTGGGCCGAGTCGCCGAGAGAATCTCCTTTTTTGTGGGCAAGTGCTTTACAAAAGCCCTTTGAGCTCCTTCATTGGAAACAGTTAATGTGTATTAAATAGTGATTATTATTAGGTGGATGCTTATGGTTCTGTATGTTTTCTAGAGCTGAAGTACAGTGCAGTGATCCGGCCAGTAGAATGGACAGATGGGCACAAGTAGGAGAATAGGCCTCTCTTTGGTGCTGAACAGATAACCCTAAAAAATGGCTCACAAAAGTCTTGATGTCAATTCTAGGACTCATCAGAATTTCCCAGCAATTTCTCATTTCAACAGAGTGTTTTCCATAGAGCCAAGTTTGTAACAGTGCACTTGAGATTCTACAGTTTTTCTTCAGACTTTGAATTTCATTACATATAGATGTTTTTCCTACTAATGTATGTGTAATTTCAATTTTTATACGCACATACCTTAAAGGTGTATTATTTATTTTAAAATATGTCATATGATATATATACAGGAAAAATTCATTTTTGGTTTCACACTTGGACAAGTTAACATATAACATTTCTAATGTAACATTATTTTGGTAAGGTATAAACATTTTTATAAAAAAATTTCTGTTTTACTTCGTGGACAAATCTAAACCACTTTAGATTTAACGGTTGAAAATAAACAAAACTTTGTAATATTTATAAAAATAATTGTACTCATTTTTTACTTGATTTTCCATCCATCAAATCTTGGGTTTAGAATGGTATGGTTCTCATAAGATTACGAATGCACATACACAAAAGATAAATAGAATATATAATTTATAAAATTAATAATTAATAAATAGAGTTAATTCTAGAAATGATCCTTCGACTATTGACTTTTACTAATTTTTGTCCTCGATTTTTAATTTTACCAAAGTTGGTCCCTTAACTTTGATTTTTACCAATTTTGGTCTTCGAATTTTAATTTTACCAAAGTTGGTCCCTTAACTATTGATTTTGTACCAATTTTGATCCTCAACTTTTAATTTTACCAAAGTTGGTCCCTTAACTATTGATTTTGTACCAATTTTGGTCCTTCTGTTAAATTAATGTTAAGTAGGTGTTAAAATTGAGGGTAAAAATGTTAATTTTTTTTAATATATACTCTGTAATAATTTTATTTATTTTTTTGTAAATTCTCTAACTAGATGTGGAGTGTTATTGTATATTTTATTGTTGTATTAGGTGTTTTATTATTATTATTATTTGATAGCAAAAATGGTAGAAAAGGGTACCACTAGGAGGGGAAACAAAGTGAAGAAGAAAGGTTAAAATATTTGATTTGACATTTTTGCCCTCAATTTTAAAACCTACTTAACATTGATTTAACAGAAGGACCAAAATTGGTACAAAATCAATAGTTAAGGGACCAACTTTGGTAAAATTAAAAGTCGATGACCAAAATTGGTACAAAATCAATAGTTAAGGAACCAACTTTGGTAAAATTAATAGTCGAGGACTAAAATTGATACAAAATCAATAGTTAAAGGACCAACTTTGGTAAAATTAAAAGTCGAGGACAAAAATTGGTAAAACTCAATACTCGAAGGACCATTTTTGAAATTAACTCTTAATAAATACAATAGAAGAGGGGAGATAAAACGCAATAAAACAAGAAAATGAAGTATAAAGAGAAAGGGAATATGCTCATAAAATACCAAAACTATCCTTAATTATTAATCAATAAAATAATTAGAAATGAGATTAGAACCTAATTAAAATTTTAATTAGAACGAACTTGTAAAATATTTAACACTAAAGTAAACCTTAAAGATACGAGACCAAAAAAATGGAACTTACTACAAACTGGCAATCTGGTATATAATAATTATCACCAACAGACTAGACTTTAGAATAACATCATTCATTGCCTTAGAAAGTACACAAGGCTAACAGACGGACTACATCAGATAAGATACATATAGTCAGTCCATTAAGAATGTGGCCTTTTGACATGGAGGTCACCTCACCTAGAGGACAGGGCAGGGCAGGGCAGCAGACTCTTTTAGTCAAATTGCTAATACATTAAGAAGATACATTTCATTCATTGCGGTCGGAACCACAACCACTCGAGCCAATTGCGTGTGGGCAAGTTAGTAAGGGTTATATCGGCTTCTACCACGCCCACGCCCACGCCCACTGTCACCACCACCACGCCTTCCTCCACTTGAACCTCGGCCACTGCTGCCATGGCTGCCTCGTGCTGCAGGTGGCGGTGTGTGCAGAACTCCTGGTTGTTGCCTGCCATTCAGACAAATGGTTTCAGAATTAAATTCTGGCAGGATTCTGGCTATAGTATCAATGAGCTGTTTGGCTTGAGTTGCATCTTTTTATCAAGTGGTTGGTCAATTATTATGATAGGGTACTTACAAGACATATCCAATCCTTCCATCGGGCAAAAGCATTGGCATCATTGCCAAGCCAGCAGGTGAAGCTCCTCTTCCATAAAGTAATGGCTGCAAAAGAATTAGCACTAGCATTGATGAATGAAGACAAACAAAATGCAAAAGATAAATTCATAATCAAGAGTTTCAAATTATACCGCCAAGGAGAAAACAACAAAATAAACACAATTTCATTTCATTTCATTCCATTCCAACAAGCGCTTCTGGCATCATTATAGCAATAGCCCAAAATTATTCTAGCAATAGTTGTGGGTAAGCAAAAAAGGTACGGTATTTTTGAAGACTATTTGAGCAACCTTTAAGTTGGTAACATTAAAAAGTGTCAAATAGAATAAACTAATCTGCTCCATATGTATAAATGTTTCAAACTTGACTGAGAAACTTCTCTGCAATTGAAGTAGCATGCATACACAGCCTGGACGAGTATGCATATGCATTTGCATTCACCATTTGATTGTATACTATTTAGGGGAATTCTACTCACAGTTAGTTGTGCATTTTAACGGATCTATAGTAGTTCCAACCATGTCATAAAAACTTTAAAAAGATTTCTACCTGGGCAATTCCTGCACCTACAGCACCGTAAGGAGCTCCAATCATGCCATATCCAACATGAGGTGGATAGGTCGGAAGTGTAACTCCTTTCTGCGAAATTGATGGTCCAGAAGATTTCTGATCTGCCTGTGGCTTTGCAAGTGAGCAGTCCAGAACTTTACCTATCAGAATGAGATTGGACATCAGACCAAGCACAATTACACTTTAGAATTATAATATCAAAATATTAAATCCAATGAGAAGATCAGAAAGCCATTATCACCATCAATTTCATATTTCTCAGTGTTCTTCAGGGCCTTCATGGCACTTGATCTTTCAGCAAAGTGAACAAAACCATATCTACTCTCTTCATGCCCAGCTTTAGCTGGTGGTAGAACAACTTTAGTAATCTTCCCATGATGTTCAAATACATTTTTCAACTGATCTTGAGTAATATTTCTGGGCAAGTTCTTTACATATACAGCTTTAACCTGTAGATTGGCAAAATAGTAATCCTCTGGTCAAACAGCTTGATCATACACACAAGAGCATGCTGCCATGCTGTTCTCTTAAATAACTGGATTTAAGTAGTTGAAAATCACACACATTATCCATTCAGATAACAAGTATATATCAAAGTCAAGCCAGGAGTTTTCTTAAAACACAGCAATTGAATCAGTCTTAATTAAAATTGTGAAAGCACCAGAAGTGTAAAATTAGTTTAGTACAACATACAGAGTAACACACGAAGTGAAAGAAAAACTTAACAGTGACATTAAATTATATTGGATGGTGGATGAATACATTTCACACATCATCAATCAGTTTAGTCAGGTTGCAATATTAAAGTAGACATGATCAAAAATACCATTTGTTCCTTAGTGGAGAATTTCATTAGCAGAAATCATCAAAGAATGAGGTTGAAAAAACTGATAGCAGAGTTTCTTTTAAGAATTTAAAAATAAAAATAAAATGGAAAAGAAGAAAAGATTGGCAAAACGAGTAATGTGAGAACCTGTGAAGAAGAAGATGAAGAATCTGTGTTTTTTGGGTCTGCCCAGCTCACAGTCGGAGCATTGTCATCAAGCTTAAATTTTGGATTAGACATTTTCTGTCGTGAATATTCAGCACATGCATTATTATAGTACTCAATAAATGCAAATCCACGATTTCGACTTGAGTTCTGTGGATCCTGCAGTGAAGAAGATTTAAAGTTACAAGATCAAAAATGGTTTGCATCACAGAGCACCAAAAAGTACGGAGTATAAACCCCATAAATTCACATGTTAAGCAGCAGATGACTTGTGGACATCAACAGAAAATATAATGTAACAACGAGATATGGTGTGCACACCCACTTTAACCAATTCCACATTAATAGCACCAGGCCCAATCTTGGTCACAACCCTCTTCAGATCTTCCTCCCCCCAGTTTCTGGGAATGTTACCAATGAACAGCCGATGTTTCGCTTGAGCTTCAGAGCACTTTATCTTTCTCCCCTAAAAAAGAAATAAATTTATTACAAAGTGAGAAATGAGAACCGTAGCAGGGAAGGCATAAAGGGTTTTTGGTTTACAAGACATGTACTTCCAAATAATAATAAAAATAAAATAAAAAGAATCCGAAAAGATAGACGTTCCTACACAACCATGAAAATTGTCAACAAAATCTCTGAAAATTATTTTACAAAATGATGGATAAAAATACAGGTGGATAAAGTGTAAGGAAAACTACAATCCACTCACCTTTAGTTCAGTATTGTTTAGCTCCTTAATGGCCTTGGAAGCGAATTCTTTTGTTCTGAAAGTGACAAAAGCATACCCTTTATTCTGATTTGGTTCCTTTCCCTTCATTATCCTTACCTGTAATACCATGCACATCAACAATGTGAATTTGGAAATAAGACATAGCACATGTAATAAATAGGAAAACTATTTACCTCTGTAACTTCCCCTATTGACTCACAAAATTGCCTCATATCACCTTCAGAAACATCTTGATTAATGCCACCTATGTAAACCTCTGAACCATGAGGTGGAAGTGCAAGCAGCTCATTATGCTTTTTCTCATCCACTTCAAGATCAACATTCACTGAACCATTTTCTTCTTCTTCTTCATCATCATCATCATCATCATTTTCCTCTTCTTCCTCTTCTTCCACCTCCTCTTCAACCTCTTCTTCCTCCTCCATTTCCACTTCTTCTTCTACTTCCTCATACTCAACCTCTTCCTCCTCTTCATTGTCTTCATCAAGGTCAATCTGCTCTTCAGTCTCAATTATCTTCTCAGGTTCCCTTAACTTAGAAGCTGCAGCACTAGCTCTGGCCCTCGGCATCTTATATAACTAGAAAGATAAGTTTTTGCAGCAACTCTGATGGAAGCACAGAAGCCAGAAGCATTTGCAATAAAATGAAGAAAATTGTGGAAAGGTGGAAACAAAAATAAAGGCCAAGTGGATTTCCAGAATAAGAATCTCAAATGAATTTGCTCCATGAGATATAGCTGAAGTTTCAATGTGATCAATTCAATAAAGGGTTGAAAAATACTACACAGATACAAGCAAAGACAAGTAAGAGAGAATGCTGAATGATAACAAGAGGTGACATCTCTCAGCAGGTGCAAAAATGAAGCAATGAATTTCTTGAAATGTAGATATAGATGCCTGGAAGGTCAACATTACAGCTAGGATCAATGTATTCACAAACAAAATAGAAAAGGAAAAGAGAAAAGAAAAAAGGAGAAAACAACAATGAATGTGAAACTGAGATACTGGTGATCAGATTTTGAATGGAATGTTACTCAGCAACAAATCTAGGCATCCCAAATGAAAATACTATAGAATATCAGTGGAAGTCAACTGAAAGCTAATTGGGCAGGGTCATTAATATACCATCCCACTCAAAAAATAATTCCAGTTCCAAAACAAATGTCCAAACCCGTAACTGATACCGTCCTGCAGTAAATTAATGCATATTCTGTGAATGTACAGATAGAAGAGCAACCTCGAATGAATTTAATAAAGCCATTGCTCAATATCAGAACAGTCCATGAGCTATTTTGCCAGCCTAGTAAAAGAAAGAATTTCTATGGCAAGAGTGGATGGATTCACACCTTCAACAACCAAAATTTTGTCTACTGATAGAGTTAAATGAAAAAGAAAGTACATATTGAAACAGTAGCCTCCAAAGAATAATACTGAAAAATTAATCAGTAAAAAATAATAAAAATAAAAATGTTGGTCTGGTGTGCACCACTGCTATGCTCTAGTACTCTATTCTCTTGATTAGCTGATTAGCTCAAAGCCTCAAAGTTATAAAATACCTCTACTTAGTTTGTCCTCAACAGACTGTCCTACTCAATTAGGAAGAGTAAGAAAGTACTAGATTCAAAAATCTTAAAAGTGCAGAATTATAACTATAGTTTGATCACAACCAAAATACAGAAGGAATTAATACACCATTAGAACCTCAATCATAGAATACAACTTTTAACATGCTACTGCGAGGAAAATCAGAGACAGATGACCTACCAAATTAATGTGATGCAATGGATTGCTCATAAACTTTTCCTGTGGCATAAGGAAATTTCTTAATCTATAGTCCTCAGTCACCACTGTATGACCTAAAAGTATTATAACATCAAACACTCCTAATTAGTGTATGACAAGAATCTATTTCCACGTTGAACTCCTCATCTCTTTTGTTCATTTCTCCCAAAGTGAAACATCCTATAGCTTAGTCTCTTTCTGCTCAGTCCTCACTGAAGTTACCTAAAGTCCTAAACTAAAGAGAATATTTCTTTTGAAGATGTAAGCCCAAAGAAAATCATCTTTCTACACTTGCCAAACTGATGAATCCATAGCAAAATCCTATGGTATTTCCAAATGCAACAATGTCCAACAATCAAAGGACACAAAATATATCTCTAGGTGATGATGATCGCAACAGAGTATGAGAAACATTGAAAAAATATATTACACCCATCAGGAAAAGATCTAATCAAACTTTAAAGTACCATTAACATCTAGATCAAATGGCTACCATTGTTGATTCATTACAGAAAGTACAAATAAAACCAAGAATAGATCTCATCTCCAATTCCCACAGCATATCTTAATCTAGAATCCACAATACTCAACATGAATCTTAAAAATCTTATAAGGAAACAACCCAGTAGCCTGTAGCAAGATTCCCTTTGCAATATGGTCATAGATGCCTCCTTTCTTGTGTTTGAAATGTCCTTATTAGCTTTCTTAAAATTCTCCCAAAACAATTTATTCTCATTTGCTCACTAAACCTAAGTAACTCTAAAGTAAACTTGCTTAAGACTCCAGCAGCTATTAAGGAGAAAAGTATTCTTAGCAGATTGTCTATTTGTCTAGGGCATCAAATACTTGCATCTTCAAATAAACAAACAAGAGATATAGGCAGAGATCACAATTTTGAAGCTATATGTCAAACTGAACCTAAAAAATCATAATTTTGAAGTCTCAAATAAGAACCAAATCTACTTTATAATATTCATATAATATTTTATGCCAAACACACTTATTCCCTACCAACATAATGCGTGTGCTTGCATACTTTTCTAGTCTATGCTCAATTGCTCATGTTGCAACTAAAATAAATAAATAAATAAATAAGGAAAAAGAAAATAAGTTTTTCAAGCTGCATTAGTGAGCTCCGCAAGGAGCGCACAAAAACCATTCCGGGTCATCAAATAATCGCTAAAATGGGATATGCATATACAATAATGTAAATGAACACAGAAGTACTTGCAGGTAACAATAAATGATCCAAAATCCAAACTTTCCGGCCAAAAATGCATGAAATGCTAAAAAAAATGTTCATTAAGATTTGGCCACAGAAGTAATATTGAAATATACAGAGAAAATTAAAACAAATAATTACCGTAGAGTGAGATGCTAATGTTGGGGCGTATAGTGTTGTCGTAATCCGTTTCGTTTCAGGTGTAGATAAACCCTGATTTGACAGTGCTCCGGCGCATTAGGGTTTCGAATTTTGACGATCTGTTTGGGCTTTTGAGACATGTCGCGTCGGTACCATGGTTTGAGTCATTTGACCCAAAAAAAAATACGTAGTAATAATAATAATGTGGGCACCACTCTCGAGCTCAGGCATAAGACTCAAATAATCATCAAATCTATATATATATATACATATATATATATATATATATTTAGTACCAGTGACAATGAAGTATATGTTCATAGCTACTTTCTCAACCTACTGAAGCACAAAGAAATCTACTGAAGCACAAAGAGTCAACACTGAGGCTCGAATACCGGGTGTCACTAGATCACAAGGTCTTTAGCATCAAATCTATATAGTGTAATTACTATTAAAATTTTAAAAATTCTTCAATTCAGTTTTGCAAAATTCTTACGTTTATGAGAAAGTAAGTCAGTCTAAATTATTATAATTGATTTAAATTCTCTAATTAACAATGACATGACATTACGATAGATATTTTTTAAATTTTTTGAAGATTAAAAAAAAAAAACAACTTTCATTAAATCAAATGTTGAATACAAGACGAAATAGAAAAAATCAACAATAAGCACCAGTTTGAGAACGAGTTGCTCTAGCTAACGCATGAGCGGAATGGTTCACAGATATAGAGATAAACCTGAAGGATACTATTTCAAAGTGTTTTTAAAAATTTTTGCACTCACTAATCACACAATCAACATAAGAATAATCCACCAAGGAACCATTAATTAAGTTGCACACTGTCCGGCAATAATCAAGTTGCACACTGTATGACAATCAGAATTTTTCTAAACTTAACATTTACACAATCTAATTACAAATTAAGAAATCATCATTTAAGTTGAATTTTTTAATTATTAAAAAAAAAAAAAGAGGGGGGGGGGGGGGGGGG
>NC_044924.1:9721671-9729827 GCF_003576645.1 Ipomoea triloba | reverse complement strand
GGGGGGGGGGGGGGGGGGGGGACTCTCCTTTTTTTAATGGAATAGTTGCCTCCTTGTCTTAATTGTCCACCTAATCTTGTTAGGATCACTGAAGGTTGGTTGTCTCTTTATCTAAGAGCAACATTAGTCGTGCATTTTTTATAACTTTTTGTCAGACTATGTGGAGGAAAGAGATAAGGTGAGAAAAAAAAATAATAATAATAATAAAACATTAAGAATGATGAAATACTTGGAAAGGGCATGTGATTGAGTAAGATAGAGTATAGAGGATTTTTTTTTTTTTCCTATAACACAATTGTTTTCCTTTTCTTTTTACTTTAAAACATTGTGACAACCCGATATTTAGCATACAAATCAATTCTCTTAGCTTCCTCTTATTTATACTTTATCCTCCACTAAGCTAAAAGTTTCTTGAAAACTAGGAAAAACTTCTCAATAGAGAGGCTCAAGAGCAACCCCAAGACTGGGTTTTTCATAATTCTCTCTTCTTTTTTTTTCTTTTTTCTTTTTTGGGGGAGATAAGGTGAAGTGGAAGGAATATGAAAGAAAAGGAAATTAATTTGTAGTAAAATTGTTTTCTTTGTGAGCCCCATGGAAAAGAAAAAAAAATTCTTCCATCCTATGTGCTTTCGGCGCACCTTGGCTTGATGGCACATGCATGGAAAATCGTAAAAGCCAATTGTGAGGAGAGAGCGTGTAGAGTTGGGTACTTCTAGTAAGTTTAACAAGTTAAGAAGATGTATGTATATATATATGGTCCCTCTCAGGTGAGAACACCTCTTAACGTGAGAACATGAGAACTTCTTCAATAATACACGATAAGTTCTTCATCAATGCATAATAACTACTCCAGCCCCGCGACTACTACATGATGCACCACATTTATTACCCGAATGGACATTAAGTTGCCTTTGAATGAAAAGTAAACTATGGTGATATGATTTTTAATTTGTGCTACTAGCGCAAGAGATCATGTATGGTTTCTTCAATTTTATATTGTTATTTAGGGGAAATCACCATTTTGGTCTTTCTATTGTTTTCTAACTATTAATGCAGTCAATAGTTTTCAATTTCAACTAATTTAATGCTCAGATTGTTTAAAATTTTGTCAATTAAACCCTTCGTAGATCAAATTGACCTTGTTTTCGATGGAAACCAGTACAAACCAGATTGGTTTACGTCAGAAACCAGTAGAAACTAGACTATTTTTCATTGAAAACCAACCAAGGTAGAAAGCGGAGGATGGCAGAAGAAAATCGATGAAGCATTCTCAGAAGAAACTAGGAAGAAGTAGTTGGATCCGGAAAATGACTTCCCCAAAAAAAGAAAGTCATTTCCCAGAAAAATCAAGAGCAACTTTTTGAATTTTAACATTTTGAAGTTACAAAAAAACTGATTAGCCAAACACTTATATTAATTTTTTAATCTAAGTCAAACAGCTAATACTGATCAAATAAGCTAAAATTGACTGATAGGCTAATTATTTTACCAAACAAGACCGGTATTTTTCTTTCATTTCTTCTAAAAGAGATCATATCCCAAACTCATGTATTTTTTTTTCTGGAAACTTATATGAGAGGTGGATTAGAGTTATTGGGATAAATAGACATATATTAGGAACAAAAGATGTACATGTAGCAGTAGCATGAAGGAATTCAAGTATGAAATAACAGAACAGGCAAGGGGATAACAACATTCAGCTTATATGGAGTGGCTTTTCTTTTTCTGTCTCGACCATATCAGCAAAAGAGACCAGATCTTCAATTATTATGGAAAACATAGTTCCCTATTTGGCCCCAAAGCCACGAGCGCTTGGTCTTGTCGATGCTGACTCTGTAAATAGCTTCCTAGATTTCGATTTCTGCTTCCTCTTTGCAGTTCCAGCAGTGGCCTGTTTGGTGTTTATCAACAATTAAAAAAAAAATAAAAAAATAAAAGAGTAAACTTTCAGTTTCCAGCCATGGAAACGAACATTTGGTTGCAAATCCAAAGAACTCTAAGTCATACAGATCATGGTTTCAGTTTTTCATGAATTTGGTGTCTCGCAACTCATGGAGTGTGTTTTAGGACCAAAAAGAAAAAACATAAGCACCTGCTGTTCAAATTGCATTGCCTCTTCAAAGTTAGAAACAGATCCACCCTCCATTGCGCCCATCATATTCTTCATACGAGCACGCACTTGGAAAAATTGTGCGATTACTTGACTCACCTAAAAATTTGAAATTATGTGTAATGGTGAATGTACAAGCAGAAACAATTTTTTCCTATAAGAGAGTTTGGTTGGTGGAAAGCACACAGAGCACCAATTTGTCCCCGTATTTACCTGCTGCTCAGTTCTTCCAGAATCTTGAGCAATGCGTCTCCTCCTAACTGGATTGCTGGCTAACAGCTCCGGATTCTCCCTCTCCTCTTTGGAAAAATGTAATTTAGATAAATCATCAATCATTTAAAGAAAAATGCAAGGAACGATTATTCAGTAAGTTTGGCAGATTGGCAAAGCAACTAAACTTTCCTATCAGATGCAGTTCTTTGATTATATTACAGCATTTGCCTAGAACATAAACATAAGATTTAGGTTGAGAAAAATAACCAACCAGGGGTCATTGCTTCTATCATTGATTCCATCATCTTAAAGCTCTTTTCTGCCTGTCGAATTTGTGCAGGAGTTACCTGTTTGTTTGCGAAAGAGACAAAAGAATTAAATATGTTTCCATGAGGAGTAATAAAGCTAAGGCAAAACAGCAGGGTGGATACTTATTTCTGATCTTGATGGTTTACACCATCTAAAGTCAGTTAGTCAGTGATAAAATAAAGGAATGCCACCTTTGTAGATAAAAGAAAGTGAAGTAGATGTGTTTAGAGCCAGGCGTCCTACCTTTGACATGCCAGGAACCATTCCGATAACCTGAGCCATGGAACCCATCTGTGCAATTGCACGGGTTTGCTTGAGGAAGTCATTGAAGTCAAATTTAGCACTCATGATCTTCTTCTGTAACTCTTCAGCTTCTTCTTGCCGCATCTGACCAATTAGGGGTCCACTCAAGCAATGTGATATTTGATGATCTCTATCCCCCACCCTCACCCAACCACAGCAACAAAAGAAGAAAGGAAAAAAGGAACACTTACAACTTCTTGGGCCTTCTCCACAAAGGATAGAACATCTCCCATCCCTAAGATTCGACTGGCCATACGATCAGGATAGAAAGGCTCCAGGTCCTCCATGCGTTCACCCCTTCCAACAAGCTTGATTGGCTTTCCTGAAATCTGTCATAGTCTAATTGCTAAGTACAAAGCACATACAAGTTTCTTTCTCCATCAAGTTTAAATATTAAGGGTGTGCAACTGTTTCATAATGAGAACTTGCAGTTGAAAGCTATCCACTATCCAAATCTTTTTTCATATGCTCTGGTCACTTACCAAAGAATAAAAATGTTTAGGGGAATTCCAATTTTGGTCTCTCAACTGTTGTATTTTTCCAATTCTAATCTTCATGTTCAAAATCAACCAGGTTTGGTCATAAACTATTAAAACTATGCCAGTTTCAGTGTTAAAATGTGCCACTTTTAGTTCTCCATAAAAGTGGCATAGTTTCGATAGTCAGAGACCAAATCTAGTTGATTTCAAAGTGGGGGACCAACAGTGTAAAACACAATAGTCGATGGACTAAAATCGGAATTAACTCAAATGTTTAATTACTCTTTAGCAAATTATTCATTTGAAGTAATAAGACAACCTCTTTTACGCTCAAAGCTGCTCCACCTCTAGAATCCCCATCTAGCTTTGTCATAACGGCACCAGTAATTCCAATTTCAAGATTGAATGATGCGACCAGAGCTACAATTACATCAAAGATAATCAAAGGAGCAGAAGGTCAGCACATTTCCAGAAATTTCACTTCAAGATCATACAAATTGAGAACTGGTGCAGGTTTGTAAAAATGAAGTTCAAAAAATTGAAGTTCAGGATCAGTTACATTTTAAATGAAGTGAGCCAAAGACAATGCAATAGTATTGTTCAACATCGAGGAAATGATAAATAACTAAACTTTCAATTCAAATTGCTTTTACAGTGTATAATATGAACAACATGGCAGGAAGGAAAAGTAAAAGCTTGATTCCACTGGAAAACAAAAGGTAGCATCATGATGCAGGAAGTGCTTACTTCAGTTTCAGAAACAGAATTGAATGTACAAGAAAATAAAGTGTTTTCCCTTTCAAAAAAAAAAATAATAATAAAGTGTTTTCTGACTGATTTCACAGGCCAAACGGTTCTGTGGAGTGGCTAGAAATTTTGACAAACAATACAGCAGAATATACTATGCAGGCAATAAACTAATTGCAAATGATATAGTTCTGACAAACAAATAAGGAATCATGAATAAACATGACTTTGCATGTAGAAAAGAAGCACAAACTAGTCCAACAAATGAGTAATTTTATCGTGTGACAAATCTCATGTAAAGGTTGATAAGCAGATTGGATAAGCTCTGATACCTTGTCATAATCTAAGATTAGGCCAAGGTCACTCAATTGGGCCATAATGCATGTGGGCCAAACCACACTAAAACATTGAATCCAATCAATTATTTAGTTTAACCCGTGGCTTTATAAACCAATATGTTCTCTCTTATATTTTCAATGTGAGACTCTTAAGAGGTACAAAGTGGTGTACGTACATATAGGGCAAACATCGAAAAGAGAAATAGAGCAACTAAGGGAATGTCCTAACATGTTCTCATTTAACCAATAATAGCAAAAAATAGTAGAGGAGATCATCTGTTTGGAAATTCACTAGGTCATTGTAACTTCAAATTAAAACTAAATCAGGCATTCAACGAGCAAGTGGTTCAGCTCAGAATTGTTCCGTCCCATTTTAGAAGCCTAGAAGATAGATATATTGCCATAAACAAAGCTTAATATCTTCCCCTGTAATACGATATAGTACCTGCTGCTTCTTGGCCAGTCATTGCGTCCACAACAAGCAAAACTTCTGTGGGGTTCAGTACCCGCTTCACTTCCTTCAATTCATCCATCATCTCCTTATCTATCTGATGAAGACCATAAATAATTTTTTTTTAAAAAGGATAAGAATGGGGTACATTTTATCCAAATTCCTGCAAGAACATCATATTGTCATACAACCTGAAGTCTTCCAGCTGTATCCATTATGACCACATCTACTTTATTTCTTTTGGCCTCTGCTAAACCTTGTCGAGCTATATCTGCAGGCCTAACGCCAGTTCCTGCTTTATAAACCGGCACACCAACCTGCCCCATGGTTAGCAGTTTGTTGAAAAATAAAGAGTTAGGTTTATCTATAGGGTTGTGTCTGTTTATGAATAGGTGTCAGTTACTTATAGTTATGTGTATGTGTATATATATGTACTATGTTTCTTCATTAGAAACATAGAATCATACTAATATATTGAATCTTTCAGTCTTATATACATTTTCCTATTCTTTGATTCTATCTCTGCTTCCGCTTAACTGGCGGGTGGTTGTTATTCTCCACCCGCCAGGCCATTCCATCTTCCAAATTCAACATGGTATCAGAGCCTACTTTCCTAGGACACTCCAAACATCAAAATTGCATTTTTCCAGTCGCATGAACAGTAGTACACATAAGTTACTGTTCACGCGAAACCCTAATTTTTCAAATTACTTGCTTTTGGTGAGTTCTTTTGTCAAATTGGTGTTACCCATCCCTTCTACAATCTCCGGCGAGCCTGACCCAGGAAACCGCATCGCCGTCTCCTCCGCCACGCGCCTCCACCATGCTGAACTTCAGACCATCCCGGCGCGTGAGGCCATCTCCGGCAGGATTTTCCGGCGAAAATTTCCAGAAATCTCTCAGTCCTCCATGACTCCATCTGCGTGGGTTTTCCTGTGATGTATTTTTCCGGTGAAAATTTCAGATTGTTGTTTTGCCCTTAGGACCTTTTGGTGAAGTTTGAAGGTTTTTTTGGGTTTGTTGCCAAACTTCTTTCCGGGGTGTTTTGGTATAATTGTATTTGTTTCTTTTTTTTTTCGGTATACCATATTTAGTCCCTAGGGTTTTCAAGTTTGGCTCCTTTTTTTATTTCCAGAAGCCTCTTTTGTTATTCACTTATCCTATAAGGGGTATAAACAACAATCTGGTGGTATTCTCGGTATACATTATTCTTTTGGGTGTATTTCTGATTAATGTGGGCTCTACTACATCCCCTTTGCTGCTCATGATTTTGTTTGCTCTGCCGTTCTTGATGAAGATTGTTGATGGGCAATTCCTAGAGTGCTTATGTTGCTGTGAGGGTGTTCATGTTACTCTTCACCTTTGGTTCCTTCATTCCCAAGGTTGTTTGTGACAAGCTTTTGCCCCTGGTGCCTTCATTCCCAAGGGTTGTGTATAGCATTGTCCCTCTGAAGCCATCCAGCACTGTTATTCTCTAGTTGCTTTTAATATTCATTTGTAATTTAAAGTAAGGTAGAGTGTATGTTTTAATTCAAGCTTGGAACTTTTAGATGTTCCAACTTGAGGGGGAGTGTTGAAAAATAAAGAGTTAGGTTTATCTATAGGGTTGTGTTTGTTTATGAATAGGTGTCAGTTACTTACAGTTATGTGTATGTGTATATATATGTACTATGTTTCTTCATTAGAAACATAGAATCATACTAATATATTGAGTCTTTCAGTCTTATATACATTTTCCTATTCTTTGATTCTATCTCTGCTTCCGCTTAACTGGCGGGTGGTTGTTATTCTCCACCCGCCAGGCCATTCCATCTTCCAAATTCAACACAGTTATCATGAGAATGATAGCTTAGAATAAATAGCCTTAGTTATTTCTCAAGTTATCAAAGCTGCTTTTCAAATGCAAAAAAGGTGAAATTTCAAACATATTGAAACTCATTATAATGTTTCAATCAATATAATGAAAGAAATTCAGTTTGCAGTGATGATAGAGACTGCTTTTTGTTAATGAAAATTGAATATCAGCAATACTGTTTGAAAAACATGGAATCTTGAAATATCAATACATGGGCAATGTTGGCTTGGTAATTAGCAAAGCATATTATTTTAAAGTAAAATGAGATACCTTTTCTCCCAAAATAGCAAGTTGGTCAATTGCAGCAGGTCTATACACATCTCCAGCAATTAGCATGCAACTCTTTCCCTGCAATCCATGTCACCAGGGTCTTTCTTAAGCTTAAAACATTCTCTAGGCATGCGTGTGTTGAAAATGGAGAAATGCATCATTTTTCCTTTAGATTTATATGTGCATGTGTGTATGTGTGACTATGCATGCATGAGAGAAGAGAGGGGATCCCTGAGAAAGAGAATATGCACCTGTTTTTTAAGATAAAAAGCTAATTTTGCACTAACAGTTGTCTTTCCAACACCTTGTAGACCAGCCAATAAAATGACAGTCGGACCAGATTTTGCGAAAACCAGCTCAGAAACCTCTCCACCCATCAGTTTCACAAGCTCCTCATGTACAATCTGCATGAATCATTAAGAAAGCTTAAGAAACACCAAAATTTAGCATGTAAACATAATTTAGAAGGGATTATGGAGTTGATACCACAAGTGCTAACAATAATGAAGTCATTTAATTATGTAACATTCTCATGGGATAAAACTACCTTAATTTGTCAAAAACAGAAAAATGTCACACTTTCACAATTAAAGGATGTCTATGAAACTCGAATAAAGATAAACATAGGTAATTGCATCAATGCATCATTGTCCAAGTTAGTGGAGGTGGGAATAGGGCATGTAAAACAAAGAAAGAACAAGCAGAAATGAATAGCTTTATTCAATTAATCACTCATAAACGTACTTTGACCAGTTGCTGATCAGGTCTCACTCCCCGAATCAAGCTAGTACCAACAGCATTTTCAGTAACAGATTCAATAAACCTTCTCACAACTGGGAGACTGACCTGCCATTGAAGGTAGATATTACAAGTTTGAGGCACATATTCCGTGTGGAAAATGGAAAAACACTCACTACAATAGAAAGTGTTCATACATCTGCTTCCAGAAGAGCCCTCCTAATGTCTCTCATAGGTTCAGCAATGTTTTCCCTTGTCAAGGCCTCTGAAACACAACAATTTCAGCTTGGAATTGTGAAAAAAAAAAAAAAAAAAAAAAAAAAAAAAAAAAAAAAAAAAAAAA
>NC_044924.1:9675801-9721429 GCF_003576645.1 Ipomoea triloba | reverse complement strand
AAAAAAAAAAAAAAAAAAAAAAAAAAAAAAAAAAAAAAAAAAAAAAAAAACATTAAATGCAGTCTGTTCGAGGCAACTAGAAGTAAGCACAATAAACTTCTGGCATGGAAGTGGGTTAGTTTGATACTGCAAGGAAGAAAAGCTCTCATATTGTTGGACAAGGCATCATATGATTCCCCAAGATTTTGAATATCAAATTACATCACAGAAAAACAGCAAGTACTTCTTCTAGTCCCCTTCCCCCTCATGAAACATCACATGATCCAAGATTCCTAGATTACAGTTAGACTAAATTATACTATTATCAATGCAAAACAGAGTAACTTGAAAGAAAGATAACAAATTTGAATTGAAAGTAAGTACATAAAGTAAGAAAATACCTTCCCCTTTGAGCTTGTTCCAAGCAGCTTCAAGTCCGCTGGTGAGCTGCCCAAACATATCCGCTCTAATGAGACTATTTTTCCTAGAATTTACTGCACTC
The DNA here is from genome assembly GCF_003576645.1 of Ipomoea triloba. Classification (NCBI taxonomy): domain Eukaryota; kingdom Viridiplantae; phylum Streptophyta; class Magnoliopsida; order Solanales; family Convolvulaceae; genus Ipomoea; species Ipomoea triloba. The sequence goes on along the minus strand of NC_044924.1, from coordinate 9,720,948 downwards.
TTTAAATTTATCACCCTCCATGCCTCTCTCTACCCACACAAACAGTTAGGTAAACACTAATTAGCAAAAAAATAAAAAAAAAAGATTAAAAGATTAGAGTAATATATCCAGGACTTACAGTGAAAGAGTTTCGAGAGGAGAAAGAGAGGGAATGAGTAGAACCAATCCAAGAAGAAGACGAAGGAGGATTATATGACCTTCTAGGGATGTCTGATAGGTAGACTTTGGTCGGTGGAAGCGAAGAAAATGAAGAAGAAGAGAAATGGTGGGAAGCAACGGTCAACGTGAAAGCTTCCATGGATTTTTTTATTTAATTTTTTTGACGAATCAATGGAAAATGCAGGATTTGGCAGCAAAACTTCTACTCTATGACAGTTGGGTCATCACTCTGGTGTTATCCATCCAGTTGCAGCGGGGAAAATTATCAAGATAACCCAATTAAGGTTCGGTTCATACTCCTACCTGAAAAAATAGACAACATTCTATTCTGTGAGAATAGTGCACAAGCAACATAAAAAGACGGCAAAAAGGTCTGAGTATGAAATATAAAGCACCCGAAGCTAGGTTTGCATACAGATTATTGAATAATGCGGAGAACAATTAAAATTTATCTTCCAACACACAACTTAACTTGCTACTAAAACACATTAAAACCAATAGCAGTTTCCATTAGCACATTGCAAATATAACGATTAAAGCATCAAGTCAAGAGCAAACCAACTGGATGAAAGACAACTGATCGGTCCAGCAGCTTAAAATGGAATTGTTATTAATGAAAATTAAATCTAGTTTTTTCTAGCTCAAATGCTGAAAACTTGAATCCAAAAATATAGCTGGGAAATTATAGGCAAGAAGGTTTACTGCATTACACTGATTGAGAGCAGAAAGGGTGGGTACAGAAGTGAAGCATATGTCCTACAAACTTCCTCCTACAAGTCAAATCTATTCAGAATAAGAGAATATTACATTCAATGTATCTGTATAGCCTTCAAGCTCTGCTAGGTCACTTTGGCTCTAGTTCCATTTAGCCACTTCTAGAAGCACACAACTTTCATCTTGAAAATCATTAGTTAAGCAGCTTCAATTCCAGTCTTCTCATTCTCATCTTCTGTACAATCTAAGTCCATTACATTCATATTTCCCTGATCGCGTGGCCTATTGTTAAACCTTCTACTTTTCAAAATAAAAGCCGATTCCTTCACCAAATTGATGTACTTTTTCCTCACCTTTGCTAGAGGATGCACTTCAATTGCACCTTTGTCACAATAAGCTTCCTTTAATATTGCAGTGCAGGTCTTGTTCTTCAAAGATAGATAGAAAATGTGAGGGTGCCTCTCAAATGCCTTGTGCACCTTTTGTGGCAACCCCAAGTACTTCCTGAGACACAAAAGATTTTTCCTTTCAGCAGCATGCTCTACAAACAAGCTAAGCAACTCATGAAGCAAGCCCACCACCCGTTTCTCTGCCGTTTCGCTATCAGGCCTTATAGCTGAACAGTTTTCATAAGGTGAAACATAAGGAAGCTTCTGAAACTCATCATACCAATCTATAATCTTTCTCCTCAACCTCAATCCCTTTGATGGAAATGTGGGAAATGCAATGGTTTCATTCTCCCCACCATCATACACTCCTCTTTTCAGTGCATTCCTCTGCATCACAGACAGCACCTTTTCATTCCCTTCATTGTTAAGAGCCAGTCCTTTAAGACCATCCCCCATTTCAACAATTTCAAAAGATTTGGGAAGATTATTTTCAGGGTCTATCAAGAAATCATCAGGAAATCCCAAATACCACTGCATACCCTGAATGATCTTCAAAGGCAGGACCTTTTTATCACCAAAACCAACACAACTCATCAAAACCAACTTCTTCAACCTTAACAGAAGGTCATCCTTAAACGCTTTGTAAACCTCTCTCTCCTCCTTATCAAGCTCAATGGCTCTCTGGGTCAGCCTGAACCATGGAAGATTGTGCTTGGGGCCAGTAAACTCCTCGAAAACAGAAGGGTATTGCCTCAAGAACCTGGCAACCTTAATGCGCACCCCAAAGCGTAAGCCCTTCTTGGAAACGTCAGAAATGGGGATGGAATACTCTTCAGGTGAAGCAGAAACTATGTAGTTCTTGAGGGCGATTATGGGCTGCAGTTCAATGGATTTGTGAACGGACTCAATTGAATCCAAGTAGAAATCTTGCTTCCATTTCATGTACACATTAACATAGCTCTGCCTCTGGATATATGAACAAGCTATGGAGTGAGAAAAGATTGAATTTTGAGAAGAGAAGCAGAGAATTTTGAGGAGAAGCTTTCTGGTCTTGTTGCTCTGTCCAATCAACATAGCTTGGAGTTCACTGATTTTCTTGAGGAGAGAAGGGGAAGGGTTTAGACTTTAGAGCTTAATTTGGGTTTAAAGAAAACTAAAAAATAGAAAAACAAATTAGAGGAAATTACAAATTTGGTCCTTGATTTTTTGTTTTTTTAATCTCCTTTGTTGGAATTTGTTAGTTAAATTTTTAAACATTTCAATTACTCTAGCAAACACACAAGTCATTTCATTACAGTATTGCACTTCCATAATTTCTATGTTTTTTTTTAGTAGTGTTTACCTCTATTATAATATATACGTAGTAATATAGTATCTGTTGTTAACTACTCTTTTAACCTACTTAGAACACAAGAGCATTAGCCATAATTGTATATACGTTGTTGCTTGATTTAAAAATTTTGCACAAAATTTTGTATGATATGATGTAACAACTTTTTTTGATAATCATATGATAAATTTTCAGCCATGGTACACTAGGAGCATTAAGTTTTTTTAAGTTAGAAGATCCCTGTGCCATCTTATATTCTTATTTGCATCCTCATGAGTGTATATTTAGGGTGTGTTTAGAAAGCATGAAAATGACTTCTGGAAAATGAGTTCATTTTCGGTGTTTGGATGTACTCTGAAACACTGTCAGTGTGTGTTTGGTTCATTTTCCGAAAAATGAGTAGAAATGTATAATTATTTATTTTTATTATTTTATTTAAAATATAAAAATATATAAACTAATAATATTTATTAGAAATTAAAAATAATTTTATTTCTTTTTACAAAAAAACATCGCACGAAGCCATTTTCCGTTTCCGGAAAATTGAGCTCATTTTCCGTGGTCAACGGAAAATGTTTTCCGTTGATCACATTTTCCAGACGTTTCCAAACACCAAAAGCCCGGAAAATTATTTCCGAAAATCATTTTCCGGGTTACCAAACACACCCTTATCTTATTAATATTATGACAATTATTATAAGTTGGGCATGTCAAGTAATATAACACTTTATATAAAAAGTCAATTATGTTTTTGAATTTTTAAAAGTAGTAATTAAGTACATTAACATGTGATTTATGTGAATACAACTTTTAACTTGCTACTGCAAGGAAAACCAGAGACAGATGACCTACCAAATTAATGTGATGCAATGGATTGCTCATAAACTTTTCCTGTGGCATAAGGAAATTTCTTAATCTATAGTCCTCAGTCACCACTGTATGACCTAAAAGTATTATAACATCAAACACTCCTAATTAGTGTATGACAAGACTCTATTTCCACGTTGAACTCCTCATCTCTTTTGTTCATTTCTCCCAAAGTGAAACATCCTATAGCTTAGTCTCTTTCTGCTCAGTCCTCACTGAAGTTACCTAAAGTCCTAAACTAAAGAGAATATTTCTTTTGAAGATGTAAGCCCAAAGAAAATCATCTTTCTACACTTGCCAAACTGATGAATCCATAGCAAAATCCTATGGTATTTCCAAATGCAACAATGTCCAACAATCAAAGGACACAAAATATATCTCTAGGTGATGATGATCGCAACAGAGTATGAGAAACATTGAAGAAGTATATTACACCCATCAGGAAAAGATCTAATCAAACTTTAAAGAACCATTAACATCTAGATCAAATGGCTACCATTGTTGATTCATTACAGAAAGTACAAATAAAACCAACAACAGATCTCATCTCCAATTACCACAGCATATCTTAATCTAGAATCCACAATACTCAACATGAATCTTAAAAATCTTATAAGGAAACAACCCAGTAGCCTGTAGCAAGATTCCCTTTGCAATATGGTCATAGATGCCTCCTTTCTTATGTTTGAAATGTCTTTATTAGCTTTCTTAAAATTCTCCCAAAACAATTTATTCTCATTTACTCACTAAACCTAAGTAACTCTAAAGTAAACTTGCTTAAGACTCCAGCAGCTATTAAGGAGAAAGGTATTCTTAGCAGATTGTCCATTTGTCTAGGGCATCAAATACTTACATCTTCAAATAAACAAACAAGAGATATAATCAGAGATCACAATTTTGAAGCTATATGCCAAACTGAACCTAAAAAATCATAATTTTGAAGTCTCAAATAAGAACCAAATCTACTTTATAATATTCATAAAATATTTTATGCCAAACACACTTATTCCCTACCAACATAATACGTGTGCTTGCATACTTTTCTAGTCTATGCTCATGTTGCAACTAAAATAAATAAATAAATAAGGAAAAAGAAAATAAGTTTTTCAAGCTGCATTAGTGAGCTCCGCAAGGAGCACACAAAAACCATTCCGAGTCATCAAATAATCGCTAAAATGGGATATGCATATAAAATAATGTAAATGAACACAGAAGTACTTGCAGGTAACAATAAATGATCCAAAATCCAAACTTTCCGGCCAAAAATGCATGAAATGCTAAAAAAATGTTCATTAAGATTTGGCCACAGAAGTAATATTGAAATATACAGAGAAAATTAAATTAAAACATTAATAATTAACGGAGAGTGAGATGCTAATGTTGGGGCGTATTAGGGGTGGGCATTTCGGTTTTCGGTTTGGTTTTTTTCAATTTCGGTTTCGGTTTCGGTTTTTCAGTTTTGAAAAAATGAAACCATTCGGTTTAACATTTGCGTTCGGTTCGGTTTCGGTTCGGTTTCTATTCGGTTTTATTTCAGTTCGGTTTTAGGCCTCCGAATGTCAAAATTTCCTTATTTTCCGAACATACTACCAAATAATAAATATTCATATAATCAATATCTAAAATCTGAATATTATATAACGAAATAGTAAACCAAATTCAAACATACTACTAAAGTACTAAGTATTAATTAGTAATTACCAACTACCAAACATCGTATAGTTCAAAACCAATGTTCAAATACTTCAAACATTACAAGCATGAAACATCACATAATTCAAATCCAATGTTCAATACCTATAATAATTACATTTACAATTATCCTTATTGTCCACCAATCTAGTAAAGTGATTCCCTACCTCAGACCTTGAGGCAGTTGGTTTTGGTGGAAGTAACGTTTTCTTTTTTGCCCCGATTGTTGAATTGACTCATTTGGACTTGGAGTGTATTGATGACAAGATGAAGAATCATCCATCTATATAGTTAATATTTAATAATAAAAAAAAAGTTATTAAAGTTTATAAATTAAATTGGTAATGCATTTTGCCATTTTGAAATAAAATTACAGTCAGTGGAATACAATTCCAGTGAACTGGAATACTATTCCAGTGCACTGGAATTCTTACTGGAATTTTTCCAGTGAACTGGAATTGAGTTCGGAATGTCGGTAAAAATGAATGTAAAACGGCAAAACAATTAAAAAGAACCCTAAATCAAGAAGACAAAGAACAATTAAAAACTCTAAATGAAGAACCCAAATAGGTAGATATTATACCCAAAATTCAAGAACCCTAAATCAAGATGGAAAACTTAAAAAACCTAAAATCCTAGATCACGAAGGATTAAAAAATCTTAAATGAAGAACTCAAACATCATAATAATTAATTAATCATACCCTAAATTCAAGAACCCTGAATATAAAATATAAACTACAAAACGATTAAGGAGAAAATTACCTCAGCCGTCAATGTGTTCAGCGGCGGTACGGTGCGGCGTGACAGGGGCCCTAGGTCAGATTACCTCGGCCAGCCGGTCGGAGAGCGAAGAGATGAACGTGGGCGTGAGCTCCGTGCGTGAGGTTGCAGGTCTCAGCCCTCCGTGCGTGAGCTCCTTATAATTTAATTTATATATTATATAATATATCCTATCCAAAATCCTGGCCACAAAATTTTCCCTCCAAAGTGTGAAAGCAAAATGAAGAAGAGGAGAAAACACAGTCGTTTCGGGTCTTTTTTTGGTATTCGAATTCATTAAAATACATTAGGATTTAAATGGGCTTTTTTTTGGAATTCAAATTCATTAAATACATTAGGATTTAAATATCTTGAAATATTAAAAGTTACTTTTACATATCAGAATTGTTTTTGAATATCAAATATTCAATACATAATAAATATAAATGGAAGATGACTGTTGGCATCTTCAAGACTAGATATTAATTTTAAAATGAATGCTGCTTAAACTTAACTATAAATAAGTCTAACTATGGACAGAAATTGAAATGCTGTGGTGATCGATGACCGAATCTCTCCCGAGAAGAAGCAGCGTAGAGTTAGAGCCTGCAAGGGAAAACGTCCAGAACCTACTCCACAACCGTATCCAGATCACATGGAAGCCAATGGAACTATCCGTGGAAGAGAAGCATATACTTGGAGATGAGGGAGCCGAAGCATAAGGAGATGGGAAAGGTATACACTCTGCATATACTACGCTGCTGTGTACTATCCGTGATAGAGTTAATTTCAGATGTTGAAATTTGGGATTTAGTCAAACAAATAGAGTTGCAAAATGAAATTGAGATTTGGGTTGTGCATTCTGAAAATGTTAATGAGGGTGACTCAGGAACTGATGGTGAATGGGAATGTGATGACGAGGGTGACTCTGATGATAGTATGGTGGATTTAGATGACATAGACTTTAAGCAATTTGTAGATCCAGATGTGGAGTTTGGTGGGTTAAATGATGGTGGAATTGGTTTGACAGTAGAAGATTATAATGGAAATTTGGATATCAATTTTTCAGATGAGGGCAGTGAGAAAGACAGTGATATTGAAGATGAAAAACAGTATGAGCTACCAAAATTCAAAGCCAAGATTGAGATGTCAAAACCTACATTCTGCCTTGGGTTAACTTTTGGGTCTAAAGCTGAATTTAGAGAGGCAATGTACAATTATGCAATGAATAATGGGAAGGAAATTCTTTATGTTAAAAATGATAAGGTTAGGGTAATTGTGGAGTGTAATGAAGTAGGATGCCCTTGGAGAATTACACTTAGGAGACAAGCTGCTGAAAAGGATTGAGGATAACAACTATCAATGACAAGCATGATGAATGTTGTTAGAATAACACCAACTACATGGCTAATTCCAGCACAATTGCTAAGAGGCGGCAGAATGAAGTTGCAGCACATTCAAACTGGACAGCTTCTTGAATTTCTAAAGAAGGTGTCAACTACTGATGGAATATCAATCTCAAGAAGGCAAGCATGGAGGGCAACGAAGAAAGCAAGGTCTGCCATTTATGGTGAAGAAGAGAAATGCTTTAATAAATTGTGGAGTTACTGCATGGAGATCAAGAGGACTAATCCAGGTAGCACATGCCTTGTGAAGTTGGGTGATCTACTGTATGATGGCAAGCCAAGGTTCCTAAGATTTTACATGTGTTGGGAAGCATGTAAAAAAGGTTATAAGTACTGTAGGCCTATTATTGGGGTGGATGGGTGTCATCTGAAGGGTTTGCATGGGGAGCAGTTGTTGTTGGCAATTGGAGTGGATGGAAATGACAGTATTTTCCCCCTTGCATATGTTGTAGTAGAAGGGGAGACATTCCAGCCCTAGAGTTGGTTTTTAGAGCAACTCAAAACTGATCTTGATATCACTCCTATAGATGAAGTGCAGTTGACTTTCATTTCAGGTATGTGTTTATATTGTTAACTTCATTTATACTTTCATTAACCTATAACTGCATTGCTTAGGTATACATTCTGTTATGCAGATAAGCAGAAGGGTTTATTGCCTGCTTCAATCATTATTGCATGGACCATGGTCTACACAACTGTGTGGACCAAAAATAAAAAGTACATTATTTTTGTATTGAAGGTACATTATTTTTATACTGTAGGTACATTATTTTAGGATACATTATTTTTGTACTAAAGGTACATTATTTGATATATACTGTCAAATAATGTACCTACAGTACAAAAATAATGTACCTTCAGTATAAAAATAATATACCTTCAGTACAAAAATAATGTACCTTCAGTATAAAAATAATGTACTTTTTATTTTTGGTCCACACAGCTGCGTGGACCATGGTCCATGCAATAATTTTGGTCCACACAGCTGCGTGGACCATGGTCCATGCAATAATTTGCCTTGCCTGCTTTTTGTGGACCATGGTCCATGCAATAATTTGCCTTGCCTGCTTTTTGAGGAGGTTTTCACATGCTACTCACAAGTTTTGTGTGAGACATTTGCATGGCAACATGAAACTAGCTGGATTCACTAGAAAGGCAGTCAAAGATGGGTTGTGGGAAGCTGCTAGGGCCACAACAGTGAACACATTTAGAACAGCAATGCAAAATTTCAAGACAATTGATGCCAATGCATATGAGTGGCTATGTGACAAACATCCTTCAGAGTGGTCCAGGTCACATTTTACTACAACTGCACACTGTGATATTTTAGTTAATAATTTCTGTGAGTGTTATAATTCTGTCATTTTAGATTCTAGAGAGCAGCTCCTTATTAGTTGTCTTGAAAGTTTGAGGAAGAAAATCATGCATAGGCTCTATCAAAATAGGAAAGCAGCAATGAAATGTCCAAAGATAATTAAGAAAATAGGTGTGAATGAACAGTTAGGTGGGGGTTATACAGTGATCCAATCTGATGATAACTTGTTTGAAGCACGTGGGGTAATTTATACTTTGTTTGAGCAACATGAAATAGACTTGGGTAGAATGAGTTGCACTTGTAGGGCTTGGGACTTGACTGGTATTCCTTGTAGACATGCAATAAGTGCAATTTGGATGAAACATGGTAGGGGTCCAGTCCATGACTATATTCACCATTCTTACTTCACACAAACATACTTGAAGTGTTATGGAGGTAGCATAAAGCTCATGGCAGGACCTAGTGAATGGCCTGAAACAGATAGAGAGGCTCCTCTACCACCCCTGTACACTGCTAAACCAGGAAGACCCAAAAAGTCAAGGAGGAAAGGAGTTGATGAGGTGGATACCAAAGCTGGGAAAAAGAAAGGAGGTGATAAGCTATCAATAGATGGTATCCATTTGAAAAGGAGCCATGTCAGAATGCATTGCACAAAATGTAAAAAAGAAGGCCACAATAAAAGGAAATGCCCTGATGATCCTGCTGTTAGGGAGAGATTGGTAAGGCTGTTAGGATATTTCAATATTTTTGTATAAAGATTATGTGCTTGTTGATTTTATGTGTTTGTTGATTTTATGTGTTTGTTGCATTGTGTTATAGGCCAATCCAAAGAAAAGACTAAGGGTAAAACACAAGAAAGTTCAAGATCGCCTAAATCATACACTGCCAGCAGTCCAAAATGGTACACTGCCAGCAGTCCAAGCTGATGCTACACTGCCAAGAGTAGAACCAGATGGTACACTGCCAGAAGAAGATGATGATACTTGGTTAGCAGACATTGATATTGATGTTGTGGTCTCTCAATTTCTTCCAACAAAACCACAAGGAAATGCTGAGGAAATAGAGCTGTCAAGTCAACCACCACCTATTTGGAGATGAAGAGGATACTGAAGAACAAGTCCATAAGGTATTGGACAGTAAGAAAGCCAAGGCAAGGCCCACTGCTCGAAAATACAGGACCCGTCACTCAGTTCAATCACAATTCAAGAACACGCAAGATGATCCTATTGATATTCAGTAAGGCACTGGTACTGCTAGACAATATTGCTTTTTTGTTTTGTAACTTTATGGTACTGCTAGACATTATGGTTGTGTTATTTTTGTAAAAAAAAAACTAATCTAATCTATGATGTTAGCACAACTAGTGTGTATAACAGTGCTCTTTTGTAGAAAAAAAAAAAAAAACTAAGCTCTTTTGGAAGCTAAATTTGAATGGTCAATTGGCTTTTGTGACTCAGACTAAGCTCTTTTGGAAGCTATTTTGGAATGGTCAATTGGCTTTTTTATTTACAAATATGCTCACTGCTTATGTTCACTAGAAGCATTCAAATGCCCACAGCTTATGGTCAATTCATTTAGCTGAGAATTTCAATCAAAACAATTAACATTAAAACAATTGACATCAAAGCAATTAGCAATAACCCAATTCTTTGCAAATGAACTTATATATTGATTGATCCAAACAGAGTTACATAATCAATTGCCTGGAAGCATTCTTACAACTCCTACCGATTCACTACTACAGTACCTCAACACTTTAACTACGAATATAATTGCAAATACAATTACAATTGTAAGATTGTAACACCTCTTTTTCTTAGTAGCAACTTCTAACATGACCTTTAATTTATCGATCTCTTCTTTGTCTTTATTTATCCTCTTCAATAGCCCGGGTATTATACTAATAGCCCTTGGACACATTGGAGGGTCTGCCCAATCAAAGAACCCACAACCATTGCCACCCTAAAAATAAATAAATAAATAAAAATAAAAAAAATAAAACACCATGTACTCGAACAGTGCTGCAAATAAAAAAAATAAATAAATACAGGAAAAAATACAAAAGGTTCACTCACTGATGAAGAAGAACAACGCCAAAACCTCATGCCCGGATTGCGATTTGTCCAAGAAGTTCGAATAATCAATTGATTCCCATATTCACACCCACGGATGTCTATAGAGTCACCAAATTATATCTCCTCCTTGAACTGCTTGAAGAAACCGATACTAATGATGCAATTAATTGAAGAGCATAACAAATTTGTTGAAGAAATGATCTTGTTAGGGTTTGGGTTGAGCTAATCTGACCTAGCGTGAGAGGGAGAGAACATGGGAATTGTTCGCTGACAATAAAATGCCATTTGCCTTTATAAAATTGAAAGGTAAATGGGAAATGTCCAAAATATCCTCGCATTTGACGCCTTAGACGGCTGGGAGTAACGAAAGGATGGTAGCAGGTAACTTTTAGCAATTCGGATGATCACGGATGGTAATTACGAAAGTTAGGGACTATTAATGGCGAAGCCAGTAAATTCGAGGGGCCTTAGATGGTATTTACTCTTTTAATATATTAAAGTTACATTATTTGATAGTGTATATAGAATAATGTATTTTTAGTACTCAAATAATGTACTTTACATACACAAGCAATATACTTTTACAAGGCGTTTGGTTAAAGTGAAGGAATTAGGTGGGAAAGGAATTGCAATTCCATGGGAAAAGAATAATGTGGGAATAAAGTGGGAGTTTAAATTCCAGTGTTTGGTTGGATGGAATAAAATTACTAGGAATTTCAATTCCAATGTTTGGTATACATGGGAATTGAAATGGAATAAGTAGTATAAAGTCCAAAATGTCCATTGTTATTATTATTATTAATATTAATATTATTATTATTAAATGACAAGTACACAAAAAATATAACATATTAAATTCAAATACCACTCATATACCGTATCTCTTGAACTAGACATATTGTAAAAAAATATTTGAGAGTTTTGAGAAAACATACTTTGATTAAGGTTGACCTAGAATGATTATTGCTTGCTCAGAAACGGCTTTCTTGTTGATAGTTGTTGAAGATAATACACGGTATTAGCTAAAAGAGAAGGTCATGCATCAATTTTAGGTTAAAAAAACAGATGGGTAATTTTGTCTTAGGATTATCTTTTTTATTCCTAAAATCCATTGAATTAAAATCCCAAGGGGTGGCATGGGATTCTAATTCCATGAAAATGGGGGAATTGCAATTCCGCGGAATTGCAATTCCCTCCAACCAAACGAAGGAATTTAATTGCCTTCGGAATTAGGTGGGAATTAAGTGAGAATGGAATTTAAATTCCCTCCAACCAAACGCCCTGTTATTAGTATATTAAAAATGTACTTTTTATTTATGGTCCACACAGTTGTGTAAATCATGGTCCATGTAATAATAATTGTATTAAGACTTAAATAATCATCAAATTTATAGAGTTTAATTATTGTTAAAATTTTAAAAATTCTGCAATTCTTCAGTTTTATAAAATTCATCTTTTCTTCAATTTGCAGTTTATTTATACTTTGATAGGGCCTCACTTTTTTTTTGAAGGGAAAGAAACCAATTCATTAATAATCAACCAAATGTGAGATACAAATCGGAGGCATAGACACCCACGACCCTAGACCAGACAAAGAACCAGTTGCCCGTGCTAACACATGAGCTACGTGATTCGTTGACCTTATGGCATGTTCCCAATGTCAGAAGCAATGGACCGACATTGCATCATAATCAAACCAACACAAGAGAGATCCAAAGACATTGTGGTCTAGTGGCACTCAGTGTCCCGGTAAACACTCGCACATGGATGATGGGAGTGGGTTTGAGCCTCAGTGGAGGCAACTGTTGACTCTTTGTGCATCACTAGGTTGAGAAAGTAGATATGAACAGATACTACATGTTATCCATCCAGTTGCAGACACCACAACGGGTGCACTTAATGATATTCGAACGTGACCTCTAACTTGGGAGAGTTGCAGAGTTCTCTAACTTGGGAGAGTTGCAGAGTTAATTATCTTAATGTGATGCTTATTATTTTTTCTTTTTTTCTTTTTTTTTTTTTACATGGTAACATTTATTTAATATATTTTCTCAACCAATTGTAGTTCAAAAAATCAATACCAACCACAGGAGTTCAATCATGTTACCTTCCCTCAAAAAAAGTCATATAGATGTCAATTGAGTACAAGGTGCTTGGTGTGATGCTTATTATTAAATTTATGGAGCTTTCTTTGTATTTTAGGTTAGGAATAAGGTTCAAATTAGGCACTGAACGTAACCTAAAAGTGCAATTAGGCCACTGAACACTCCAAATGCATGCAATTTCACCAGATAGCAGGTTACCTTTCATTTCATCAGGTTGTCTGCTTATGTGGATGGTGAATTGACATTTTAAAATAATTTTTTGAGTACTTTTAAAATAATTTTTTTAATAATAATAACATTAAAAATAAAAAACAAAGAATTAAATGCCTGCTTCCTTGTTTTTTAAAAAAAATTAATTAAAAAATTAAAAATACAATGCGTTTGTTTGTTTTTTTTTTTATTTGTTATTTATTTTATTTTTGTTTTCAAAGTTTAGTATTAAAAAATATTTTATTTTTTATAACATTAAAAGTAAAAAATAAAAAATTAAATGCCTGCTTCCTTTTTTTTTTCTTAAACAAAAGTAATTAAAAAAAATTAAAAATACAATGCGCTTGTTTGTTTGTTTGTTTTTTTTTTAATTAAATTTTTAAAGTTTTTATTTATTTTATTTTTATTTTTAAAGTTTAGTATTAAAAAAATATTTTAAAATGCCAACTTACCATCCATGTACGCAGCAACCTGATGAAATGGAAGGACAGATAAAATTGCATGCATTTGGAGTGTTCAGTGGCCTAATTGCACTTTTTTCCTTTCAGTGGCTTAATTACACTTTGAGGTTACGTTCAATGGCTAATTTGAACATTATTCCTTTAGGTTAACCTTTATATAATTATAAACATGGATTACCTAATACAAAGTAATAAATCCTTATATAATTACTACTTATGTCAAATCTCACCAAACTTTAATTTAAAACTCTTGGTATCATTGACAATAATTATATGATTCTAAAATTCATCTTAATGTTAAAGGTCTTTGACGAAATTTATCGATCTATCACCAAAAAATTAACGTAAGAATAAATAAATAATAGGCTTAAGTGATTGTGTTGCTTGAAATATTCAATGCAAATTTATAGTGTATCCTCTCTAAATGAGTTATTCTATCTCTACATGACAATACATTCGTTTGTATTACTGATTCCATCGACAATATTTTGTTCGGTCCACTTTTGGAGAGACATGCATTCTTTCGGAAACTACACTATTCTCATCTCCTCGGCTTGGTCCCATTGCGTCATCTAACCTCACTCACCCATCTACACTATCCCCATTTCCTTGGTCTAGTCTCACTGCGCCATTTGACGTCACTCATCCATCTTGTTAGTGTGATCTTGAACCAAATCAAGGAAATTGGGATAGTGTAGTTTCTAGATGACTGTAAGAAGGTCTCCCCCAAAATGGACCAAACTAAATATGTCGGTTCCGCCAATAGACCGGCCACAACACAAAGAAATGTATCATCCTTAAAAGACATAGAAAAACTCATTTAGTTGGGACACACTCTAAACTTGTACTAAACACTTCAGCCAATACTTCTTAGCAGCCACTCCAGATTACATGTAAAAATACTAAACAAAATTGAGGTATCAAACGCCCGAAAACTCAAAACCAACCTCAGGTTTCCAGCAAATGTTCTTTCTACATTTCAGTGGTTTTGGACTGAATTGAGAATATATCTGATAGGTTTTCCAGACTTCAATTTCAACTCTTACCCATTTTTTCGCGTTGTACTTGTTTGTCTTCTTTGCTACATCCAACTGTTTTTGCTTTCAGTAGTTGTTTGGATTATACAGGCTTGTATAAAAGGTGAAAATCGAAAAATGTTTAAGCCCTTTATAAAACAAAGATGGAAGCCTTTTGATTTTTATTGTAATGTAATGCTTAGATTAACTTATGATGCATGTATGCAAAGGTATAATAAATACAGGTAATGTGGCTATGAAGAGATTCACCAAACAATGGATTAAAAGTGACATAATATGAGACAGTGCTTTTCAAGTATAATAGATCACTGCAAGAATGGCAATGATTCCATGATAATTAACTGCCAAGCTTCCACTTTTCTCTGCTTTATCTTCATCACTCTTTATTGGATTTCTGAATATATGAACTACTGATCACACTCTCATTCACCATTTTCGAGGCCTTTGTCGGCTTGCAGCTTCTTGAATGTGCACTTTTACTTCTCCGCAGTTTTGATTGGACTCTCCTGCTTACTGTGATGACATTTCTGCCTTCAGCTCCATCCTTGGTTTCTTCACAAGGACTTGAGATTCTACAGAGGTGATCGTCGCAAGCTTTTCCCTCTCCCTGTTGAACGACATTCTTAAGGGTCAGAAAACCATAAGCTTCGATTGTTTGATCGAGCTCCTTGTCATTTGGAAGTGGTTGAGGTGTTCTATGTTGTCTGTTTTCATTAAATGGCACAAACTCTGGTGCTGGGCTGGATTCTTCTCGGTCTCTCAAGATCCTCTCAATTAGAGTCCTGATAAAATTCATTACTTGGACAGCATACATCAGTGCAGTCAAGGGATCAGCCATCTGCAATCATTAAAAAAAAACATTTCCATTTGTTAATGTAATAATGTCCTGAATCCTGACAGACAAAATGGTTCTTTCTGCAGAAGAAATGGTCTACCTGAGTCATGTTTGGTGCAAAAACCATCGCGATATTCCTCGCATTCATCTTGTTCAGATGTTCCATCTGCACAACATCAGCCATCAGATTTATCACCCAATCTAACAAAGCTGCTTCTGTTGGTGGAAGGCTCCTCACAAGCCGAACGCATTCTTCTTCTGATTGTGCACGAATAACGTCTTCTGGCGATAGAGAGTCCAGCACTCCCTTTGGCAGTTCTCTAAACCATGCCTACAAAAACATCTCATCATCCTTTTTCAACTGCAAATAGTACAGATGATCACAGACATCAGCACTAAGTACCTTGATAAGCCCGGCTAAGCAGTGGACATCTATATTGTCTGGCACAACGCCACTATTCAACTGTTCCCTAACATATTCTTCCTGCCCATTTTCAGCATTGATTCTGAAGATCCCTTCGGCCTGCAACCCTCCTTGTGCGTACAACCGAGCCTGCATCATCAAGAGTATAGTAGGCACGCTGTTCCCTCTCGAATCAAACGAGAGCTGCATACAATCCGTTGAAACACCAAACACTCGTGTACTACAATGCAACAAGGAAAATAATTGGCTAACATTAAAGAAAACTCAAAAGGGTATTGTAAAGACAAGGTTTTACCTGGACCGTTAAACGGACATAAAAAAGACAAGATTTTGGATATGATCAAACCTGGCGCTGGGGGGCCTCCGGGGGACTTCAGGCTCAAACTCGACAGGGAGGCCGAGGAAGCCATTGAAGCGATCAAAGGTGACATGTGCAACATGTCTGACATTGCTAGGCCAGCTAATCTCCATAGTTGGAGAAGAATTAGCAGAAGAAGAAGATGAGGATGATGAAGAAGAAAGCTGCCCTTCACTGATCTTGCAAGCCACCACCTATAACAATAATGATTACCTAAACACTGTCCACCAAAACTTCCAACAAGGACAGCTGATCTCCCTAGCCTCCTCCCCCTTTCTCTGCCTCTTCTTCTTGTAGTATTTACTGAAAACTGAAGAAAACTACAAGACAAGAAGGAAATACTAGCAGTAATACCAAGAGTGGCCTATATTGGTGCAAACCATCATTCATTATCTGTAGATGATTAGCCTGGTAAGGAGCTTGAAAATGAAGTATACTATGCCAGCTGGGACTGTATTATTTCTTCTGTCATTTTCTGAAGAAAAAAAAAATTGTTAACAGAAAGATTGGAGTTTAGGGGCTTCAATGGAAGAGGTTTTAAGGTTCTGGTTTTGATTATAGTATATAATATATGCGACCCATAGCTTTAACAAGTTTGGTAGATGTTTATTTTGTTGATGAAATTTATTTGTTTGTTTCTTTGTGTGGGGCTTTAAAGATGCTTTGGTGGATTAATACTACTGCTAGTATATTGAAGAGGAAGAGTGGGGGAGGGTGATGGACCAGAAGGGTATTAAATGGACTACAGGGAGGATTGAGTAGAGTTGGATACAAGTTAAGATGTTGGGAAGGTGAGACTTGAACATCATCATTCACTTCCACAACATTGTCATTATTGATTGCAAATTGGAATTCATTATTAGGTTTTTATGGATCAAATTGGCGTACATATCACAATCCAAAACTATAACAATTTAAATTTAAAACAATCAAGCATATTTATTCACAAAACTAAGAACTTTTCAGTTTTACTCCCACAACTATTGAGTTATTGCTACATTTAATCTCAGACTTTTAATTCGATCACATTTAATCTTATGACTTTATTAATGTTATCACATTTGGTCCTTTGTTACAATTTCTATTAAATTAAAATTAATTTTTAGGACAATTCACTATTTTACAATCTTAGCATCATCTTCTTGTTGAGTCAAACGATATAATAAACAATAATTTGAATTTTTTTTTTTTTTTTAAAAAATAGCTCTTCTATGCTATGTTGTTGATTGTGACACTTATATGAGTGTTTTTCAAGCCAATATACTTCTGAGCCAATCATTAAGGTCCACATAGTTGCGTGGACCACGGTCCAAAAACACATAAATTAGATTATTTTAACTCATAAAATACATTATTCTAACACATAAAGTACATTATTCTAACTCATAAAATACATTATCTTACCCCATAAATTTCATTATTCTAACTCATTAAGTACATTATCTTACCTCAAAATTTTTTGTTACTCTAACAGATATAAAGTACATTGTTCTAATTCATAAAATACATTATCTTACTCCAGAATGTGCATTATTCCAACATGTGCACGGAGTATTTTTTTTTTTTTAATAACATCAAAACGACGTCGTTTTAAATTGTGATCCACACAATAATTTTTCGTTCTAAGCTAGAAATGCAATAATTCCGAAAGTTTCCCAAAATTTTTATCAGAATGACTAAATATAGCCCAAAAAACCGTGCACTAAATGTGAAATAATTCTTGAAAGCCAAATGTAAGAATCATCTAATAATAATGCGGCCAAAAATGAAAGTAATTTCTTTAAAAATAAAGTTTGATTAAGTTGAGGTTTGAACTTACATGTCTTAAATTCAAACCCTTAATCCAAGTTATTAGAGCAAATATTAATGCATGGGTAAATGATTTCCTAGATTATTGCCTAAATCACAGACTTAAAAAAAATAGTTTTAGCCTCTCAGTCAACCAATTTTAACATCAACACCTAATCTTTCAACTAATACCCCGAAAATGAATCACACATAGATTTGACTCCACACCATGCTGTACATTTACAGATTTGTTCTACCCATTTGTGGTTTACCCCTCCCTATAATTGTTTGTTATTAGTTGTTTTCATCCTCTATACCATTTTTTCTTCTTTTTAGGTGAAAATGGGTCATGTGATTTGATATCCATTTACATGGTAATATACTAATATGCTTCTTGAAGGAATATGCACATTCCTGATTCCACACCCATTCTTCCACCAAACTTCTGTTTAACACTGAACAATCATGCTCTTCAATACAATTCAATGTATTTCAAATTGATAACTCTTGTATCAGTTCATGGTACAAAATCTGAAGTAGTAAACTTTAGCTACACTACATTGAAAGTTACCATCCTGTGATGCAAATGACTATGTTTTGGCAACAGGTTCAAGTGCTTCAATGGTAACCACACTGTTCCCCCTAAGGACCTGCACCGAGAAATGAAGATAATTAGGATTTAGGAAAACAAGCAAAAATGGAAAGAGAGCCAGAGAGGAACTAATTGTGTGGAATCGAAACACATACCACCATGCCAATGTCAGTTCTTTCATTGCCATTTACTTCAACGGTGTTGTCCACAACCAGATTCATGAACTGATCAAAACCCCGAAGTGTTCCAACCACCATTCTGTTAGCATTTAACTTGACTGCAAAGGAGTTATTGATTATGAATTCATTGCCCTACTGCACTTATAAAATACAATAATACAGTGGCCTCGAAACAACTAATGTTGGATAACAACTGGAGATCTCACAACAACAAAAAATCCCCTTAAGGTCAAAGGTAAGCAGATCACAACAACAAAAAATCCCCTTAAGGTCAAAGGTAAGCAGAAGTGCCACTACTAGATGAAACACATAATCAAAGGTAAGCAGAAGTGCCACTACTAGATGAAACACATAATGGGGATTCGTTATCTAGACTACCTATGTGAAAATAGTTAAGTGTATGCAAGGTAGAATAATGCGCACAGAGCGAGTAGCTAAACCACAAGAAAAGGTAATTCATACCCACATGGCCACATTGATTATGAATTCATTGCCCTACTGCACTTATAAAATACACTAATACAGTGGCCTCGAAACAACAAATGTTGGATACAGAGTGATTATGAATTCATTGCCCTACTGCACTTATAAAATACATACACTAATACAGTGGCCTTGAAACAACAAATGTTGGATAACAACTGGAGATGTCACAACAACAAAAAATCCCCTTAAGGTCAAAGGTAAGCAGATCACAACAACAAAAAATCCCCTTAAGGTCAAAGGTAAGCAGAAGTGCCACTACTAGATGAAACACATAATCAAAGGTAAGCAGAAGTGCCACTACTAGATGAAACACATAATGGGGATTCGTTATCTAGACTACCTATGTGAAAATAGTTAAGTGTATGCAAGGTAAAACAATGTGCACAGCCTGAGTAACTAAACCACAAGAAAAGGTAGTTCATAGTTTCATACCACAAATCTGTTCGTCAAAAGAAGTCATCTCCAGTTACAAACTATAAGAATATTATCTTGGTCTGTCAAAGGTGAATGGAAGAGAAGGTTTATGTACATCCTAAATGCATCGAACTAAAAAATTCCTTGATTAATCCATTCCATTCAATCTCAAAACAACAAGCATTCAACTTCTCTTTTCATCAATATTGCTGCTCATTTTATTGCCATATTGTAGAATTGTTAACTTGAAGAACTACTAATTCAGTGCATAATCTATGTAACTACGGAATCAGCTTTAACAGAGCACAACGATAGCATCATACCCGTATCTTTTTTCGAGAACAAAGAAAATGAGGATGAAATGAAAACTTACTTTGCAGCTTCTTGTCCATGTACCTATGACCAAAAATAAATTTAAACAAAAATTAAAGGAAAGCGGTAAATTGATAAAATCATCACGACGCTTGAGCAGATGCATGTTAAAAGGAAGAAAGAAAACAAATAAACTGATTAAGAGAGAACGATTACTAACTTCTTGAGATCCGGCGGTTGACCCGATCGGCTCATCGTTAAACCCTAACAGCTTTTACTTCACGAGCACGAGGAGAGGGAAAACGAAGAAGGAACAGAACAAGAGTTGAGCAGAACCGGCGTACAGCCGTTTATCGGTTTATGCAGACATCTGGGCCGGTTTTAAGTCGATGGAAATAATTGGGCTCTTATAGGCCCAATAGTCAATGGAAATAATTGGACACAACATCTGGGCCGGTTTTAAGTCGATGGAAATAATTGGGCTCTTATAGGCCCAATAGTCAATGGAAATAATTGGACTCATCTGGCCCGGCTTTAAGTCGATGGAAATATTGGGCTCTTATAGGCCTAATAATCGATGGAAATAATTGGACGCGGGATGAGGTAAATTACGAGTGAACCAAGCTCGTGCGTGCTATCAATTTTCATTCTTATTTATATACTTTGCGACCGGACAGAGCATCTAGCAAAAGACTTCCCACGCCGTCGTTGGTGAGACTCGATTTCTGGTCTTCCTTCCCAAACTTCACCCATCTGACCAACTAAACTACCCATGCGGACAATCTATATTCATTACTTCATTATACATTTGGACGTATTTTTTTTTAAAAGATCAAATAAGCATCTTAACTTTATGCTGAAAAGTCAATTAGACATCTAAATTTAAAACTAGTCACTAAACATATCAACATGTGATTTTTTTGTGCATCTAAGTTTAAATGCACATAAATCGCATGTTAATGTATTTAATTGCTACTTTTAAAAATTCAAAAACATAATTGATATAAAGTGTTATATTACTTGACATGTCCAACTTATAATAATTGTCATAATATTAATAAGATAAATATACACTCATGAGGATGTAAATAAGAATATAAGATGGCACAATGATTTCTAACTTAATGCTCCTAGTGTACCCTGGCTGAAAATTTATTATATGATTAATCAAAAAAATTTGTTACAGCATATCATACAAATTTTTGTGCAAAATTTTTAAATCAAGCAACAACATATATACCAACATAGAAATTGTGGCTAATAACTTGTGTTCTAGTAAGTTAAAAAATACAAACATATTTTTTTTGAAGGTAAAAAAAATACAAACATATACTACATTAAAATAAATGTTAACACTACTCAAAAACAAAAAACCATAGAAATTATGGAAGTGTAATACTGTAAGCCCGTTCCCATTAGTCATCTTGGACACAAAAATTAAGGAAAGAAACTGACTCATCCCATTTTGAACAAATGGGAAGTAGTGCTTTATTATGAAATCTTTCTCCTGTAAATGAGAGATTTTGCAAATAAATGGTGGGCCCCACCATTTAAAGCAGCTGTGCCCTGCGCCTCACACTGTTTTATTTTTGTTGTCAAATTTTATTTTCTATTTGTTTTTCCTTTTATTTTTTTCTTCCACTTCATTTTCTCTTTCCTAATCACACTTACAAAATCTCATCAAAATCTACACCAAAATTTTTACTATTGAAGAAGAACTAATGAAATGACTTGTGCGTTTGCTAGAGTAATTGAAATGTTTAAACATTTCAAGGACATTAAAATAAAAAATCAAGGACCAAATTGTAATTTCCTCTAATTTGTTTTTCTATTTTTTAGTTTTCTTTAAACCCAAATTAAGCTATAAACCCTTCCCCTTCTCTTCTCAAGTAAATCACTGAACTCCAAGCTATGTTGATTGGGCAGAGCAACAAGACCAGAAAGCTTCTCCTCAAAATTCTCTGCTTCTCTTCTCAAAATTCAATCTTTTCTCACTCCATAGCCTGTTCATATATCCAGAGGCAGAGCTATGTTAATGTGTACATGAAATGGAAGCAAGATTTCTACTTGGATTCAATTGAGTCCGTTCACAAATCCATTGAACTGCAGCCCATAATCGCCCTCAAGAACTACATAGTTTCTGCTTCACCTGAAGAGCATTCCATCCCCATTTCTGACGTTTCCAAGAAGGGTTTACGTTTTGGGGTGCGCACTAAGGTTGCCAGGTTCTTGAGGCAATACCCTTCTGTTTTCGAGGAGTTTACTGGCCCCAAGCACAATCTTCCATGGTTCAGGCTGACCCAGAGAGCCATTCAGCTTGATAAGGAGGAGAGAGAGGTTTATAGAGCTTTTAAGGATGACCTTCTGTTAAGGTTGAAGAAGTTGGTTTTGATGAGTTGTGTTAGTTTTGGTGATAAAAAGGTCCTGCCTTTGAAGATCATTCAGGGTATGCAGTGGTATTTGGGATTTCCTGATGATTTCTTGACAGACCCTGAAAATAATCTTCCCAAATCTTTTGAAATTGTGGAAATGGGGGATGGTCTTAAAGGACTGGCTCTCAACAATGAAGGGAATGAAAAGGTGTTGTCTGTGATGCAGAGGAATGCAATGAAAAGAGGAGTGTATGATGGTGGGGTGAATGAAACCATTGCATTTCCCACATTTCCATCCAAGGGATTGAGGTTGAGGAGAAAGATTATAGATTGGTATGATGAGTTTCAGAAGCTTCCTTATGTTTCACCTTATGAAAACTGTTCAGCTATAAGGCCTGATAGCGAAACGGCAGAGAAACGGGTGGTGGGCTTGCTTCATGAGTTGCTTAGCTTGTTTGTGGAGCATGCTGCTGAAAGGAAAAAGCTTTTGTGTCTCAGGAAGTACTTGGGGTTGCCACAAAAAGTGCACAAGGCATTTGAGAGGCACCCTCACAGTTTCTATCTATCTTTGAAGAACAAGACCTGCACTGCAATATTAAAGGAGGCTTATTGTGACAAAGGTGCAATTGAAGTGCATCCTCTAGCAAAGGTGAGGAAAAAGTACATCAATTTGGTGAAGGAATCGGCTTTTATTTTGAAAAGTAGAAGGTTTAACAATAGGCCACGCGATCAGGGAAATATGAATGTAAAGGACTTAGATTGTACAGAGGATGTGAATGAGAAGACTGGAATTGAAGCTGCTTAACTAATGCTTTTCAAGATGAAAGTTGTGTGTTTCTAGAAGTGGCTAAATGGAACTTGAGCCAAAGTGACCTAGCAGAACTTGAAGGCTATACAGATACATTGAATGTAAGATTCTCTTATTCTGAATAGATTTGACTTGTAGGAGGAAGTTTGTAGGACATATGCTCAATCAGTGTAATGCAGTAAACCTTCTTGCCTGTAATTTCCCAGCTATATTTTTGGATTCAAGTTTTCAGCATTTGAGCTAGAAAAAACTAGATTTAATTTGCATTAATAACAATTCCATTTTAAGCTGCTGGACCGATCAGTTGTCTTTCATCCAGTTGGTTTGCTCTTGACTTGATGCTTTAATCGTTATATTTGCAATGTGCTAATGGAAACTGCTATTGGTTTTAATGTGTTTTAGTAGCAAGTTAAGTTGTGTGTTGGAAGATAAATTTTAATTGCTCTCTGCATCATTCAATAATCTGTATGCAAACCTAGCTTCGGGTGCTTTATATTTCATACTCCGACCTTTTTGCCGTCTTTTTATGTTGCTCGTGCACTATTCTCACAGAATAGAATGTCGTCTATTTTTTCAGGTAGCCATTCACGCCATTGGTGATAGAACCAATGACTTAATCTTGAATATGTATGCTTCAGTAGCTTCTGAGAATCAAATGAAGGATCATATTGACGATTTAGGGTAAATCCAACTGCTAAGAAGGCTAAGTACATTACCAGTCAATTCTTTCTGGCTTTCTGTGTTGCTTCGCATTGTTCTTCATCTTCTGAGAAATAGTATTATATAATTTAACAACCACTTGCAGATCGAACATGCTCAACATTTGGCCCCCGGCCTGGACTGTTGCACGGTTTGGTGAACAAGCAGTTGTTGCTTCAGTGCAGGTTCCTCTTTAATTGCGTCATCTGTATACATACATTATTCCTATTGTGCATAATTTGCAGAATTTTGGAAAGGTAATTAAGACTGAATTCCAATCGACTTAAGCCAGATCACTTATTGGATGATGTAATTAAGAAACTTGGGTTGAAGATAGCAGAGGGAGGATCCTATCTATTCAATTCAAGTCGCTCCTCGCTAACAATGCACAACTAGCGTTTGGCTCTGATCGGTCAGGCCAGTATGAATCATCTCATACCTACAAACTGATATTTTCATAATTCCATTGTAGTTCATCAAGTTTCTGCTCGAGGGTTGCCAGGCCTTTCTGTTTATCTTGTTTTAGGTAGCAGATATTAATCCATTGAGAAGCATAGCGACAGCAATGAAAAGAATGCCTCCCAGTCAACTGGAAACAGTTTGTTCATATTTGTTATTAGGCAAAAGATTCTGATGATTTCTTAAATTGACAGTCATTTACTTGAGATAAAATACTGAGATAGAAAGTAGATTCCGAGAGTTTTGAGGCAAGGTTTTTTTGAATCTGCTTCTTCTTTTCTTTTTTGAAATACTCATGGTTCTTCATTAGATAGAAACCTTAAAACTCTGCTCAGATAAATGCAAGCATTAATATTTTGCCTGCCATTTTTTCATACATCAACAAACATAAAATGCTGACACAAGCATAACCGTGTTCTCTCTTTGAATGGGGAAAAAAACTATATTATTTGCTAATATTAGACTGTTGAAGAAAGTTCTCAGCCATGGGACACATGACAATTGACAGAAATTGTGAATTAAACAAGAATTGAAAGACCCTTCTTTTCGGGGGTTGGAATGGCTGTCTTGTTACCAGGGAAAGCAGCTCGTGAGACGTCAACCAGGGCTTTGAAGCTATATGGTTCATGCATTGAGAGCTCAGACAAAACTTTTCTGTTTAGCTGGATATTTTCCTTCATCAGTCCATGCATGAAATTACCATAATTTACCTGAAGTTGACAACAAAAGAAGAGATGAGGACAGTAAATCTTGTTCCAATTACTACAAATGATAGATGGCTTAGATGCTAAGTCTGAATCATGAATATGGAGTATAATGATGAACTTTGCATATGAACTAAATCCACCTACTTTGACTGGTTTGCACCACAACCCTATATCCATACTAATCACCAGCACAGAGCATGAAAAAGTTTCATCAAGTCACTAGAAAAAAGAAACAAATGTGAAGAACATTTTCTTGACCACTTAACAGTTTAAATCCTATCATGAAAGAAAACAGCTTTAACTATCCTTTTCTTCCACCAAATTTTAATCTTATCTTGTTTTTTTCTTAGTCCAGTTTACGCAAAGGATAGCGCCCTGCTTCTGTCATGTCCTCTCGTTTTCTTCATCATCCCTATTTCCTACCTCCTAAATATCTATACAAAATTTTGGTATCTCCAACTTTGAAGTGTTTACACCCTATTGGACAAGAATTTCCCCTCTACCGGTTTTTTCCCACATGACTATGCTTTTTAGGAAACACAAATTCTCAATCTGTAATTTCATTATATCATTATAACAAAAAAAGTAGTTGGAGTAATGGATCTGTCAAGACCAACAAAATAAAACTGACTCACTCTGTTGTTCGAGCACCTATCGTTTGTATTGAATGTTTGTAGGTAAACTTCCAATTTTTCCTCAAATATACACTCATAGCAGAACCAACACCTAACAAAGTTCACAGTGCACAAGGAAGCATATATATCCAGAGCACATAATCCAACAAAACACACCACACAATAAACAAAATTCCCGAAAAATCTTCAAAAAAATAAAAATAAAGAAGATATAGCTTGAAGTCCAATGAGGCAATTAATCAAATACAAACCAGTGACTCAAAATAAAAGCACATATCAGACGTAATTTCCAGATACATATATAGAAAGGGTTGGCAAAAGAAGGGTGATAAGAGAAGCGTACTCCGTGTTGGCGAGTGCCGGCGTTGATGCGCTGGATCCAAAGCGAGCGCATGTCGCGCTTCTTGTTGCGGCGGTCTCTGTAGGAGTACTGCAGTGCTTTCTCCACCCTCTCCCTTGCTATTCTTATACAGTTTTTTGCCCTCCCTCTGAACCCCTTTGCTAGCTTCAATACCTCCTTCTTGTTCATTCTTCCCTCTCTCTCTTTGTCTCTATCTCTGTCTGTCTTGCTGAAGTAGCATAGAGTGCAGATTGTTTCCTCCTCTTTGCCCTATTACAAACCTTTGAGGTTATAAATAAGTAAATAAACTTTGAGGTGCCAAAGCAGCCTCTGGCTAGATGAAAATAGGCTAGGCCGAGCCGAGCATTAGAAAATTAGGCTTGGGCTTGCTATAGAAATTTAAGGTCTAAGCCTTAAATTAGGCTTTTTGTTAGGCTCAAGCCAGAGCCTACAAATCCTACAATTGGATTAGCTTGGCCTGAAGACTTTTTAAAAACCTATTTAATATGTAAGCAATTAAAAAGGCTTCAAAGTAAGTCCAAAATAGGCTTTGAGCCCATTTAAGGCCTACATGTTATAGGCTTTAAGCCTTTTTAAGGCATACATATGTGTAAAAAATTTTAAAAATATACCTAATACAAATATACAATAATACAAAACTAATACATAAGTATATCACCACAAATCCATGAATCACATGACAATCAATCAATAACCAATTAACCACAAATGACAAAACCAAGTTCATAATAAAAAATCCAACACAATTTACACAAGTTTAATAACCATAAGTTCATAATGTAAAATCCAACAACACAAGTTTAATAACCAAAAAATCACAAGTCCATAATACAAAAATGAAAAATCCAACACAAGTTTAAAACCCAACACAAAACCATAAGTGCGTAATACAAAAATCCAACCCAAATATAAGTATCACTGAAGCATTTTTAAGCTCCAGAACGGCTGCAACAACAACACTCTACGACATGTATACAAAAATATAAGCATCACTGAAGCATTTTTATGTTCCAGATTTAGACAAACAAGACACATTCCCTAGACACCATCAGGACATATTCCCCAATGGTACACATGTTAGACTACTCCAAAGATGCCTATGCTACACACAAAATTTTGGGCTTTTAGCATCCAAATCAGATTGAATGGTCTGATATTGACTCCCAAAGACTTGTTTTTGCATGTTTCAACATCCTATTCTGGCTAAGTAATCACTAATTTTTTTTCTAGACCACTTTAATTTGTTCCTCTGCTCAATAGTGAAGTTCTCAGTTCTCCCAAGTTCTGTAATCTAGAAGGTTGAAATTCATATCAAAATGTTGTAGAAAAATTGAAGCTGAAATGAGACCATGCCAAAAGTATTGTTCAAGTTGGGAGATTCGTCATTCTTTTTTTCTGGGTGAAATTAATGATTACAAATAATTACACTAATAATAATAATCTTCAAAACACAATTTTCCTGGAAGACATTCGTCATAAAATTGTAGATTAACTGTTCAAGGAGCTGTTACAGTTTACAGTTCAGGCAAGCAGTGGATTCTGAATATCTTATGCAAAAGGCTTTCCATTACTTTAGGGAAGAAACAGATGAAGATAAGAGCAAAGATGATACCATATTATAACAGTAGAGTTTTTAGAATAGCAATTCATCAATTTTAAAGTAGCAAAAGAACCAACACTTCGACCCCCGATAGTTGAGTAGTTGACACCATATCCACCATTCACCTACACAGTAAGCTACCGAAGTATGAAAGATTGGAAGACTGGAAGAAATACCTGTTGCTGCCAGTCGCCGCCTCGCCGGAGGTTGTAACCAGTCGGACACTCGGACGGGAATCGCAATTCGCAGGGAAGAACGAATTCGAATTGGGAATTTTGGAGGATTAGGATTTGATAACTTAGGAGTTATATTGTAAATATAAAAAATACCTTAAGTGTAAAATTATATAAGGAAGAATGCAATTTTTAGTCTCTTAATTGTTTTTTATAACTAATTTTAGTTAATTTTTAACTAACTATTGTCCCGTGCGATGCACGGCCATATATAATAGATATATATTTTTTAAAAAATAAATATTACTTATTGTTCATGATAGATTATTATTGAAAGAAACATTAAATGTTGGTATGATAGCAATTATATATACACTTGTCTACTTTAAATTTTGTTTGATTTTACGTTATTATTGAAAATATAAATTATTAATTATTAAAAACCTCTTTATAAATTATATTAGTAGTAGAAGTACAAATTTTTTTGAATGCACCACAAATTAATATTTTGAGCCCGATTACTCGCTCTTGATGCAATCATGCACATATATATGAGTTTAATATATGTAATTACTACTTTCAAAAAAGTAAATATGTAATTAGTAAAAGAAATAATCTTTGTTTGGTATTGTATTATAAAATAATTAAAATCACAAATTAATTGGGCAAACGCAATTCATGCACATCCATCTTTTCACATTGAATTGGACATTTGGATGCACATGGCCGTCAATATTTTCTACATAAATTGAACATAAATAAAGTTATGATATACTAAAAACCACAAACAATTTTTAATTTGCATTTTAATAAGGTATTATGTTTTTATATTAAAGTAGAATTGTAAAATAAAATGATTGATTTTTTATGCTGTGGGGCGACAGTTTGATTAAGCCAACAAGAGCTCACCACGTTAAGCCACTTGCATATAGACGCATTAAATGCATAGCCGACTTAGTATAAATATGAGTGTCCATCCCCTCTATTGTTATATTCAATACTTTGTAACATCATACTACCTATAATTTACTCTACATTGTAATCTATCTCACTTGTAATCACTTTTTACTTGTAATACAATATAACCTCAGACCGCTAAGTCGTCACCTGTTAGACCGGCTGGCTGACTGACCAACCGAGCACCCTCTAAGTGCCAAAGGCAGAGAACACAGATGCTGACATGTTCTCCAAATTGACCAAGGAAGCTCCCAAGTACGTGTCCAAAATTGCTCGGGTCGAAGAAGTTGGGACGTCGAGCATTGATGTCACTGAGATCCGACCGGTCGAGATAAGCGAGCCGGATTGAATGTATGACTTGAAAAACTATATAATCAATGGCATCATACCGAATGACACCACCTGGGCGAAGAAAGTCAGACTAAGAACACCACGATTCCAATTGATTGACAGGAAACTCTACAAGCGATTGTGCGGCGGACCACTCTTGAGGTGTTTAACAAGCCATGAAGCCGAGATTGTGATGGAAGAGGTTTATGAAGGAATTTGCTTAGCCCACCAAGGACCGAGGACGTTGGCACAAAAAATCATCTTGTTGGGATACTATTGACTCTCAATCAACTTGGATTGCGAGCGGTATGTTTGACGATGCGCTACTTCTTAAGAGTTTCACAAGTTACCCAGTTGACCGGCTACTTACTAGTTACTACAAACTGATCAGTGAGTTAATACCCTTTGCAAGATAAGTGGACACGATTGGGGCGTTCTCAATGGCGATCGACCGGAAGAAATATGTGATCATGGCCATCGAATACTTCACCAAGTGGGTAGAGGCGAAAAAACTGGCAACCATCACCTCTTAGCAATGCCAAAGGTTTCTCTAGGCGAAGGTAATCACTCAATTTGGGGTTTTAGTCTACTTGATCACCGACAACGGAGTTCAATTTGATAGTCAGCTATTCAAAAACTTCATGGCACAGTTGGGCATTAGACACACCCGAGCGACCGTAGCATACCCGCAAGCCAACGTACAAGTGAAAAACACCAATCGGACAATCCTCAACGGACTAAAGAATAATCGAGTACGAGAATGCCGGGTAGATGAACTCCCATATGTTAATTGGACCTACCAAACCAAACCACTCCACGAAGAATGATCGAGTACCAGAACGCCGCCAAGACCTACCATGACGAACGGGTGAAACCACGTTACTTCTAAGTCGGCGACTTGGTGCTCCGACAGAGAAAAGCCAGCAGACCGACCAATCATGAAAAATTTGCCAAAAAATGGAAAGTGCCCTACAAAGTCTCGACGGTCATCCAACCCGACACCTACAAATTAGTGACTCATTCCGGTCGACTGATTGACTGAGTATGGAACTTCGAACACCTCATGAAATTCTACAAGTAATGTAGCGTAACTAATATGTTACTTGTATTCGGGTGGCTAAATGGAAACTTTCTTTCTGATACCGTTGTAATGTTCCCGACCCCACTCGAAATATTTCAAGTTGCTCCAAAAAAAAGGAGCAAGAAATATCACATATCTTGATTGAGTTATCCCAACCTTAACTGCACGATTTTTCCTGGTCGAGCTGTGATTAGATTCACTTGTTATCTCCCGACTCTTTGCAATCTAGTTGCTGTGTATTTGTAGGGCATGTTTCATTGTGACCAGAGTGGGCACACGATCGGTCGAATCAGAGCATGAAGACGGGAAGTTACATGTAGACAACATGAAGCAAAGAAATAGAGAATACTTAAACAAAAATAAAATAGTCTAACGGAAAACAACTAAGAAAATGCAAAACATCATTGATCTTGATTTCGTGAAGCAACAGTAAATGAGCCAGTCGGACTTGTAGGATGATCACTGAAAGGCTCTGGACCAGGTGGCGCTATTTTTGCAAGTAACACGGCACGAACCTGCTCCCAGCCCTCCGGAAGAGCATCTTCGAGAGTCTGGTACAAAAACTCCTGCATAGCATGCTTCCCTCGGTGGTAACCCCAAGCAGTCACCCTACGAAGCATCATCAAACCCACGGGATCTTGTCGCAGCGTATGGAGCAGGGGGAGAGCAGCATCCTCGGATGGGCAAAGCGTTGAGACCAGACCAGGTAGGTCGACCGGTCGGGAAGCGTAGTGAGCAGCAGCGTCCTAAAGAAACTGATCGAAGCCTGGATACTACTTTAGAGACCCCACCTCAGCCTCCAAGTCCCTCACCCTTTCCTTAAACTTTCTTAGCTCTTCCTCACGCTCAATAACATCACGTCGAGCCCGGACGAACAACTCAGTACTCGTGCTGGCAACCTAACATGGGCAAAAGCAAACATAGTAGGAGCAATTGAAAAAAAAAAATCAGAGAGAGAGATGGAGGAAGAAGCGAATAGCAATTAGTAACCAGAGCAAGTACTTGTGACAAGTGATGAGCGATATGTTTTGCCACGTTGTCAGTCGTCTCATTAATAAGGCTTGCAGTTGGAGGACTCATTTGGAACAGTAAGTTAAACATCTCCGGCAGGCTGATCGTACTGCGGGTAAGTGTTTGGTCAAGTCGGGATTCCTCCCTAGCTGACCGGGCTCTCTTGGGGTTAATCGCATGCGCATCCCCAGACGTCTCGACCTCAACTGCCTCCACAGGACGCTTCCCGATCGACTTTGTCTGGCTCGGAGTAGCGGAGGAACCAGACGGACAAGATCCAACAGGTGACCGGCCAACAGTGTGCTGATCTCCAGAAGAGGTAGCCGATTTTCTCTTCAAGATAACCTTCAAGCCTTTTGTAGTCTGGCCTCTAGACGGAGCCTGTCCAGCTGAGTCTATCAACATCTCAAGATCACTGTCAAATCCCATCACTAAGTGACCTGCACAACAAGCACCAGAACAAACAAAAGAGTTAGAAATGAAAGGAGGACAGATCGCATTACTTCGTATGACCGACTGACCCACCACCTGAGACAATAAAACCCTGGATGAAAAACATCAATTTTAACAATCGAACAACAAATAACAAACTACATCAATACAATAAGGGAGACCGGTCGGCCGATTGACTGGGACATTAAAAAAAAAAGTGCAGCAGCAATGACACGTCTGATTAACAAACAATGGAAGCAACGCCAACAATAACAAGGTGGCCAGTAGGCCAGGTACGAATCAACAGGCAAAAAAAACGACGTGATTTGATGAGGCAGCAAACCCTTTTTCTCGGCCAATCGATTGGGAAACGATAAACATCATCAACAACAACTAGTAACAAGCAACAACTGTGTGCACAAAAAAAATTGCAGATGATGAAGAAAAAGGGCGAAGCAGACAATAGCAACAAACAAATACATATACTTGCACTAATAATAAAGGAAGAAGAAGAGATAGAGAAAAAACATACTTGAAATCGTGTTGGTGATCTGCGAAGATTTCATGCTTAGCGAGCAGATGGTTTGGGCTAGCTGGCGGTTGGCGACTGTGCATTTGGTCGGTCGAGCAGAGCAGGGGCCGAGACGAAGCAGCAAGAAAAAGGAGAAGGAAGATGGTTTTGCTTGGATTTTAAGGTGGAGTCGGACGGTTAGGGTCCAAGAGAAGAAATAAAAAATAAAACAAAGCAAGAAAGCAAAAAAGGAAAGAAAAGCAAAAGGAAAGAGGAATATTACCTTGCAAAGTGGAGAAAATCCTAGAGAATTTCGATTGAACAAGGAAAGTAGAAGTGCAAAAGTGAGAATGAACAAATGGACTATTTATAGGAGAATAGTGGGCTGGGGAGTTGAAGGGTCAGCCCGATTAGATTGTGACATGTGTCTCTTCATTACATGTGCACCGTCCAATAAAAATTTTCAACAAGCTACTAGAGATTGAGATTACCAAAAAGCACTCGGTTGACCGGGAGGAATACCGTAGGCTGACCGAAGGGGGTGTGTTCGTGACAAGCCGATTGAAAAAAAATTACAAAGATATATTTTCACTTCTCTAACCCGACGATTCTCGCGGATTCAAGAAGTGATGGGTAAGTACGCATAAAGGACTAATCTTATAGCCAGTCCGTCATAGCTACCAACCCGACGGAACTAAATCACTTGTAATCAACCGTATCGATAGGTCTTGTGACAGGAGAAGATGTTCTCGGATCACCCTTAGAATTGCCCCGATCAAGAGGCACCCGACCGGTCTACTATAGGTTGACTAGTAGACCTACGGTGCGACGCGACCTGCAAGCTGGAAAACTTAGCTTACACGACAAGTAATGGAGGCCAACTTGCACTTGCAGAGCAGCGACTGACAACTTGTAGGAATAACAGCTCTGTTGCCTCGGACAATCAACCTACACGTAGCTGCGAGGCGACCGTATGACCAAGCCAATGAGAACACGTCACCACGTCAAGACACTTGCAGCAAAACATTAAATGCTTGAGACTGACATGTTTAGTATAAATAAGAGGGCATCTCCCCTCACTGGCCATATTCATCACATTGTAACAACTACTCACTACTTGTAACCTTCACTCTGTAACATCACTCTACTTATGATACACTCTACATTGCAATCTATTTCACTTGTAATACAACGTAGCCTCGGACCGCTCAGTCGTCACGCGGTAAACCGAATGACCTATGAACACCCTTTCTACTTGTTCAAAAACGTACATATTATGTATTCATAGTGTATCCGTAACCTCTAGTTCCATTTACGCTGTCAAAGGAAAACCAATTTCAAACAGCTATTAACAAGTGGAAGACCAGTTGTTAATCTGGAGGGTAGGTGAGCATGTTGGGTTTTCCCGCCGTTGAAGACTTATTTTGCGCTGCTGAACATAACTTTTGTTCTGCACAATTTGTCTAGGCTTTTAAGGAAAAATCTTCCTTGGGACGTGTTCCTAGGATTTACTTTGCCTTGGACACATTCACTCAGACTTTAAGGTTTCGAACTGTTGGCTCAGAGAATGTCTCGAGCAGTTCTTTTGAATGGTTAACTAGGTTAACGCTACAAACCTTAAACCTCTCGGAAACGAATGGTCTTGTAGTTTTCAACTCTTGGAGTCTTCAGGTCTTGAAGTCTCCAGTCTTCTACTCCTCGAAGTCTTCTTCTCGAATTATTCAAAAGATAACCACTCAGGTAATTATTCAAATATTGATTGAGACTAACTGAGATGTAACCATTCGAATTTTGATTTCTCGAATCACTATTTGGTTCATAGAGATTTGAGTAGAATAACTCTTAAGTCTAAAAAAAATAAAATAAGTTTGGAACTAAAATTCCTAATCAATTGGCATCATCAAAAACTAAATACAAAGTATTCCTAATACATACATATTCGTAGTGTAGCCATAACCCCCGGTTCCATTTATGCTATCAGTTATAATCCCAATGAAACTTTAGTATAAATACTAAATCTTTACATTGTATTTGGATCCAACTTTGTACTATTACTTTATTATTACTCTAGACATATAAGTATATAACTATACTTGAATTTAATTTCTAAATACTAAGTTAATAATATTTGTCAGCCATGCATGACTACACATTATTTGACTCACTAACGTTTCGTGACTCTATTAATGTTCTTATTCTAATGCCTCAAGCTACTTGGCTCCCTCCGTCTTAATTAATTAATGAATAAACACAAAGTTTTTGTTCCTTAATAATGTACTACGGAATATATAGCTCAGAAACTTAAGTGATTCCTGTAGAAAAAAAGTGTAGTAGGAACTGAAGATCTGGACACATAGAGAATATAAAAACATGTCACTATGCAATATAATATGGAAACAAATCACTCTAGTTTGTTCACTATAGATCTGGACACATAGAGAACATAAAAGCATTTCCTCCCTCAATAAGATCATCAAAGTTAACAGGTACACTTTTAGGGGGCAAAAAAAAAAAAAAGGCACACTCTTAGCCAAGAATTCATTCCGGCATTATTGAATATTGATTCTCAACAAAGACATAGAAACTAGATTTCATACAGACCAAGACCCACATCATTCGCACTTACCTTGGAGTCTCAGTGTAAATGCCTGCAAGGCTAAAAGAACAGCCTTTATTTTCTCCTTGGTATCAGCATCAATCAAGTCCCCATCACTGTTAAACTTGGAAGGAGGCTGGAAAGCGTTAAGGAAAAATTCAGGCTTGTTAATGAAATGAAGGTCGAGGTAGACGCCTATCTGCCGGAGGTGGTATTGTGATCGTCCCCCGCCAAAGCCGCCTCCGGCACTGATGATTGCAGCAGCTTTATCAGCCCAAACATTTGGGGGTCGAGATGCCCAATCAATTGCATTTTTTAATGGTCCTATACAATAGTAAATAGCACAGTTAAGTATTCACTATTCAGTAGCATAACTGCATAAGTGAGTCCTTGCAAACGGTAGCCCTGGCTAGAAATTGGGTTTTTAGATTGCACACTTCCACAAAATGCAGGAAATAGGCAAATAAAAAATTATAAGGATATATATGTAATTTTTTAAATATATAAAAATATTAATTGTATATTAGTTTCATGATTAAAATTAATATACTATATAAAAAAGTATAGAGTTATATGGAGATTGGAGCAAAAGATAAGAACTCACGTTTCTTACCCCCAAAAAAAGGGTAAGATTCTTGAAATGCTCCTTAAGATTTTTAAACATAAATAATTTCAACTTTTGGTGCCATGATTATTTGGTTATTTCCATATTTCTTAAGTATTAATTTTTCACATTTTGTCCTCTGACCAAACCTCCAATGGAAAAAAAACAGCCCAAATACATTGCGTTTCAAGTTTGAAATCATACATTATTTTTTCAAAAGTGTTGAGGTACTCAAGTTCATATGATTTTGGACTTAAAATATAATGTGTTCCAACTATCTTTTACCAAAAAATTAATTAGAATAAATAAATAATTATTCACCAATTGTGACAAAAATAATATGAAAGTGATTTAAATTCATGGGATTAAATATGAAAATAATTTATTTTTTTTTAAATCAAAATATTTTGGAGAAGTTTTTAACAAGTTTTCCATGTGAAAATGTTCACAATGCAAAAAACTTCTTCATTCTGCAGCCTGCAGGAGTCTACCGACAGCAATAATTGTTATTTACTTACTTTCTTATCCTTTTTTAGCTTTCAATATTCATAATTAAGGCACACAGCACATTGTACCCCTATAATTGGCTCAACTTACTGTTCTTCATATTTTACTTCATTATCCTTCTACCTATAACTTTGGCCACTTGGCCAGTATACATAAAATAAAAAATAAAAATAAAAAAAGCACTGCAACTGCAACGGTGACACACTGATCACTGATTGATTAACAATAAATTAAAAATTTTATCAATCAATCAAATAAATAACTACAGGGTGAAGATGGTACCAGTAACAGAATAATTGTACTCGGGAGAGGCAAATAGGACACTGTCAGCTTGAAGAATCTTTTGGCGAAACTCCTCAACAACCGGAGGGAAGGTTCCATCAACCTCGAGATCGGTGTTTAGAAACGGTAACGGCGATATATCCACGTACTCTATCTTCAACCCCTCCATTGATTCCTTGCTTATCTCCATAGCTATAACCATACGAAAAAACAGAGAAAGTAATCAAATCAGCCTCCATTGCTTACAATTTACAGTAACAATCTCTATCATTATAAACTAATTGAACTAATGATACAAGATGAAATTCAACCATATGAAAACGCAATTGAATCAGCCTCAATTGCTTATAGTTTAACAATCTCAATTATTATGAACTAATTCAAATGATGATGCAACATGAAATTCAACTGTACGAAAAAAGTAATCGAATCAGCCGCCACTGGATACAATTTAGCAATCTCAATCATTATAAACTAATGGAGTTGAATCAATGATGATGCGAGGATAAATTCTTGCGCATCGCGCTGCATAAAATGATCGTGGAATAGACAGAGCGCACATTGAACTGAAACTGGTGAATAACAGGACAAGCGTAAAGAAGAAGGGAGTACCGGCGCGAAGGAGGCCGCGATTGTAGGATCCTTTACGCAGAGAGCCGCAGAGGCCGACGACATTGATGATTGGTTTGGTAGCCATAGCTGCAGCTTGCTTGCGAGCTTCCTTTAAGGAAAAAACAAATGGTGCTTAACTTGCAGTTATCTGCGGAGATTTAAATTACGGACGGGGTGGATCAGGCAGCCAGCGACGGAGCAGAACAGTACGTCGGTGACATTTTGAGATCAAATTTTAAAAATCAAGCCAGAATCGGAGGAGGAACAGTACCGTTCGTCGGTTAGCGAGTGAGGCGGCGGAGCAGGCAGCCGGCGACGCGCTTGGAGGCGGTGGATAGTGGACTTCGCCGGCGACGTCGCGAAGAGCTTCAGCTTAGGAATTTGAGGGAATTTCTAAATTTCAGTTGGATTTTGGACTCCAGTCTCCAGCTTAGGGGTTTTGGTCTTTAGACTCCAGCTTAGGGATTTCACATTATTAATTATTAAACCAAATACCAATTTTGGTCTATAGGTTTAATTTTTACTAATTTTGGTCCCACGACTATTGTTTTAGTACCAATTTTCATCCAAGACTATTGTTTTAGTGCGAAAATTTATCCGGTCACCCATCACCCATCCGTTTAAAACGTGGAAAATTTTAAAATTGTTAAGGGTATTTTCGTAATTTTCAACTTAATATCTCAATTTGAACATGAATAAATGGATTTAAGTCCTAAGATCGATCAAAATTCGCAGTTTTCCTCCCCATTTTACCTTAGGAAATATTCCACAAATCCATGAAGTTTCCATCCAACAATATTTCCTTCTAAGATTCCATATACCAAGTTTTCATCACAGTACCGAGCTATTACTCCCTAGCTACCTCAGCCATTCTCACTAGCTAGGGAGTAGGGGGGCTGGTGACAGGGTAATTGGGTACCCGACCCGGAACCACTAGCAGGACCCAAAGGCAAGACAACTGTCGTTTAACTAGCCGTTCAACACTTCACTCCTCAGCATCAATGTTCAACGGCTCCCCACTCCTCAGCATTAATGCCCAACGGTTCAGCTCCTCAGCATTAATGCTCAACGGCTCCTTAGCTCCTTGGCATTAACGCTCCATTACTGAGCTGAGGAAGATAAAAAGGCTCACAACACAAAGCAACGAGACGGCACTTGAAGTATACAAAAAACACACACTGAGCATTGTACTGCACTCAAAAACACTGTACTCAACGCATTGCACAAATAATACTCAAATAATATACCCGGTAACCATTATTACCGTCATAAAGAAAAAAAAAAGGTTTCCTAAAAGTTGAATTCTTTAAATCTAAAGTCTAAAGGTGATGAACACTTTTGTGATAGAACAATTAAGGTGAAGAACGCTTCTGTAATCAAATTCAACCATTACTAATACTTACACTATAAGAAAAATCACGAATCGCGACGGAAAGGTAGAATTACTTTATAAAAAAATTGCCTACTTTGTAGCTATTACATTGTTTCCAAAGTTTACCAAGAAGGCCTTCTGCAAAAAATGGTCTCATTTTCCTTGCATTTTTCTAAAATGATCATATTGGGTGGCTGCAGCATTGTATAATGTATAAACAGTTTTTGTACCAATGTAAATCACAAAGATAAAGTATGCAATTACAACAACATTTATTCACAGGTTTGTATCCATCTTGGATGTGGCCTCCTTGAAGCTTGGTGTGGATAAACCTGGTGGTCCTGAATATGATTGGGGCATCAAGGTAGAGTTATAGTTCTTTAAATTTGATCCTGGTTGCTATTTTTGATTATTTGTGCCTTATGAAAATGTATGAAACTAATTTTTCTGTTAAATAAAATCACAATTTAGCCTCTAATTCTCTAAAGTAAGTGCATGGATGTTAAATGGGAACCACTTCTGGAGGGCTCACTCAAGCTCAATGTTGATGCAGCATTGAATAGCAGTAACAGGAAAATGGGGTTAGGTTTTGTTCTCCGGGAACCACCTCCGGTGGGTTCATTTGTGACAGCGAAGGAGGTTCCCTGGTTTGGACTATTCAAACCTATAGAGGCAGAAGCGAGTGTGCGAGAAGCTTTAAAGTGGATCAAGGAGCTCAATTTGTCTTCCATACAAAATTAAGACTGACTACCTAACTGTTGTCGAGAGTATCAAGAATGCTCAGTTTTTCTCTTCGTTCGACCTTATTATTAATGATATTAGAAAAATAGCTAATGACTTGTTTAATATTAGCTTTTTGTTTGCTAAACGGTCTGCGAACAAGGTTGTCCACCTTCTTGCCCGAGAATCTTTGTTTAAGTCTGACTGTTCGGTTTGTTTTGGATGGTGTTTCGTTTCCTTTTGTTGTTTCTGCCTTAGAGTTTGACTCTTCTTAATGAAATTTCCTCTTTGTTTTTCAAAAAAAAAAAAATTACATTTTTCTGTTAGATATCCTTTATATATTTCTTATATGAATATTGTCATGCAGAGTGGCCAAACAAATTTATATGTAACTCTTTGCCAATAGGAGTATCAAATCTTGATAGACATATATATTTTTTACCTTTCACTTGTAGTAGTTTTCAGAGAAACCAGTATGACAGAGAAGGAGTAATAGCTTTCAGAGATATTTAGTTGTGGCAAAGTAAGGTCCAAATGACATACTACTTATACCAATTGCACAAAATATTTTGTACAGGTCACAATAATCCTCTTGTGAGATATATTAAATGTTAGTGAACCAAAAATTGAGCACAACTCCATTTCCTATTACCTATCACCTTCTATTGTAAAACATCTGTAAAATATTTTAAGGGTCACACTTGTGTGAGACTGTCTCATGGATCCTTATTTGTGAGACGAGTCGGGTCGGGTTGAGTCAACATGCAAATGTCATACTTATATGCGCAAATGTCATACTTATATGCTCAAATGTAATACTAACTAGGAATAAAATTTTTGTCATTTATAAGGGAAAATGTAATACTTTTGAAGAAAAATGTATAGTAATAATTTTGCATTTTGATGTAAAAGTATTATATTTTCCATAATAAGTAATGTTGCCCTTACTTATAAGTAAAAATATAATACATTTAAATTGAAATGTTAAAGTATTACATTTCCAAGTATTACATTTATCATTATAAGTGACAAAAATTTTATTCCTGATTAGTATTACATTTGAGCATATAAGTATAACATTTGTACGTGCGTATAAGTATCACATTTTCACATTGATCCGACCCAACTTGACTCGTCTCACGGTGAGACGGTCTCACACAAGTTTTTGTCATATTTTAACGAACCCTTGCTTTAAAATTTTGTAAAAGTCATAAATTTTTTTTGATAAATGTATCATTCAACAAACAATCATGTATCTAGTTCATTCTCTAACGGGGTGTTTGGTTGGAGGGAATGGATTACGTAGGAAAGGAATTGCAATTCCATGGGGATGAATAATGTGTGAATAAAGTGGTAATTTAAATTTCAGTCTTTGGTTTGCAGGAATATAATTACTGTGAATTTAAATTCTAATGTTTGGTATACATGAGAATTGAAAGGGAATAAGTAGTATAAAATCTAAAATGTCATACTTATTATTATTATTATTATTATTATTATTATTATTATTATTATTATTATCATCATCATTTTTATAAATCCTAAATCACCAAATTCAAATTTTACTTTTGAAAATTTATGTAACACACTATAAATAAACTATAAAATTGCATAACGAAAGCAATAAAATAGATAAGGAAGTTTTGAAAAAACATACTACGTATTTTATTGAGGTTGACCTACTAATTAACGTTCTGTGTTGAGAGTAAAAAAAGAAGACACACTATAATTGAAAGAGAGAGGTCAAACATCAATTTTAGGTTAAAAAAGATGGATAATTTTGTCTCAAAGTTAATTTTTTCTTCCTAAAATCCATGGAATTGAAATACCAAGGAAGTATGGGATTCTAATTCCATGAAAATGATGAAATTTTAATTCCACACCAAACGAAGGAATTTGTTTGCCTTTAGAATTATGTGAGAATTAGGTGGAAATGGAATTATAATTCCCTCCAAACAAATGCTTTGTATAGGAACAAGCTAGAGTATATGTAACGTCTCTATTTTCCATGGGTTTCTAATTTTCTATATATGCATCTCCAAAAGAGGACCACTCTACAAGTTGCAAAATGAATTCATTTCCATTTATGTATTTATATATCTTATTACATTTGACAAAAAGATATACTTTTAAAAGTATGACAAATATATTGGACTCTACAAGTTGGGTGATGAGTTCAAACAAGGCAAATACTCATACCTTACCTCATCACAGTTGACAAAAATATATATTCTTAAAAGTATGACAAATATATAAATAAATTGAATATATATATATATACATATATATATATATATATACATATATATATATATATATATATATATATATATATATATATATATATATATATATATATATTCGCAAATATAAAGAATATTTTTCTTTTAATTAACAAGTTCAGATTTTTTAGGGTAAAATAAGATAATTAATAAACTAACGGACTCGTTGACGAGGACTTGGAAGTCTGGGTGACAGTAGTAAGGTCCCATTAGCTGATATCTTTGAAGAAGCACACAAGAAATAGAGTTAAATATTAGTGTCCAAAAGTACAGTAGGTAATACTCTTGACTTGAAGCTGCATTTTTTGAACCGGCAGAACTTCTAGACCTTCTATCAATAAATTTTTGCAAACCATTTTCCTCGTACTAGGTACAATAATAAATTATTTTTCTAATTATCAGCTTATTATTATGTAAATTCTATAGTATTATACACTGTATGCAACCGTATTGATTCGTGTTTTTACGAAAATTAAATTACTTGCTTTTTATATGACAATAAAACTCGTAACTACTATTTGATATTGTGTACTAAGTAAACTTCACTTTTGTATAATAACATCCCGATGGAGAAATATGTCATCGGACTCGAAATCACACTCGGGAATTATGCAAAAACTGTATTCGGTCAGACCTGACCTGCACGTGTAGGCTTCCCAATCACGATTCGGTCGGTGAATGCATCTCTTGAGATGTAAACCCTTAGCTTAAGCATAATTACCTTACTTTCGATCCCGATCACATATATAAGACCAAGAAGGGTGCGCTACTACGTTGATGTGGGTTGAGTAGATATCACTAATGGTCTGCCTTATGACCACAAACCGAGTAGAATGTACGGTCACTTCGCTAGCACGCAAGCTATCAATAACTCCTCGAGGGACACTTTGCGTAACAAGAATAGCCGTTGAGTCTCCGTAGCACATGTGGCAAACATGTTGGAGTCCCTCCTCATTTCCTCTAAAATAATAGATCGGAGCCTCTCTACCAGAGAGAAAATACACTAAAATACTAAACAAAATACGTGATACGATTGAATAAGTCGCATCACCTGCAAACCACACATGAGAGATAAATTGCTCCAGAACTTTTATATAATATATAGACTATAAACCATACATGAGAGATACACTGCATTAGAAAGACGTTATGCGATAGGCTTTATCCACTCAACTACTCTTTTGGGCATAATAAATTACATGTCTGTTATTAGTAGGGGCAAATTTACCATGAGAGCAATGAACGCGGGCCATTGCCCCCACTGAATTTTATTATTTTTTAATATTAGTATGTTGTGTATGTGTGTGTATGTATACACACACACATAAAAGCAATCTCAATCTTATATATGTAAAAATAGAATGATATGATCAAATCATTTTTTTTAATATGGTGGTGTTTTATGTATTTATCGTCAATTTTATGGTGCAATTTTTAACACTATATTGTGTACTTTTTAATAACAGACGGTGTATTTCTGGATATATAACTTTTAAAAAATCAATGAAAAAAACTAAATTTTAAACTTAAATTGTAAATGCTAACCTAAGCAGTAAAGAGTTAACCTTAAATCAAATTAAATCAAAAAGCTCTGTTATAAACATCCAAATCCCAAATGCACTGCAATTTTGCATTTTGTAAAATGCAATTTTTAAAACTATAGAGCATTTTTTAATACTTTATGATGTACTTTAGTTTTTAACAATATTATGTGAATTTCTGGAAAATACTGAGAAATGCACAATATCGTGCTAAAAGTTGTAGAGTAAAATTGACAATAATTATGAAAATGTCAACTACATTTTTTTTAATTTCATATGATCTATTCAATTTTTGTTCAGATATAAATTTGAAATTGATTTTTAATTTTCTCCTAAGAATGTGTTCTCAATTTCTCATAGCCTCTCTCTCAGCCTGACTTTAGCCTTTAGGTGAATGGGGGATCAACTAACTTTTATTTCTATTTTTATTCTTTGATTTTGCACTTTTGTATGCAGCATTTAATTTTTATAATTTATAATTTCTTATTAGAAAACCTAGTTTTTTTTTTGTTTATAATTTGTTATTTAATTTGTGTCATTGCGAGATATATAATATGTGATAATTTGTACTATGTAACTAATATCAAATAGTATGATTTATAATACATGCTAATTTGTGATTGATATCAATTCGTGAGATTCATAATGCGTAATAAATTATTGTATGTGAATGATTTTAAGATTTATAATGTTTTTTGAGAAATTTATAATG
The DNA here is from genome assembly GCF_003576645.1 of Ipomoea triloba. NCBI lineage: Eukaryota > Viridiplantae > Streptophyta > Magnoliopsida > Solanales > Convolvulaceae > Ipomoea > Ipomoea triloba. The sequence continues at coordinate 9,677,675 of NC_044924.1, read as the reverse complement.
CATGCTAATAAGTTTAATTTTGACATTAATCAATCGAGAATTTATTTTAATTTATGAGATTTGTATCGTGTTGAATAACACAATACTCCTTTTATACCCTTGGCACAAAAGACATTGGTGTTGGCTGACACCTCCCTCATATCACCCCTACTAAATAATTTTTTTTGGCTCCGCTGCTATTTATTAGTGTGTATATAAAAAATAGTATAAAAGGTAAAAATATACACAACACTGTATGTTGTATTATTTTAACATTTTAGTTTTTGGATTCTGGATAAGCATGCAGCATGCATGACATTACAATGATAATAGTCGTAGTCTATGGCATTTAAGGAAGGAAAATACTAAAGAGGTTGAATAATAACAAAGTATATCATATATGCATGTCTAAGTTGAGTCTATTCTCTTAATTACATCGAATACTACTTTTTTTTAATACACGTTAAATAAAGTGTTGCCTTTTGTTGGATAATTTTGTACCTTATTGTTACCATATTTAATTCCCAATTACAATATTTGTTTGCCTACTCTTAATACTCTATTATTTAATTCAAATCCTTTCTACTAATACGTAGTAATATATATAATGAAATAATGGTCAAATAAGCAACTGAACTACATTCAAATATACAATTAGGCCATTGAGCTAAAAAAATGTAATTAGATCCCTGAACAATACAAAATGATGCAATTTGACCAAAAATGACATGTTTACCTGTTAGTGTGTTGACGTGGAGGTTGTCATATTAAAAATAAATAAAATTTTTAATTTATTTTAATAATTTTAAATTAAATTAAAAAAAAAAAAAGATTCGTCTCCAGACTGCCGAAGATGAAGAATGGTCCCTTTGTCTTCAGGACAGAGATGAAGAGGTCACTTTATCTGATCTCCAGGTTGCCGGAGACGAAAACACCCCCAAATAACACAAATGATTATATGAATACATGAAAAATAGTAATACATTGTACCAAAAAAGTAACGGGTTTAAATCCTCTATATGAACTCAAAGATGTGTGTAGGCCAGGGAAACAGAAGTCATAATGGGTGACATACACATGACTGAGTTTTACTCCCTGTGCATATATATATATATATATATATATATATGTATGTATGTATGTCTATTTGAATTATTGGACAAGTCTATTCTTATTTCATGAGCACTCGTATCATTTTTGAAATATAAAAGTAAAGGTCACTGGGATTACAATCACCCCTTAACTTGTAAGTTGCTACCAAAAAAAAAAAAAAAAAAATTCAACTCCACACTGTTGAGGAAAAAAAAAAAAAAAAACTCAGCACCGTAACATAACAAATTAAATTAATTAAAGTCCAATAGTCCATGATAAATTGTCCAAATATGAAATATCCACCGTACCATAAGTCTTGTGTGTGTATATAACTATATATATAGCCTCACCCAATAAAATAAAATCACAAATCCACTCTCTATACTATAATTTTCTCTCTTGACATGGAACAAAGAGATTGTTATTTAGTCAAATGAGAAATTTTATCAAATTTAGATGAGTCCTAATTACCTAACAAGTGAGAAGAAATTTCGTCCTTTTTTTTTTTTTTAATTAATCGCCTTTACACAATTCTATTTCGAATTAATCCATTATTAGTTACTCCGCATTTGATTTTGTAATGATTCTCACTGTCAAATGACAATAGGCTAATTACTCTCTCCGTCCCATTTTATATATCTGGTTTATTTAATAAGGTTTAACTGAAGTTTTTTTAATTCAATTTTTCAAAACATTGTTATTTTTAATTCAATTTAATTTGCGTAATCTGTATTGAACTTAGGCTAACCACACATTAGTCGTTTTTTTTTTTTTGGTTTGGGAGAGGGGGGGGGGGGGGGGGG